>NC_088645.1:25673988-25798488 GCF_964019385.1 Sycon ciliatum
CCCTGTGAGTCGCTCAGCTCGTGATTACCGACATTGCTGTAGCTGCCATTAGCATGGATTGGACCGCGTACAGGCGACATTTTGGGTGGTGTCTGGGGTGAGTACTGCTGTTGCAGCTGCTGCTGGGCGTTCTGCAATTGCAGCACTGACTTTAAATCTCGGAGTCCCTTCATGATCACCGACAGAGCGAGAACCCCAGTGGCAATGACAATCGTAACAAACGTCTTCAGTAGAAGCGTCCACGAGTCCTCAGTGTGTTCCGCAGCAGCCATGGCTGGCCCACCGGTGCGGTAGTCTGGCGTTGGCGGTGTATTCGATTGCGGCGGCGGTGGTGACGGCGGCTGGGGCTGGAAGGCATTGTGCTGCTGCTGCTGTGAGGGGTGTTTGCTCGGCCAGCCATGGTCGATGGCAGGCAGGTTGAACGTCATGGTCTTGTCCAGCTTCTGGCGTAGCGAGTGCAGCGGGGAGACGCGCGGCAGTGGCACGTACCGGTGCATGTCCAGTGAGTTGGCTTTGCTGCTGCCTGTACCGCCGGCGGCTGGACTAGCACCGCTAGTGCTGCCGCTGCTGCCACCGCCACTGCCCGTGCTCATCAGGTGACCCTTCACGTCGGCGGAATCGCTCGCCGACAGTGCTGGAATGAGAGGCAAGGATGGCTGGAGAGAAAAAGGAGGTGCGAAAACGGCAGCCGCATAAAGTGTGAATATGCACATACGCATACGCATGCACACACACACACACACACACACACACACACACACACACACACACACACACACACACACACATGTCAATTGAGGCCGAGGATAATTGACAGGAACTAAATATTCACTGGTTGAGGGAATGGAAAAAGGAAAGAGGAACTAAATACAATATCATTCCAGGCACGGGGTGGACACGGTATTACGCGGTCATGCACTAACGATAGTTACGACAGGAGGACTACAAGAGATTCTGTTCACACAAACAACTTGAACTACACATACTTTTTCACAATGCAGCCAATCACATCAGTACGAGAGTAGTTGCATCAAACGGTTATCAACAGTCTTGGAGCAGGCACGGACACTCGACACATACCTGCCTGAGTTGCTGCTCCTGCGCCCAGGCTATATAGGCGTACATGCTGCCATTCTGACTTCCTACAAACAGCACTTGCCTGAAGAAGACAACAAGGATGAAGACGACAAGGACGACAATGACAACAACAACAACAACGACGACATCATGAATCGGTTTATATAAACAGGTTTTCAGTACCCACTCAGATTTCCTCAGACAACATCGTGCGGATGGCCATAGATGCCACTTGCACTCACACCTGCAACAGCAGCAGAATTAGCATCAACAGGCTACTGGTAGCAGGGCATCATGAACAGCATAAACATCACCACCACCACCACCCCCACCACCATAGACATCACAAACATCATAAACACCACCACCAAAAAACATCAGAGATCAAAAGCAGAAAGTAACGTACGACAAGTCGGGGCGCGTCAGGGCAGACTCCTCAAAGTGATTGCTCTTGGACTCGACGGCCGCTATGAACATTTCCTTGGATACTCGGCGATGTGGCATGGGCCGCAAGCCCTCTTGTGATGACCACACGTATACAGACATGACGGGCGAGGAAAGCTCCTTACTCCAGAGCGTGCGGCCTACAGAAAGACATAGAAGAGCGCATTCCTGATCAAGCAATGCATCTTCTGAATAACTTGAATGCCAATGTAAGTCATGCTCCCTATTGCGTCCTTGAAGTTTAATGCAGAAAGGTGTGACTTCGATTCAGGGAAACACGGTAGCGCATGACAAACAGAAACTTGGCATAGCTACAGCAGTTTCGGGAATACACCGCATACCAAATACTGAACAAGCAGAAACATTGGTCTGGAATCCTTTTCACCCGAAAAAGTTTCCAGACAAAAGGAAATGCCGGAGTAACGCCGATTTTGTTAGCTTTGAATATGTTTTATGGTCCATGGTCAGACAAATTCGGCCACACTGCAGACCCATAAAACATATTGAAATGCTGGACAGAATAGACGTTGTAATGGAAAATCTTTGGCTGAAAAAAGACAAAATTAAACTCCGGACGAATACTTCTGCTTATACAGGAGTTTTGGAAGAACACAGCGGTGTGCGTCTGGTTGGGGAAAACACTCTGGCTACTACTGTGCCCCCTTTTTGACTACATATGAGTTGGTCTACTGAAGGGAACAGAGAGAGAGAGAGAGAGAGAGAGAGAGAGAGAGAGAGAGAGAGAGAGAGAGAGAGAGAGAGAGAGAGAGAGAGAGAGAGAGAGAGGCACATGTGAAAGAAACTCACCAGCAGCAAGGTCCACAACAGCAAATGAGCCGTCTGAGCTGGCAACAAGCGGAACAAACTCTACACACAGGGAAACAAGACAGACGCAGGAGCGGCGTGAGAGTTATTGTCAGCGTGAAAGACACCCAGGGTAAACGATCACACAGAAATGGAGAGCCGGGAGACTACTAGACTATCCCTTTGCCCATTGGAACCTCTATGCTTGTCCATCCTTGGTCAGTAGATGTAACGCACCCATTAAAAATACACAATACACACGACTCCAGTCAGCAATGCACCTTCTTCACCAGCGGCATTGAGAGTTTTGTAAATCGAGGGTTTCAAGCAAACAAAGGTGGCACAACAAAGTGAAGGTGAGACAAAGGAGGTTCCACACGGCTGCAACTCACCTGGCTGCTCAGGAACAGGACGTCCTGTTGAATAGTCCATATACGTAGCATTCCATCTACACAACAACATTTGCAAAAGACAACGAGAGAGAGAGAGAGAGAGAGAGAGAGAGAGAGAGAGAGAGAGAGAGAGAGAGAGAGAGAGAGAGAGAGAGCGCGAGCACAAACAACTCTAACTGTCTCAATGAGCAAAGCGCAGACCCTGGAAACATCAAAACTTCGCTGGACACGAGGTGCACCAGTCCCAGAGCATGGTGGGACACACTACAGCGTACCAACAAGCGATTCTACACAGCCGCCATACTACAGCAGTTACTACAATGTGATAATTTCCTGACCCACAACAAAGAATGTACAGCAGAACAGAGTTCTTGAATAGAAATGTCGGTCTCTTGAGGAGGACTCCACACTGATCGGGCAGCAGTGAGAGCCGAAGACGAGACATATCGTGACGTCACTGTAGCATCTCCAACCATCTAGCACTTCCACGGAGCATCAGGAAGTGCAGATACGATGGATGCACGTGCACAGACATACATGCTCACTCAATGAACAGTGACTAAACTCTGGCAAAATGAGTCGTGCTGGGTACACCAACCAAGTCCTTAGAGCAGCAAATCAATAGCCAATGCACAAATAGCGTACAAAGCCTAAAAGCGAATATACATCGCACTAAACTAACTGTTAGTGTTAATATATCTATCGACAAATAACTTACTTTTGCTCCCTGGTCTGGCTATCATATACTGATATCTTGTATTCTGCAGGCATGCCCACACATAGAATACAGCAAAGAGGAAGGAACACATCAGCCACGCAGGTAAAAAGTTCAACATGCAGGATGGACAACTTTGAAGAACAGCTGCCAGTATCACCAACAAAGGAACATTACTATCATGTAAGAAACAACCCGTTCAAAATGGCTTTGGAATGGCTGTTACGGCTCTGTACACAAATCGAATAGCAGTGCAGCCACAGAAATGCAACACCTGGGCAAGAAGGCAGCGGCACGCGCAAGTGTGTGTGTGTGTATTCGTGTGTATGGGCGTAAGGGTGTACTTGATACGTGAGAGACAGACATCGTGGTAAGCAGACATGAAAAGATATGCAACCAAGTCAAGATGTGGCAGAACATGGAGAAAGGTAGTGTCCGTATTACATAGTAATAGTGTTACAGTCTGAACTCAAATCCAGACAACTGCGTAAGTTGATAACATAGAACTAGTGATGTAACGAACCATGAATTTTACGAAACGAATAATCTAGCAAATACCACTCAAGGGAACGAACGATTACTCCACGATGCCACGAAAAGTGTACATGTGGCAAACACACAGCACACAAGCGCTCAGATTCGAGTCAGAGTAGAGTCTACCAAGGTCTACCGCACATAGTCCAGTCGTTGTCTGCAATACAGTACAAAGTTTATGCATTCAAGTCGAGAGATCTAGAGCGCGCGTGCGCGATATGCAGGGCACGGACTTCGCCCGCCTGCGAATATTCGAAGTTTCGAACCTTGGACCTAGATTTTATCGGATCGATTATTCGTTGAGGTCCAAGAGATCGAGGAAATTCGAATAATCGATTATTCGTGACACACTACATAGAACTAATGGAGCACAACTGGACGTACCGCTGCGTCCGAGATAGACAAGGGACTGTTCAGAGGTCATCGGGCATTTAGCATCTCGCCCGCTGGCGGTCAGTGTTTGATAGTGCTGTCCAGACTCGAGATCAATGGCATTCCACACATCCGACTTACGTCCTGAACACACAAACAGATGCACACACAGATACACACACATAAACATGCGCGCGCAAAACACATGACAAGGACCCAGACGCACACTGGAAAGTTGTACAGTTATGCTTGGTGAAATCCGACCTAAAGTGCATATTTGGCGCCCTCTACTTGCACGGCCCTTCACGCCCTGGAAGTGGTACGAATGCGGCTGGACGTACATAATAGTACTTATACTATGGTACGGTACGGAGGGTCTGTTTTCAGCCAATCAGCACTCGTCTAGCCATGGTTATATTGGCCAGTATAAATCCCGCGCGGGATTTATATAGAATATAAATCCCGGTGCACGGTACGTACGCTAGGGCACTGCCACCGTACATGTTCACTACCTGAAAGGCAGTGAACTTGTACGGCGGCAGTACTCCAGCGCACGGACCATACATAAACAGACACAACGGACACCACATGCACGTGTACACTCCACACAGAACGGCACACTGACGAGGAACAGTACACAATGGAAAAGAAGAATGACCTGGAATTCGTCTACAGAGTATTCTGTTATACTGAATCTGAGGATAAAGAACGTCGAATAACCACGAAGCATCCCGAATGGGTCAGCAATGTACATTGTACTTCGAAGAGTTGAAGATCATCAACAGACTGTCTCCTTCGTAAATAAGTTTATAATACCAGTGTACATGTACTTCAACCCGATTGGAAAAGGTTACAATAGATTGGATTGAAATGTGATACAAAACAGTGTATGCAAATGCATCTACTTGCAAGCAAAACTGATTATAAGATGCCGCATGTGAAAATCAGCACTGTACCATAATTATAGTAACACTTACTCCCAAAGAGTCCAAGCTGTAATCTAACTAGTGACGGTAGTTTGATTCAACGACAAACTCCAGCACCGCAGCAATTCAGTCGACTTCCGCACCGCTCACGACTCAAGACAAGACTGATTATGAAGATGCTACAATATGCACTGGAACTGAAAGGAAATCTTATGCCAAACATCCACGGAGGAATCTCCTTCTGATCTTGCTCGACCATTCTTTCAATTGACAACTGATAACCATCAGAAGATGTTCATGTACTGCATGCTGTAGGAGATCTCCAAATAGGTTCGTTGTTCTGGAAATGCGTAGGGGTACCTGGCATAAGTAGGATATGACCCTCGTAGTCGGGTTATACCGTACCCTCATATAAATCCCTCCTGCTACCGCAGTCGGGATTTATATTCAGCCGGTATAACCCTCTGACTCGGGTTATATCCTCTACATATGTACCGATACAGAGATGAAATCGGAACTGGTCCAGGTAAGGGCGTTAGTTTTGCACTTTTGGTCGGATTTCAGTGAGCGCATCTGTTGCTAGCGCCTTATAAGGACATGCACACGCGTGTGCATTGCAAGAGAGCAGTACCGCCATAAGGATCACAAAACACATAACAAGCATGCATTGCACACGCCACACGCAAACTGGTAAGTTTTAGCTTGCGCCTTATTAGTTATGACATGAACACGCGCGCGCGCGCGCGCGAGGGAGCAGTACAGCCATGAGGATGACAGACCAGTAGGTACGGGATAACCGCAGGCGCGCCGGAACCGGTCCGGCTAGTCCAGCCATCACCGGACCAACTTGCTGGTCACCAACGCATGTTTACAGCTGAGGTCCGGGAGGAGCTTATGAAAATAAAGTAAAGTTTGCACATCTGTGTTACCACCGACTTACGATTGTGTTGAGAAACACAATCAGCTTAGAGAAGTTTTTTGCTCGTGCCAGGCCACCACCATGCCTGATTACACTTCCAGGGTGGCAGATGCAGCGCCATAAACGGAGAGGTTATGTACACCCGCTATACCATACACAAAGAGTGAAAGGCTACGGTATGGCCGGACCGATCACCAACTGCTTCCGGCGGAGATGCGCCGAACTGACGCTGAATATATAGCGCACATGAGCGAATCCGCCCACTCACGCTACATACTTAGGCGAGACCAAAAAAAATAGAGATTCCCGGGCCCTCCCGCACCAAAATCGAGCCAAAGCCATTTTTTTTTTTGAGCAGTTCATACATGTACAGTACTGATCATGTGAGTAGATCTGTGACATGGAGTCACACAAACCCGGGCTTGTACGACTCCCCGATGTACAGATCAGGGCAATTGTTGGCCGAAATACAGAAAAATAATCGAACGGGTAAACCGCGTACCTGTTTTCTGTAAAAAAAAAGAATAAAATTTACCGGAAAATACTGTAAAAAAAGTTCAGCATGGCATGCATACATACATTGGAAAAAAAAAAAAAAAAATTCGCCCACCCGCACCAATTTCACATGGGTCATGCCCGGGAATCTCGATTTTATTTTGGTCTCGCCTTAGCATCCATACGCGAATCCGCCCACTCACGCTACATACAGCGCCCAAAAGCGAGTCTGCTGGCTCACCACTATTGGGCTATGACATCACTCGTATAATCTCTACACTGTGTACAGAGTGTGGAGTGGAGTGGATCATAAAAGAGAAGACATGAATGATTCACTGAACTACAGTTGTGGCAAGTGAAATCCGACACTTGCCATAGGGGACAGCGCCACAAATGGATATCAATAGAGAGGTTCTGCACAACGAAAATTCGAACGAAGTTTCGCGACAGGCCTTGCGAAAATGTGTACGAATTTTCGCACGAACTTTGTGTTCTGCACATTTTCGTAGGTTGCATGCGCCAAGTGCACGTACGCCATGATCCGATCTCACGAAACTTCCTACGAAAGTTCATTTCGCGTTCCCTGCAAGTTTCGCGTCCAAAGTTGCGAAAGTTCGTGCGAAGTTTCTCACTTTGTGACGTAGAGCGAAAGTTCGTACACATTTTCGTTTTGCAGAACCTCTCTATTGATGTAATGCACTGCACCAAATTTGTACTATAGAGCCGTATGCATCCCAAACAGATCGAAAGGTCAAAACGTAGATACACACAGTTCACAAATATGGTACACATAAGGAGTATTGGTATCCAATCCCCATTCATTTTTGCCAGCACCTTTTGAACTTTGACTGTGTGATGAGTACGAGTTTTGTCATCAGACAGATAAAGTTGTATGTAACACATGTACTGTACGTATGCAGGGCTGCAAGGGCTGCAGACTGCGTGGTGCAGTCCCTTATGCCAAGTGTTGGATTTCACTTGCCACAACTGTATTACTTACCAATATACAATGTACTGTCTTGGCTTTGGCATGGCGAAGCCTGAACTAACTCGGGTATGCTGAATGGCATTTTCTACAGAAGAGGACAGCAGAAATCACGGTTCAGAGTTAGAAGCCATTTTTCCTGCCTCTGGTCAAGATAAGTATGCGTGTGTGCGCAGCATTTGTGAGAACCCCCCCCCAACATACACACACACGCACACACACATACAGTTGCGCTCACTGAAATCCGACCCAAAGTGGAAAGCAGGCGCCCTCAACTAGCACGGCCCTTGACGCCCTGGAAGTGGCACGAATGCGGCTGGGTGTACACATGTACACATACAATGATGTAATCGGAACTGGTCCAGGGCGCCAGCTTTGCACTTTGGGTCGGATTTCAGTGAGCGCAACTGTATATACACACACGTATACACATACACGGTGGTACACACATACACCCACCCACCCCAGTCCCCCACCCCAACACACGTACACACACACACACACATACACACACACACAGAGCAAGGTGTACACAAAGCACGTACCTCCAGAGTATCGCTGTTACCGCGCAAGTTGTACAAGCTGCCATCGGTCGGGTCCGGTAAAAAGTAGAACCTAAACAACGCAGGGAAAGATGGCATTTAGCAAGAGTACATAACCCCCCAGAGTGTGCAACTCCTACATACCCTGTTGTCCCGACAGAATTTCAAGTTGACGTCATTATTTATGACGCAATGCTCCTTGCAGCAGTGATTCACAACATGTATACGGGTGTCAACGCATTACACGTTTTTCTTTGCAATAATTTGTACAGGATCGATCGGCTTCGGTCAACCACAGGTTCCGGATTCGTCTGATAATCCGTGTACAGTGCGCATTGCATCATCAAAATGACGTCAACATGAAATTCTGTCGGGACAACACCCATAGTGGAGTTGCACACTCTGGGGGGTTATGTACTCTTGCATTTAGCAAATGATAATAGAGAGGTTCTGCACTACGTAAAGTTGAGCAACTTTACGTTAGTGGGCGGGAAAACCCGTGAATTCGCGAGTTTGCACTCCACTTACGGAAAGTTGTCTACGTAGAGTACGTAAATAGGGCTCCGATAACGTAGGTGCTCCGTAAGTGGATTGGGGTACAAATTTATGACTCTCCCCTGGTCGTACACTGCCGCGTTCGGAGTTGTCAAGGGCAGCTACGTGATTTGAAAACTCCGTATGGTGGAACACAGATCCGCATGCAGTTTACGTAAGACTTTCCATAGATCGACTACGTCTTTCACTAACGTAATTACGTTACGCGGAACTTCTCTAGTATTGAACACACACAGTACTTGGAGCTCCATTTGCGTAGACTATAGGACAGCTCTTACGATCGGAATAGGTGTTGCTGAACGCCAACTGCATTGTACTGACTAGCTACATCGAATGTGCTTCGATCAACTAACTACTAGTGGTGAAACGAATATACCGAATATTCGAATGTTCCTTCGGTTTGTCACATTCGAACGAATATTTCTCATGGCGAATATTCGCTAACCGGGTATGCAGAGTTTGCCGGGCGACTTCAAACTTCCGTAACTTCGCGAATACTTGACCGAACCGCTTCATCGAAACTTCCATCTGCATAAGAAAACTCTCAGCTGTCGTCTCGAAGCAACCCAGACGCGATCCAAGGTCCTGGAATGGAGTTATGGCGGTTGAACGAAAGATCACGTCTTGAGCTGTTTTTTGAGCGTGTAAAATGTTCTTCAGCTGGGGATTTTGTGACAATGTCCAATAAAATGACTGAGAGGAGGGCGTGTGATGTCATCCGTGTTAACGAAAGAATATTCGTTCGTTCGTTCGTTAAGCCAAAGAATATTCGGCTACTGGGTTTTGATATTCGTTTCACCACTACTAACTACGCAAAGTTCAGCACTGAATTACAGATCTGAAAAGATGTACATTCGACGAGGCAGATGTACTCCTTGCCTAATGCCAAGTACCATCTGGCCCCAAAAGAAGCATGGGTCTTAACTGCCAGAAGTAGTTGATTAGAAGGAACGGAGCTGGTCTGATAGCACAGTACCGTGCTATGAACAGACTCCCAAAAAGCCGGAGCCAACATCTGTTCGAAGTGCTAGTCACGGAACGTCCCGGGTACAATCCCAACACACACCCAATACTAGCACAAGTCATGTTAGGCCCAGACAGATTCTGCTCTGCTCGCCTCGATATTTTGCCGCAAAATGTTGCTGCGAAATCTTCGATATTTTGCCGAGCCTGGCACAAGAAACTCGATATTTTGCTCCATTTTGCTCCGGAAAAACGTATATTTTATCCACTTCCCGTACAACGTTTCATAAAAATTGCAGGGTCGGTTTCTTAATACGGGTTTCCACGCACGTGTCACTGAGTTCTTCCAAAATCATGTCGGTCCACAGTGAATCCCAGCGATATTTCGGTGACATGATCTCGTCCTGGGCAGTGTATCCTGCTGAGCGGGTAAGAAACAAGGAAATGCAGGTATCAGGCATCGATTTTACCCAACATCTCGATATTTTGGTCCGATTTTGCCGGCAATTTCCCCTCTTTCAATTCTCCGATATTTTGCCGAAAGAATTGCCGGCAGGATATGTCTGGGCCTAGCACATGTGTTGTAGTGAGTTGCCCGATATCGCAACGCTTCAATCCACGCCCGCAGACTTGCAATAGTACACACGGCATAATAGTACAGCCGCGCTCACTGAAATCCGACCCAAAGTACAAAGCCGGCGCCCTGCTGGACCAGTTCCGATTACACCACTGTACTCGTAAATGTGTACGTCCAGCCGCATCCGTGCCGCTTCCAAGGTGTCAAGGGCAATGCAAGTTGAGGGCGCCATGTATGCACCTTGGGTGGGATTTCACCGAGCACAACTGTAGTATGTTGCGTGCCCATCGTGGCGTAGTGATTTTGCTTACCCTTGTGACTTGTCACGTGCACTGGTCACATTTAACACTGGGTCTGCAAACAAACAAAAAAGTAAAAAGTAAAAAGTAAATTATCGTGTCCGTTCCCGAAGGGAACTCACGACGGCCGCTAACACCCGATAAACCCTAGCGGCAGATGCAGCGCCTAACGGTGGGGGTGAGTGGATACGTCTCACAACCACTGGCACAAGTGCCGAGAACGACCCCATTAGCTGCATCCATGCAAACAAAAGCGAAGGTGCAAAATCACACACTGCATTCATTGGCTTAAGGGAAAGATGCACACAGACAAAGTCAGAAGAAGAAATTGTCTGTCACCACCAGGACCCTGACCAGGGACCTTCGCTTGAGGCCAGCGATGCTCTAACCACTGAGCTATGGTGTAGCTTTCATCACTACATTGGCAGGATTTAAGTTGGAACGCACTCCACATACATTTCTGTAGAATTCTGTCCGGTTTGTTGGCATCGGAGAGATGATAATGATAAGGTGGCTGTTTAAAATCAATCAAATTTCGTGGGGGTTGTGAGATGAACAGCCCCAGTAAAAGTTCTGCAAAGGGTCTGCTGCTGACAAAAGTGTAGCTGGGTAAGAACCTGCGGCATGGCGTGCTTTGGGCACAGGTTTCTAAGTGGAGATCCGGACCTCCATATTTTGGTACACACAATATTCATGTCGCCATATGCATTATGAGAACATTTCCAAAGTTTTATTCAACTATGGCCTACCAAACTGGACTTCTAGTATCTCTCGCAACCGGTATTTTAGAGGGGTAACGTTACTGCCACCTTAGACCAGTGGTGGAAGCACCCCGCAAAGCCATGCCAGACTCTGTTGGAATCTGGTGATCTGTGTGGCGCAAGATCCCCTGGCACTGAAGGCCACACCAGATCACACTTTGCCTTATCGGCTCAAGAGACAATGCGCACCTGCCTAACATGAACACTCTACTGTACTTTCTCTGTACATGACTGTGAGAGTGAAATGCGTCACCTCACTTTGGGACTCACGAGTTCTGGGAGGGGCGGTGTAATGAATCATGGAGTGGGCACGAAGCTGATGATTTGGGATACTCAATTATAATATATATTATTGATGTGTGGAGCTCACCGTCTTCTAGCTTCCATTTAATTTCGCCAGTGTCTTGAAAAATACAGTAGAGGGTGCCATCAAGCGTGGATACATACAGGACTGGCCTCTTGGTCACTGCGAGTAGTTGCGACTTCAGAGAACATACACATACAGAACACAAGGACGCATGCACGCTCATGATTTCGCTCATTCAGGAGCTCGAACATATTCAGTGAAAAATTGTTGACAAAGGCCCTCTGAGAAAATCTCAGCAATAAAATTGTACCTGGTGAGTCTGCTCGACAGCTCCAAGTTGAATCAGAGACATCATCACAACACAGAACAGGAGGTTCGACATCATCGTGCCTCAGCATCGGAGAAAGCAACTATCCAACAAACGAAGCATGACATCCACCAGAACTCAGCATCAGAAATGGCAAGTCCTCGAGAGCAGGATACTCCGTCTTTGGTCGGGAACAATGGTGAACCCGGCTCAAACCGTGTACAACGCGATCATGTTGGGATCCTGATTTTGCCTACACGACAAGTACAAAGTGAATGGTCATGATCGGGACCACTGCGTACAGCTACGCAATGACCTCCATGCGGCGCGTGAAGTATGCACGTGCGTAAAAAACTGAAGCTGTTCAAAATAATTTGAGTGGTCATCATGATAATAATCAGGCGGGGAGTACTATTTTACTACTCCCTAGGCCCTGATACCTGTACGCTTTCTTGTACTTTTTTCTTTTTCTTTTTCTTGCGCTGCGTACGCGCGTGCACGCGTGCGGGTGCACGCAGCACGCGTACGCGCGCATGCACGCCGCGCCGTACACATGGTGCATGCATGCATGATCGCGATCGATGAACACAGCACAAAAAATTCATGGTTGATAAAATATTATGGTGGTGGCAATAAAAAAATTCAAATCAATAAAATTAAAAATAATAAAAATACAACAAGAGGGAAAAGTAATCCATGACATATCGACATGGTATTGTAGATGGCGTATTGTTCTATACTTACTGGCTGCTAATCCACGAAGGAAACATGGCAGATGTCCCAGAAGACGCTCCCCATGGTGCGTGATGATTGTCGTTGACCCTCCTTCGAGAAAATCGGTGAATTGTTCAATCCTTGCATCCTGGATACTGTTTGTTGTCATTTGTTGGTAGATTGCCCAGGCACAGAGAGTGAGGATGCTGGCAAGTCAACAGCGTGTGCAGGCTGCCCGAATCAGGAAATTTGTGCATCGTCCAAGCCCAAAGGCCCTGATCCAGGTAAAGCATCGACTCGACGTGGTCGTGCAGTGAAACATCAGTACAACAGTAATACATACTGTTACATAGTGCCCTGCAGCCTGGACGTAACGTACTTTTCTCTTCGCATTGGACATTATAATAAAAGCAGTTTTTCGAAGGCTCTTTACATCCCTAGGCCCTTTCCAGTAATGTAGCCTTCGATATAGCGTACCTCGGCTATAAAAAGTCCTGATTATGAAGTTTTACATCCCCAGCGGGTACGTTACAGGCGTCCCTCTTTAATCCGGCACTTTATAAACCAGCACCCTCTATAAATCAGCACAATTTTCATTAGCCGAAATGTCCTCTTCATGCAGACTGCAACAGTAGATCAGATTTGGTAATCCAGCACAATTTCTTTAGCACAAACGGTGCTGGATTATAAAGGGACCACTGTATACTGAAGTTTCACTGAAGTACCCGACCTGCAATCAAACACTGTAGCGTGACTGTGTACTAGTATGTAACCAATAATTACCCATTGACGGCTGCCAGCCATTCAAGTTAACATGGGGCACAAAGTATCGTTGCCGTACCAACCATAGCCTAAAACTAACACTCCTACACTCGAGCAATAATGGATTTGTGTGTGTGTGTGTGTGTGTGTGTGTGTGTGTGTGTGTGTGTGTGTGTGTGTGTGTGTGTGTGTGTGTGTGTGTGTGTGTGTGTGTGTGTGTGTGTGTGGTATGTGTGTGTGTGTGTGTGTGTTGTTTGTGTGTGTGTGCGCGCGCCCGAGCGCGTGTATGTGTGGTCTCTCCCATGCTCCTGGTTTACAGATATTCACTTGGTGAAGGCGAAATTAGACGGTATTCGTCACAAGGTGCTGGTGCTATCGGGCAAGGGTGGTGTAGGCAAGAGTACGTTCACTGCTCACCTGGCGCATGCTTTTGCTGCTGACGAAAACACAGAGGTAGGCTACGGCAATATTGAAAAGTTGGTCCACGAGATGGGGAGTGGTGAAAACACTCCCCATCTCTGAACAGTCAATTCCCACTCTTAAACGAAAAGGAGACGAGCTACTCTCTCTCTCTCTCTCTCTCTCTCCCTCCCTCCCTCCCTCTCTCTCTCTCTCTCTCTCTCTCTCTCTCTCTCTCTCTCTCTCTCTCTCTCTCTCTCTCTCTCTCTCTCATACAGTATACATTGTTTACTATGCTCACCTGAAGAGGAGGCAATGAAAGTACTTGTGGGGTCTTCGGGGTGTTGCTTGTATGGAACCTGAAACTTGTTCTATTCCTTTGTCTGATTGCTCTTCTGTCTCCTAGAAAACTACGGTCTTTACCTTTCTCTACCGCATGCACGTAAACATTCGATGTGTGTTCTCTGTGTGCGTCTTCCTCGTCTTCAGGTGGGCATTATGGATATAGATATCTGTGGCCCCAGTATACCGCGTGTGATGGGTGTCGAGGGCGAGCAAATACACCACAGTAACTCCGGATGGTCGCCTGTTGTAAGTTATAGCTTAGCGTGCACCTCAATGTATATACTTTGTTCTCGGCCCTTCGTTTGCTGTACTCGTCTACGGGTGGCTCGCATACTTCGAACAGTACCAAGGACCAGGTTGCCGGAGAGTGAGCTGGCTTTGCCACTACGGATTTCTGATGGCAAGCAGTACTCAACTTGTGCCAAGCTTTAGTGTATTGGACACTGCGCTCCTTCGCAGCCCCTGCGACGGAAGTCAATGAACTGTGTATAGCTGAGGCAGGCACACATGTCTGAGGATCAAGAGATTTTAGTCACAATATATTTATCTGCTGTAAGGTAGCTATGATGTGATTAGCAGGGGGCAGTCGTAATGAAAAGTCGCTTCAATGTATCTGTTCTGCAATTGTAGTTCCTCTGTGTGTTGCTGCAGCTTACCATCCAGATTTTCTCTCTCTCTCTCTCTCTCTCTCTCTCTCTCTCTCTCTCTCTCTCTCTCTCTCTCTCTCTCTCTCTCTCTCTCTCTCACTTCTCTCCTGTTCTTTTCCCACAGTTCGTCCAGGACAATTTGTGTGTCATGTCAGTCGGCTTCTTATTGTCCAGTGTGGATGATGCTGTTATTTGGAGAGGGCCTAAGAAGAATGGTGAGAGATATCTACTATAGGGCTGAAAGGAATACTCGAAGTGTGCAGACTGGAAAAAGTATATTCTTCGTTTAGGGGCCATCCGGCGCTATCGATAATAATTTTCACGGAACGAAAAGTTTAGTTCTGACCCTCCCCCACCCCCTTCAACGAAAAATAGATTGACTTGACAGCTAGAATGGATTGATGTTTCAGCTATCAATGATTTTCAAAACGAAACTCTCCTCAACCCACCCACCCGTAAACGAACCTTTTTCTCTTTGTGAAAAAGATCGATAATTACGAGCGGCCCCTTATGTGGAATAAGAATATTCGTAAATGTACAGAAAGTTGAAACTCGCCTTTTCGATATCGAATGGGCTTATGTGATGCAGAGTATTTCTTTTTGAAGTATGAGTAGGCTTGCCTCCTTCCATGTGTTATCAGCAGCAAGCCAAATGGTAACACCGTCCTTTTCCAATGTCTCTCTTATAATTGGGGTAGCCACCGGTTGATGGTCAGTCTATGGTTACCATGGATACAACTAGGTATCCATGGATATTGCATGGTTTAGAATATTGGGATTATTCTTCGTTTTTCACGTGTATTCGGGAAAAAGAATATTCGTTCGCTTCATTGAGCATTCGTTTCAGCCCTACATTCTACTGTGAATTATGCTTCTAGCCACCCAAGAAATGCCAGAGGTGGTGAAGATAGACCGTGTGTGCCTGCTTCTCTGATAGGGACAAGAGCACCTCACGATTTCCATTGCCTGGAAAGCTGGTGTCCGGAGGATTGACTTGGTTACTACTACTGTTTTGGGACCAATTTCTCTTTGGCTGCTTGTGAACCACTTCCATACTCCGTTGGCCGGTGTTGTTGAGGGCAGTTTTTGTATGGAAAAGTGTGTATTGTGCATCGCAGCCTGTTTTCACAGAAGGCCAGAGCTGTGGGTGCACCTCTGCCATGCCATGAAACTATACTGGCTGCAGATCTGTGAAGCTGCGTATCCAAACGTGTCGTTATTGGTTCCATCAAGAGTACATAACCAAGAGTGTGCAACTCGACGATCCCCCAGCCCACGGCGGAATTTTTTATGACATCAGCCTTTGGCGGCGGTTTGGCTCACTGATGCCATCATGCGTAGCCAGAGATCAAAGTATAAATAATTTGTACATTACAGCTACGATAGTCAAAGCAGAACAACGGATGATAGATTGATGGTTCTTGAACCTGACGAACTCTCACCGTATCTACAAAACAAGCGCGGGAAAGCATGCCCACTTCATTATGCTTCTGCCAAAGAATGACGCAATAAAAAATTCCGCCGTGGGTGAACCCATCGCAGCTCAAGATAGGAGTTGCACACTCTTGGTTATGTACTCTTGGTTTCATCTCTCTCTCTCTCTCTCTCTCTCTCTCTCTCTCTCTCTCTCTCTCTCTCTCTCTCTCTCTCTCTCTCTCTCTCTCTCTCTCTCTCTCTCTCTCTCTCTCTCTCTCTCTCTCTCTCTCTCTCTCTCTCTCTCTCTCTCTCTCTCTCTCTCTCTCTCTCTCTCTCTCTCTCTCTCTCTCTCTCTCTCTCTCTCTCTCTCTCTCTCTCAATCAATCACTCACTCACACGCACACAGGTCTAATCAAGCAGTTCTTGCGCGACGTTGACTGGGGCACACTGGACTACTTGTTCATCGACACACCACCAGGCACCAGTGATGAGCACATCTCCGTAGCACAGTATCTCAAGTGTACTGACGTCGACGGTGCTGTAGTCGTCACAACCCCACAGGTACTTAATGTGCATGTTAGGCCCCGGTCACACATGCACTTTTTTTGGCGGTTCCGCCAAAGCGTGACTTACGCTTCCGCCGTTGCCGAGGCAACGGCGGAGGCGTAAGTTACGCTTTGGCGGAAAGCTTGGATTTCGCTACGCCAAAAAAATGCGAGCGGAGCCTCCGCTTTGGCGGAACCTGCATGGTGGTGGCTTTGGAGTTTGGTGTGCTACTTCTGCACTGAGTTCTGGTGTTGTTTGGTTGCCGTTTGGTATTCAGTTTTCATATTGTTCTTCTTTGCCAATGAACTGTACGTTCTGGAGATCTCGCAAACAATACTGCATCGTTATGAGTGGATAATTGGTGAGGGAATCCGTCTCCCAACTCATTAGCCCCGATCGCGGACGATCTCCTTCTCTCTCCAAGCAATACATCCACCAGAGTATGCAACACTAGGACTGCAACCAGGGAGCAGTAGAGTACTCTGCCACACCATCACTGCAACTGCAGGCATCCACGCAGTCGCTGGGTCGATGATGGATCATGGAGCAGGCAACGACACCCTGCTATAAAGCTATTTGAATTTGATATTGATGTAAACTAAACTAATATTCAAATACACCCGTGCTGGGCCGGAGTGAATGTGCGCCAAATCCACGAGTGTACTTGACAGGAGACATTCAGCAGCCTGTCAGCGATCCACGATAGCTCTACTTGTACAAGCGAAGGTCGCTTCAACTCGGACAAGAAGGAGGCAACGACATCCTGCTATACAACTATTTGAATTTGATATTGATGTAAACCAAACTAGTAATATTCAAATACACCTGTACTGGGCCGCAGTGAATGCGCCCCAAATCCACGAGTGTACTTGACAGGAGACATTCAGCAGCCTGTCAGCGATCCACGATAGCTCTACTTGTACAAGCGAAGCTCGCTTCAACTCTGACAAGAACATCTAAAATTTCATAGGACGTGCTGCATTTGCATTCTCTCCACCAAAGCGGAGCGTTGAGGAGCACAATAGTCTACATGTATGTGTGACCGCTGCATCGTGTGGTCCGCCAAAGCGGCTGCGGTAGTTCCGCTTTCCGCCTCCGCAAAAGCGGTGCAAGCTTTTCATGTGTGACCGCGGCCTTACCAGGGCTACCACTTTTCTGTGAGTAGAAACAGGTTACCCTGCTGGGGGGGGGGGGGGGGGGGGGGTATCAAGGGAGACAGCGCCCCTTTAGAGACCAGAGCAATTTCAAGGGTCCGACACATCAGATTAGATCTTTTTTTGTGAACATTTGAAGCAAGGTAGTGAAGCAGATTTTCGGTCGGTTTTTCAGAACGACCTCTAAAAATCAGAGCGTTTCCGAAGAATCGGAACAAGTGGCAGGCCTAATATACCGTATCAGTATGGGCTTTCGCCCACAGACGCGGGTATCAGTATGGGCTTTCCGCTACAGACACGGGTCTCTGTACACAGTGTACGGGTAGGCGTAAGTTCATGAAAATGTCCAGCTTAGGATGGAAACGTCTTGGCCGCTACCTATTAGTTCATATACCGAAAAGCACCGCGAGAGCGCCACATCTCATGAGAGCACCCCACCTTTACTTTCCAGTCAGTGAAAGGATCAAACCTGACTTTTGTGTACCTTTGGCCGTATACTGTAAAACATGTAATTTTAGGTGTACTAAAATTTCGGTGTCAGGGACCTGATGGGTTTCAGGTGGAACTTAGAATTAGGTGACAAACATGACCCTCACATACATTACCCACTCTTGTGCCATTTAGGTGTAATCTAACTTTAGCAGCTGCATCTGCGCCTTGATCCAAGAGGGTGGTGGCGTTCCTGCGGATGCGGAAAACTTTGCCTTTGGCCGAGTCTCACGCAAACCGTGAATTTTTTATTATTTTTTAACTTTAGTTGCCTGGTATTTCTACCGAAATCACCGAAATTAAAGTTACACCGAAAATAACCTCTTTTACAGTATTTGTATTAGTATTGCCTTAGTCAAGCAGCGCTGTTGCTGCTTGCGTGGTGTACGGTGTATGTTTGTTGTCCGTGTACAGGGTTCTAGCCAGGAACGAATTGTAGGGGGCGGTGTGTGTGTGTGTGTCACAGTGTGTGTGTGTGGGGGGGGGGGGGGGGGGGGGGGTCTCCAGGGGAAACAAAGAGTTCACCCATTTTTCCATGTTCCACTATTGCCTTGTCACACAATAAAACCCTGATGTATTAGGACGACTGGTCCACTGGCTACGGTTAGTCATTCCGCTTGTGCTGTGCTGTGCTGTGCTTGCCGTTCAGGAAGTAGCGTTGCTGGACGTGCGCAAGGAGATCACGTTCTGCAAGAAAGTCGGCATGCCAGTGTTGGGTGTAGTGGAGAACATGAGCGGGTTTGTGTGCCCCAAGTGCACGGTGAGTACGATTACAGGCAGCGGCGTTCATGAACTGGTTTAATACGTGTTAGCATGCGCATAGCTCGTGTATCGTCAGCGTGGTCCAGTCATCACACCAGCAAAATGGCTGTCATAGCAGGGGGGTCGGTAAATTAGTGTGGTACGGTCAGCCATCTCAAGTACAATTTACTCGTGGGGGAGGGATGGCTGAGCCGAAATTTTTGGAAATTTAGAGCCCAAATCAGTGCATTTTATTGAATCACGGGGTACTTGGGGAAAATAGTGGTACGGCCAATACCGTAGTGACCGTACCGTGTGCGACGCCTCTGCATAGGCACTACATACTGTAAGTCAACAAATATTCCGCATATTTATTTTCGGCTATTTTCGGCCTGGTCGTGTTTGGCTGAAAATTTGTTGCGGCCGGAAATTTGTTTTGCAAGGCTCAGCGTGACTGTGTACAGTCGACCTACCCTTATAACGATGACCTCTATAACGATATTACCCTTATAACGATATTTTTCTGCCAAACCAAATCACTCCATTGACTTGTGTATACATTGCCTTACCTCTATAACAATATTGCTATAACGATATTACCCCTATAACGATATAAAACGGGCTGACCAATCGACATTTTCCATTTTATAACAATATCTAGCAGGCAACATGTTGAGCCCACTATCCAGGTAGGACAAGCTTCACTTGATAAGTCGCTGGGACATGACGAAGTGCAATGGGGGCGCCAGTGGGCACCTTGCTGTGCACATAATGTGCATGTACGTCAGTTTTTTATGCTATGAAGAGTGTAAAAAATGAACAGAATTCATGCATTATGACGTATGTGTATGAAATGAACCAGTAACCCCTATAACAATATTACCCTTATAACAATAGGGACGTTTGGCAATGCGAAAATTCGAACTTTTGGTGGTGGCGATATTTCGCGAAAATCTATTTCGAAAAAGAAAACTTGTGAGGTTTAGCAATGCGAAATGACTTTTTCTCGAAGCTATTTGAATCTTATAGTACCGTACCGTATATGCAGCTCAGTCTCCAGCAGGGGGCTGTACAATTACTACTCCCTGTAGTGAAATGCGTACCGAGAAAAGAGAAAGTTACTTTCGCAAATCACTGCAACTTCGCGTCCAAGTTTTCGAAGTTTCGACCTTTGTTTCTGTACTCATTCCCAGACTCGAATTTTCTTTCGAACTTTCGCGTTGCTAAGGGGCCGTCCGGGGTTACCGATTGTTTTTACAAAACGAAAAGTTTTAGTATTTTTCAGCCCCCACCCACCCACCCACCTTTTCTGCAGGTAAAACGAATTCCAATAAAATATTGATGTCAATTTTCGACATCCAGAAGTAACTGGGCATTCTCCATCAGCATTCAATGATTATTTTCAAAACGAAACTCCATCAAACCCACCCACCCACAAACGAAAACATTTCGTTTTGAAAATATTATTGGTAACCTTGGACGGCCCCTAAACGTCCTTAATATTTCTTGGTCTGACGCAAATATCGTTATAAGGGTAGGTCGACTGTATACAGTCGGCAGCAGTAGAGGCAATTTGATGCGGCCGAAATGGGTTTTAGCCCTGGGAGGCCGAAATTTGAATGGGCCGAAAATGTGTCGACTTACAGTAGTCGAAATCAGCAAAATAATGACTATGAGACTGCCGGTGGTACATGGTCACCACACCACGGATGTGCGAGCTACTAGTATGTCCCTGCCTATAAGCTTGTTTCAGCTCTTGGATGGCCACCCTCCATGTGGTGGCGTTCCTACGGCTGCGGAAAACTCAATCTGACTGGTCTCACGCGAACTGTGAATTGTTTCGGAGTGATGGCACATTCATGGCTGTGGACTGTATATATACTGGTAGTCAGCCTTCATGTCCCTCTTGGCATGGATGTTTGCAGTTCTTGGATGGAACACTGCAGATGGCACACGTCGACAACTGCTTTTACTGTTAAAAGTAGCTTTTTTTTCCTTTTTGTCTTGTGCTCTTTGGCATTCAAAGGCTAGCAACTGTGCTCAGGGAGATTTGCTTACAGTCATCTTCCTCGCAATTACGGTTTCAGGCTGCGTGCTGTTTAGGCCAATGTTGCTCTGCTGGCTGCCATGATTGTCTGTCTCTTCGTGCATGCCGACATGTGGCCACGCACCCTGTTTTTCGTTTTTGCTTTATTTTCTTTTTGAACTTGTCCATTAAAACCCGGTCTCACCGTTGTTCTCTTTTACACTGCTGCAGACCGAGACTCAGATCTTTCCACCCACGACCGGTGGCGGTGAACAGCTAGCCAAGGATATGGACGTGCCGTTCCTTGGCAAGTTGCCGTTGGATCCGAGAATAGGTGAGTTGGACCCGACATGTGCTGTACTGTTTGAATGTCAAATACCCGTTTAGCCGGCACAGCTTTGGGATCTGGGGGAAGTCAAGGACCCTGCGTGTACATGTACTGTGTCTGAATGTCAAATACCCGTTTGGCCGATGCAGCTTTGGGCATCTGGGAGCAGCAACCGCGTGAAAAACGACCTCGGGTATAGCAACTCTCTAGAAGAACTACTAGTACACAATCTTCAGACCTACAGTCCATTTCAAAAATATAGACGCATGGTATTTTTGAAATATTTCAAATTTGGCTGGAGCTTTTTGAGAATTTTTTCCGGAATATTGCTCAGGTCCTTCCCGCAATTGCTCTCATCAAGATTTTTAAGCGATCGGATAACAAACACCCAATTTCGAAAATTTTATGCACAACGTGATCACAGATTTTATGTGGTATAGATGCTGGCCTAACGGTTTTTTGAAATCACGCGTCTATATGTTTGAAATGGACTGTAGTGACCATTTCACTGGATACTTTCAAACCTTATGGATATCGACAACTCGCTGATAACGACACTTTTTTCATGCACGATCGAGGGTCGTTATTTGCAAAATTGACTGTATTTGGTCCGTTGATTTTGCTGAGCATGCTTGTTACCACCGGGGTGAATAGACTACGTTGGGAGGTTGAACTCAGCTTGAATACTGTTGCCATCGTTGGGTAGTCTTTGTATTCTACTCTTGATTGGCTAAGCTTCTTGTGCCCGTTTGGTGTCCTGTGTTGTCTTCGTCTGTGTTTCCGTTCTCTGTGCCCGCAGGGAAGTGTTGCGACGACGGCACGTCTTTCCTCAGCGAGTTCCCAGACTCGCCAGCGACCAAGGCATTTGTGGACATTGTCTCGAGTGAGTTGACGTTGTTTGATTGTTTCACCCTGGGTATCGGTGATGCACGGAAATTAAAGGGATATGTGGTATCAAGAGTATATACTGTAGTGTCTTGCATTAAAGCCTGTCTCATATAGAAGCCTGTTTTGAATACAAGCCTGATTTTTCCAGATACACTGCCGGCACATAAGCCTGGTTTTAGAGTTGACATACATAGAAATACCTGGTTTGAAATAGCCTGGTGTGAGTAGAAGCCTAGTCCTGACATCGGCTTCCACAGGAATACGCCCGGCTTTAAAACGCGACATTACGGTAACCCCCCAAGAGTGTGCAACTCCTGATACCCTTCCTATGGGGTACGCCGGCGGCGAAAACTCACATCACGTGGCGTAGTGTGACGGTGTCGCAGTTGTGCGTTTCCGGCCCGTTTTTAGCGAGCGGCGGATTAATAAAAAATGCACTCTCTGACAGAAACTCACCGCGCGTATGCAAATCCCCAGCATGATCATGACAAATATTTGGTTTGCTCGCACGCTATCCTTCGTTTGTACGTAGAACGTATCTGAGACACATAATGTGAGTTTTCACCGTCGGAGACCCCTTATGCAGAGTTGCACGCTCTTGGGAGGTTATATACTCTTGGTGGTATGGTAATTGCGACAGAGTAACGAGCTGACATGCCGTAAAATGTCATGTATAAAAGCTGCGCTTTTTGCCTGGACAAGCCGGTGTGAGGGGAGAGCTTCTGTCTATCTTGACTATCAGGCTTGTATTCGAAGCCGGGTTCTACACGACTTTTAATTTTAAGATATTGCTGTATATTCTCGTTGTGTTCACCTTCAATGCCTTCTTAACCGTGGGATTTAGGATGTGCTGATTGTTTCTGCGGTGCACATGTCTCAGATTTCTTTCCTCTCTTGTGCTGGCTCATTGCTTGTACTTTGTGTTATATCGGTGTGCATGTATGCATGCGTGTGTGTGTGTGTGTGTTTGTGTGTGCGTGTATTGTGTTTTCGTGTTTGCAGAAGTCAAAGATCGCTGTGCATCCCAATCATCGTCTCAACCATCGTGACGCGACGAATGTACGTGATTTTGCACATCTCCAATGTCTTATACCAATGTCCTATACATGGGCTCACCAATCACCTTGCTCTGTACATACTAGTAGCCTGTTTTGGGCTTTTCTCCTTTTCTCGAGCTACTCCCATGTTCTGTACATAGCTGTTTTGCTTTATATAGCTTTTGCTGGTGCCTGTGCTGTATTTGTCATCCTGCGGGTCGGGATTCAGGCGAAAAATTGCGTTTGAAGTTTCGATTTCTTTGTACATACCACATACCTGTTGTCAGTCATTTTCAAGGCTTACACTGAAAAGTAGTTACTTGGACTCTGTAGCCCTATGACTGCGAGTCCATGTACTGTGTTGGGATGCTGGGCAGAGGCTTTGCAAGGGAGGGTATGTGCCTGTGTGCGTGCGTGCGTGTCTGTGTGTGGTGTGTATGTGTGTGTGTGTGTGTGTGTGTGTGTGTGTGTGTGTGTGTGTGTGTGTGTGTGTGTGTGTGTGTGTGTGTGTGTGTGTGTGTGTGTGTATGGTGGGATTCTGCCTGCCTGTCTGCCAAAACAAAACAAACCTTGACACAGGGGTTCTGCTTTATCACCAGGTCGAGCTTATCAGGTTCCTTGGTGCCTGCATAAAATCGTGCAGACCTCATCCGGAGTAAATGCCATCGTGGGTTCTGGTTATCAGGCCAATACTTACCCTACAGTCCATTTCAAAAATATAGACGCGTGATTTCAAAAATCCGTTAGGCCAGCATCCATACCACATAAAATCTGTGATCACTTTGTGCATACATTTTTCCAAATTGGGCGTCTGTTATCCAATCGTTTAGAAACTATATGAGAGTAATTGTGGAGCGGACCTGAGCAATATTCCGAAAACTATTCTCAAAAAGTTCCAGCCAAATTTGAAATATTTAAAAAACACTGCGCGTCTCTAGTTTTGAAATGGACTGTAGGCCTATGCAGTTGCTGTGAAGTACTACAGTGAAACCTGTCTAAGGCCGCAACCACACTCTCTAATCCGGCACTTGTTTATCCAGCACCCTTGCAAACCAGCACACTTTCTGGCAAAACGGATTTTTTCAGTTCATTTTCTACGCTTTAATCCGGCACTTGAATTCCGCCTCCGGCAGCGATTTTCTGCAACAAATCACTCAAACTGTACATAATTTGATTTTCTAATCCAGCAGTTGTGCATCGCATACCGTACCGGTGCCAATATCCTATGCCAGTGCATAGGATATTCCCAAGTGTATGTTATAGACATGGCATGTTAGAGACATGCATTCCACAAACTTGTGACAAAGTACTTGGATTGACACAGAAAATCCCTACATTTTGACGTACGACACAAACATGTACGTTACTAGGTGAGCCGGGTTGGAGGGCAGGATTTGATAATCCAGCACCCTTGTTTATCCGGCAGAAAATGCCGTTGCAAAAGGTGCCGGATTAGAGAGGGACGACTGTACAAATGTTCATGCATATCTCAGTACAAGTCGGTACGCAACCACACTACACTTTTCGGTCTGCATAGATGACGTTTTCACGCGACCAGCACCTGATGTTGTCGTACCAAAGCGTGTGCCATGCGCTGGAAAAGACCGGGAAATTCAAAAACAATGCTGATGCTGATGCTATGTACGACGACCAGGTACAAAAACAAAGTTGTACACAGGAGATGGAGCGCGAAAACGACAAACGTGGCTTTCTACAGGGGTGCGCCAGTTGCTGAAAACCTACAAAGCGCATTTTGCATTTCGCACGCGTCGGCATGACGATTTCTACTGTAATGCCGTTTTGTACGTGATTTTGTACCTAGTGTGGTTGCAGCCTAAGGCGACCCCCTCAAGGGACGAGAAAAAGTGGTCGCCGTGGCCAGGTTGTCTTCTTATTCAGGTTCAGTGGGCCACATGACCATATCCACATGTGATACATCATTTTGATCGCTGCATCACAGTGCACACACCTATGCTACTCTAGCACGACTCATGTGCCTGGGGTCCTCAGTCAGACCTGTCAAATGTCGTGCATGCACCATGTACATCTACACGTCCTGCACCGATGTGTAGATCTACCATGCCTGGTGCACCATGCAATGCGTACATTTACATGACTAGCACTGTGCAACGCGGCCGCGGGTGGGTGGTCGTCGGTCGCGTTGAGCGAGTGGTCGCCTTATCCGAGGTGTTTTGAACGTGAATGCGTCCGTGACAAGGAAAAGTGGTCACCATGGTCGAGTGGTCACCATGGTCGAGTGGTCACCATGGTCGAGTGGTCACCATGGTCGAGTGGTCACCATGGTCGAGTGGTCACCATGGTCGAGTGGTCACCATGGTCGAGTGGTCGCCATTACAGGTTTTCCTGTACATGTACTGTAGAGTACACGGCCACCTGGACCTGGACCCATTTGTGCCCGTCGTTTGCAGTTTTCCGGTGAGCGAGTCCCAACTAGGTCAGATAGCACATAGACACGTACTTTGTACACGCTGCTCGCGTACTGCAGTCAATCTGTGCACGGTTTTACCTCCGGGGCACTAGCGAACTCCGCACAGCAAACGTCGGCTGGGATGTGAGTGCACTTCCGTTCACTGGGCCAGCTCTTCTGCTGTATTATTTCACTCTGTTATACAGGGTTCCTTTCTCACTCGGTTATGCACAGTTGCTCTCCCTGCCTTTAATTTAGACGCATGGCAGGGCGGGTGCTCTTGCTATCCTGCGTACAATACTTCCCAGAGGGGGGCATTCGCAGTCTCACACTCCATGGCTCCTACCCACCACCACCACCACCATTCGATGATATCGTCGACGTCATCAAATTGGTTATGACTTGCTGGGTTTAGTCAAGTCAATGTTGGTCTTTACAGGTTTCAGAATCTGAATGGAGATTACTTTCTCGTTGGAATGGCATAAGCGTTGTGATCATCCGTAACAGCAGTAACGCAATGGTTGGAAAGTTGAAATGTAGTCAGGTTAAGAGGTTGGAGACTCATCATCCTAGTGCATGGGTAAGAAAGTTATACAGTTTACTAGTGGTGAACTAAATGGCTGTGTATACTCAAAATGTATGTACTTCAGTATTATAGCAGACTCAGCGGAGGACATTCAGGCTGGTTGTAACGCTGACTGTCTCCGAGTTTCATGCCGCTAGGCATTCACTGCCCTTCAGTATTATTAAAATCGACAGACGTGCCTAAAAGTTGCGTTATGCTGTTAGCCATACATTATCGTAGATCAGCCATTTATACACACGCAACACCACTGCTGTTCAGAAGTCATGTATGACACCCGTCCACCGTTGTATGAGACTGGTATTAATACAATTATTAGGATGTGTTATCTGTTATGCACATGGGTCTGTGTTAGGCGAGCCATTAAAAAAATCAATATATCATAGATATTGCTACACGTGAGCGTGAGGTTTTCAGAAATCATTCGAATAAAAATTGTGTGGAGACACAGCATGCTAAGTTTGGTATTAGCGTCCAAAGCAATTGAGAAATCTGCCTTCGCATATTTCATGGGCCATTAGCAATGAAATTGTGTGCATACGTCTTTTGAGCACTGCTTCTTCTTCTTTTGCATTCGCTTCGTTCCATCGGGTCTTTTCGGGACCGATTCTTTTGCAGCAGCAGAAGCTTTTCTGCCCTGTAATGGTTGTTCCTGCCATCGGCACGTGTTTATTACCTAGCAGAAGAAGAAGAGGTAATGTGTCAGGAATTTATTGTGCTGACCCAGTGTGACCTGGCATCGCACGAACTGTGTTTTTTTTTCTGAAGCAAGTCAAACTTGAAAGGACCAGACAAAACGAAATACAAAAAAAAGACAATACATGTACGCACTTTGGGGTGGTGCACGATCGATATCTTGTGAGCAAGTTGCTAAAATGTTGGTTTTTCCAGGGGCCGCGGAATTGCTGAAAAGATGTGTAGTGCGCGCTGCAGCGCATAATAATTGTGTGTACTGCTTACCCACGGCTGCATGGCCAGCACCCTGGGGCTGCTAGACGTGCGACCGGATTTCCATGTCCACGACAGTAGGTGGCAGGGTGTACTGTAAGACCTATGTTTAGAAAAAGCAATCCTGTCAGCATTTCTATTATATTTTGTAACAGCACCGACAATTGGACCCATTGCGCAATGACGTAATTTGTACCATAAACACCCTTCACAGCCACCTGGGCATGGTCGTCTGGGGTGTTGAACAGTGCATTCCTGATCCCAGCGTACTCACAAGCATTACTCATACATTCCATATTTGGCAATGCACAATGGGTCTATTGGACCATGCCGAGAAAGATCTGCAGTTACAGTAAGCACCGGATGGCTGCTGGGTGGATTGCTAGCGATTGACTGCCGTCTATTATGCTATATATACTTACCTGCTGAGCATTCATTGCTGCTGCGCTTTCCTGCGTACGATAGAGTACCTGTTCTTACCAAGGCCGCCGTCTTTGTCAACGTCCAGGCTGTACCTGTTTAGGATTGAGTGGATTGGCAGTAGGTCAGCAAGCAGCATACACAGCACGCACAGGGAATGGAACAAATGTCCGAAAATTGAGAATATCTGCCACTCCACAGCGTGTGCTTTGTGTACTGTGAGCGTTACTGCGTCGTTACAAGAGATTCCGTTGGAGAAAGACAAACTAGCAAGCGTGACACATAATCCCAGTTGAAAATCCTACCAGGCCTTTCACATCATTGCTCTTCAAGTTCAAAGCCAGCACAAATGGTGATACCAGCAACAGGGCAAACAGTGTCATTTACGCAGCCCGCTACGGGGTCCCACGCACTAAAAGTGGACATGATTATAAATCTAATATCGCAATAAGGAGGACGAGCTGAAGTGACATTGGATTACAGTAAAACTTGTCAAGGCGACCACTCAGATAAGGCGACCACCTGTCCTAAAAGACCACTGAAACCAGGACCAAGGGATGCTATTTCCAGTCAAATGAACCTGGATAAGGAGACCACCTGGCAACAAAGACCACATTTCGAAGGTCCCTTGAGCGGTCGTCTTAGACAGGTTTCACTGTACTTTATTAAACAATGCCAAGCGATGGAGACGATGCGAAAACAATCTTAACAGATCCGTACCTTACCTTGCTTTATAATGTTGTCTGGACAATGGTGTTTCCATCGCTTACATTGTTTAATAACGTAATCCAAATGTCACTTCAGCTCGTCCTCCTTATTGCCATATCAAAATCATTTGTTCTGATTTGTTCTTTAGTACAACGTTGATTCCTGATGAGTGTTGTACGAAAACATTTTCGAATCAACTTTGTTTCCATCACTTTTTCTTCTTACATGTATTTCTCCTTTCCTTTTTAGATTATTTTCGCATCGTCTCCATCGCTTTGCATTGTTTAAGTTAATAAAGTAATCCAATGTCACTTCAGCTCGTCCTCCCTATTGCGATATTAAAATACGCCGAGTATTTAAATTATAAATCTGCTTTGCATGGTAGACTTTGGCAAAGCGCAGTTCGTGACCGGGTGCTCCAGTGGCCACAGTTCATAGATATGAAACAGCAACCAGAGCTGTTGTGAGTTGTCACTTACATTGGGTTGTCTGTCATTCCCATGTCGGTCACGTCATACACGCTACAACATAGCAGAGGGAGACACAACAGGAGAGAGATACTTGTATGCATTGGACTTTGGAATCTGTTATGGGATTACTTCCCCACCCCTTATGCAACAGGGGAGAGAGATATAGAAAGTCGAACTTTTGATGGGATTTGCGGGTTTGTAGCGTCTGGCGCAGCCAGCGTCCTCATCGCTTTATTTCGTATCTGTGTGTGTGTGTGTGTGTGTGTATGTGTGTGTGTGTGTGTGTGTGTGTGTGTGTGTGCGTGCGCGCGTGTATGTGCACTCGAGCGCATGCATGTGTATGTCAGCACATGCCAGTGCATGGAAGTTGGAGTAAACGTGTTGTCCCTGCCCTTTTGGAGGGTATGTGCCCCTTTTGCCGTTTTGGCACGTGTGTGCTGGGTACGCGTGGTCGGTGTGCGGACTGCGCAGGTTGCGCATGCATATTATTGTACGCATTCTTGTTGTTTGTGGCCTTCTTCTTGAGACTCTCTTTGGAGCAACAACAATAATCTGTTCTCTGAGTGTGGCGGACGTGTGATAAGAGATATCGAGAGTAATCGGAAGGACTATCGTCGAGGCATAACACCCCCCGACGACAATAGACCAATCCCGAAAAGATTGTCTGGGTTCGAAAGGGGGCATGTCACCTGAGAGTACACTGTACAACACATACATGGCACTACCTGATCAGCATGCGGCACAGGACGTGTTTGATAGTTCGCGTGTGAATGCGAGGGTAAGTACACGGTTTTCTCGTTAGTTGCATGCAAAAGAGACGATGCGACAGAAAGCAAAGCCCTTTGTAGTTTTCTCTCTCGCACTGGTAATGGTCTGCTGTTGGAGTTGAAATGCTAACACATAATCCTTGTTTCGCTCTTCTGGGTAGAGTGAAGAGGTCAACGAACATGTAGAGCTCACTTTGATGAAGTAGGCAAGGCTGTGAGCGCTGTGGCTCAAAGCGATAGGCCCTAAATCTTACGAGATATTTCGAGTGCTATTGTTTGTTGCGAGCGCTTCGTTTTCGATGAGTCCTGCCTCTTTCCTCGCCGCTGCCCTCCTATAGGATCAAACACGAAGTGACTGTACTCATCTGCAGCCGATCAATGTTATATTGCACAAGAAGATATCGTTTTCGCCAAGCCAGTGCCCCACCAAAGACCATCGCTGTGTCACACCGTCGGAACGAGTTCATGATGAGAAACATCATTCGCGCGTGATGAAGAACTATTTCGAAAGACAACATAGTCTTTACCCCCGGGACGACAACTATGCGCACGTCCTGCAAGGGGAGAATGTCACCAGCGACATCAACGAAGACGACGGCAGTATTTCGGAAACCTGGAGTCAGCGGAGGTCGTCCAGCTCCTCCGCGACCCGGTACATGTACAGTATAGATGACATGTCGACACGAGCGTGCGGAAACACAGCATACACTGTAGTAATGTTGCGAGAGTTTGCGGAAGGAGTCCAAGTCGGGAAATCCATCAGCTCCAAAAGCTACCTGTAGGTGGGCGATGAGACTCCAGCTTCAGACTACAACAGTCAGGACTTGTAAATAGTTGAACTTTGTGATGCAGCAGATCGAGAAGTTAGCTGAAATCGTAGCTGTTGCAGTATGTCGGCGCTATGTAGCTTGCATTTTTTACGGAGAGTCGATCGCCACGCGAATGTTTCTCTCCTCACCGAGAGCTAGCTAGCCTCCAAACTCCATCAGGGTCTGCCTAAGGTACTGAAGGTCCTTTGACTAGCTGCTGGCAGGACTCCATCAAATCCTTTCGCTTCAGCTCGGCGAGCAAACGTCTCTCCTCCGCCATGAGCTGACACACACAAACTGAATACAAAACGATGCACTTCACACATTCTGGTTTACCTCTCCTGGTGGTGCATCAGGTTTGTTGCCCATGTATTGCCAATGTCGCTGCATTCAGCTCGAACAAAGTTGATGGTTCATAACTATTGGAGTGAGCATTCTTAAAACACATAGTGCCTGTCGTAAATGCATTTCCACTGCCGGTCCCTCCGGGGTGGATGCTGCCTCTTGGCGGCACATGTGTACATCCTTTGCGATACATCGGACCAACTCTGTGACGCTATGGCCAAGTGTGCTCGTCGTCTCGCTACTACGTACGTGGACCCGGCGTCACTAGACGCCTACACTGCATGCAGGCTGATTCCACTCGACAAATACCCTGGAGTCAGGCCAATAGGCATCGGGGAAGTCTTGCGGCGCATAGTGGGGAAGGCCATCCTCGAGGTGATCCGCCCCGAAATCATGGAAGCTGCTGGCAGTCTCCAGCTATGTGCGGGGCAAGATAGCGGCATAGGGGCGGCAATCCATGCGATGTGCGACGTATTTGATGACTCTTCCACTGAAGCCATTCTTCTGGCTGACGCCACCAACGCGTTTAACTGCCTAAATCGCGAAGTGTGCCTCCGTAACATCCAGCACCTATGCCCATCACTCGCCAAACTCGTGATCAACACCTACCGAAAGCCCGCTAGCCTCTTCGTCGGCGGCGAGAAGATCTTGTCATGTGAGGGTACCACACAGGGCGACCCCGTCGCCATGGCGATGTATGCCATTGGCATCATCCCACTTATGAAAGCTGTTGCAACAGAAAGAGCCGTACAGGCATGGTATGCAGATGATGCCGGATCCGGTGTGGCAAGCTGAAGAGCGTCCGAGTGTGGTGGGATCAGCTGACGAAGAAGGGCCCCAAATATGGCTACTTCCCAAATCCAGCTAAGTCTGTCCTATAGTCCATTTCAAAAAGATTAGCATTCAGGTTTTGGTCTTAAAAAGTATGAAGATAAGGGAAATTTGAACAACAAAGTACATAGAATGGCTTGTTAGGACACGGCAAATTGTTCTGTGAAGGTTTCGGAACAATTGGACCAGCCGGTAAGGAGTTAGAATTTCGGCCAGGTTTCCGGCCTTTTCCCATGGTTTACAATTTGCCCTGGATGTCAGTATCGATTTTTTTATCAAAACCCACGATTTATCCTTTCCTTTTTGGCCTTGTGGTTATGAATGCTGTCTGCTGACCATGAAGTTGTAAGTTCAAATCCCAAACTATCTTCAAGTCAAACTTTTTTTCATTGTTTTGGTGATCACGCTGGTACAAAAAGTACAAGCCAAAGAAGGTGGCTGCGCCAAACGACTTGTTGTTGTTGGAGCTCGCGTTTCCTGCCGAACTTACTGACACTTGACTGGTTCATGCCATGTGAACACACCCACAACACTGAAACGGTAGCTGTAGCTACGTGTTGTTGAATACTGTACAACGGCACATCGATCGATCGATTTTTAGATATTTTCAAGATAGCCAATTTATTTGAATTTAGGAGTCAACGCCGTCTTCTATATCAGCTTTCACAGGCGTCTGCTTTTCTCAAAATGTCGTCGAAGTCACACGGATAGCTTTGCCAAGTCATGGCCTTGGGAATGAGTCTGTGTCGATGTCGTTTTCGTCACATCGCGATATCGTTAGAGTAAATTGCATCGCAGCTCAAAGAAATTGGGCACGAAACGAATTGGGACCCATCCCGCTCGTCAACATATACCACACTTTCGACATGTCCTCTCTGACTCCATGTCGATACGAGGAAGAACTCGTTTGTTGTAAACCAGACGTACATGTACCGACGTGAGTGAGTTGTCATTTTTCATGCTTTCGCGCGGATTATTTCTTCGAGTTCACAGTGAGTTTTTCCAGCCAGCTCTCGAGCGCGCATACGGTAAGACGGCAAACTCCCCGGGCGATCGCCAGGATTGCTAATCTTTTTGAAACTGACTGTAGTGGTCAAGCCCCCACTCCTCGACGAGGCCATCCGGATTTTCGCTGGTACTGGTGTTTCCATCCAGGCAGATGGATGCCGCTACCTTGGTGCAGCCATCGGGTCATCCGCGTTTGCCACGCAGTACGTGCAGCAGAAGGTCGAGGAGTGGGTCGCACAGGTCCAACGGCTGAGTGACTATGCCCGCTCTCAGCCTCAAGCTGCGTATGCCGCGTACACCCATGGCCTATAGAGTAAGTGGACCTTTCTCTGCCGAGGCATGCCAGCTATGGATGAGCACCTGCTTCCACTTGATGATGCTGTGTCCAACATGCTGATCCCTGCTCTTCTGGGACGACCGGTGAATACCCAGGAGCGCAGCCTCCTTGCTCTTCCGTGTCGCTTCGGCGGTCTCGGGCTGCCCCACCCATTGTCGCGAGCCTCCCAATATCAGTCTTCTCGAGACATCACCGCGCCCCTGACAAGCCGTATCTTGGTCCAAGATATGGAATTAGGCACCGCCATTGACGATGTACGCGCTGCCAAGAAGCAAGCGAAGAACACAGTTGACGCCTCAGTTCGGGCTGATGCTGTGCTTCTTTCCTCATCTGTGGATACTGAGTTGCAGCGGGTCATTGCGCTAGCGTCGGAGAAGGGAGCTTCTTCCTGGCTGACCTGTCGACCCTTGAAGCGGCATGGCTTGACCCTCACCAAGGATGAGTTCCGCGACGGAATCCACTTGCGCTACGGCTGGCTTCCACAGCGACTGCCATCATCTTGCAGCTGTGGAGCCACATTTTCAGTCGCTCACGCTTTGTCTTGCCCCACAGGGGGTTTCCGTCGGTGCGGCACAATGAGGTGCGTGACCTCACTGCCCATATGCTGAAGCGAGTGGCTCACAATGTCTCCGTGGAGCCCCACCTGCAGCCGGTCACTGGGGAGCAGTTCCGGTATCGCACCGCTATCCAGACTGAGCAGGCCCGTCTCGACGTTGCGGCAAGTGGCATCTGGGGTGGCCGGTTTGAGCGCACCTTCATCGATGTGAGGGTTTTCAATCCTCATGCGACCTCAAACCGCGCCACCTCCATTGCTTCCTGCTACACCAAGCACAAGAAGGAGAAGCGGCGCTGCTACGAGCAACGTGTCCGCGACATAGAGCATTCGTCGTTTGTTCCGGCCATATTCTCTACCACTGGTGGTTTGGGCAAACATGCGGAGTCGCTCTACAAGCCGATAGCTTCTCTTCAAGCCGCGAAGACTGGAGAAGCATACAGCTGTGTTATGTCTTGGGTTCGATGCAAATTGAGTTTTGCCCTACTCCGGTCCAGCGTGATGTGTTTGCGCGGATCCCGGAATCTTCGGCCGGTGCAGTTGGACTCACCTCCCACCTTGGCGGTTGCTGAGGCGGGCATTCGCATTTGATACCATTTGCCTCTGGTTGTGCCTGTATTGGCTTCGTCTGTGCTCTTTTCATCCTACTACTAGTAGTTTTCAGTCCGCTATCGGGCGGCTGCACTCCAGCTCTGCTTTGCACTTCTCTTAACTTCTTTTTCCTTTGACTTGATCATTGGTATTTTATCATAACTGACTTCACACATTCTGGCTTGCACGCGTGCCCCCTTTCACGAACCCGGACAATCTTTTCGGGATTGGTCTATTGGCGCCCAGCTAGTGGCATCATTCCCCACGACCCTGAGATCGTTTTCGTTTTCGCCTTGGCTTCGAATCTTGCCTTCTCCACACGTCCTCGCCATGGATATGGCTCCGCTTTGCTCCATCTGCTCAACCCTGACATCGGAGCTCCAACTCAGGTGAGCCTGCTTTTTCTGCCCTGCGTAATGTTTTGTACCTTGTACGTAGTTCTCCTGGTACTAGTCTTCGATTTGGGATATTCAAATAATTGTTTCGCTTCGTGGCATAAGCCTTTTGCGCGTTGTACAGATGCACGAAATCCCGTAGAATCCCGTAGAACCTAATGGGTTTTGAATGTGCAGGACCCTATTGTGTTTTCTGCTATTTCCACTAAGAAATGGGCCCTGAAGGCATTTCAAACGAAAACCTTTTCTGACAAAGATCTAGCTAGTCATTAGTTCTAACCAAATTGAAGAAGCTGGAATAGGGATTGTTTGCCCTTAGTTATGAGGCTAAAATTGGTCAAATGCGCATGCATAGCGCACAATGAACACCCAATCGGTTCCGTACACACCTACGCCCTAGTACTGAACTTTGTACATCTGTACAACGCGCAAAAGGCTTATTGAAGTCCCGTGTTGTTCTCTTGTATACAAGTACCTCGTTCGAGCCTCGCTCCTGGTTAGTACTAGTACATGATTGTGGCCCACGTTGTGTGTGCGGTGTTTTGAACCAGTGTACATTGTCGCCCTCCGGCCTCTGGCTGTTCGAGTAGTCGTGTGCGCTGTGTTTTCACACCGTCTGTTGTCAGGGCTGTCGTGCATGCTCATCGTGTTGCTTGGTAGTCAGCAGGGAGTCGTACTCAAACTAGGGAGGTGACACGGCACAGAAATCCGTGTCACAGGGGTTGACTCGCACCCGTAACCCCTCGTTGTTATTTTTGGAATAGTTCAGTCCAGTCCAGTCCGAAAGGTCATACTCGGATCGACTCACCTTCCCCTGTATCCGTAGGCGTGTTCAACGTTGCTGTTCCTCCTTGTGGTTTTTCTTGTCTGAATTTTGGCTCATAGTATTGCTGAGATGTTTGCGTCAGTCCGTGTTTCTTTCTTTCTGTGTGTTTCTCTGTGAGTTTTCGTAGCCCCATCGGCTGCGTGATGGTTTTCCGGACAACTCCTGTGCTGTCAGATGACTGGTCACCCGGTTCAGCTGCCGCGGTCTTCGCAGTACCGTCGGTTTGCCTTCGCTTCGCACCAGGGCGAGGTGGTTGTTTTCCGGGGGCCCACGCCTGGAAGTATGGCGGTTCCCTCTATGGGTGGGCCCAGTCTGTTTTCTTTCCACCCCTTTGCTTTGGCTTTTCCCCCGTTGTCCGGAGTTACTAATGTATCCTACTGTTTTAGCCCTGCGTATCCGCATGTGTATGTTGTTCACATTTGATTTCTTTTTCTCCTGTCTTTCTTCTCATTTTTTCTCTCCCATCCTCAGGAGAGGATGCATTTTTTTTCATGTGGCCGTATGTTGTCCCTGCCCTTTTGGAGGGTATGTGCCCCTTTTGGCACGTGTGTGCTGGGTACGCGTGGTCGGTGTGCGGACTGCGCAGGTTGCGCATGCCTGCATATTATTGTACGCATTCTTGTTGTTTGTGGCCTTCTTCTTGAGACTCTCTTTGGAGCAACAACAATAATCTGTTCTCTGAGTGTGGCGTACGTGTGATAAGAGATATCGAGAGTAATCGGAAGGGCTATCGTCGAGGCATAACACCCCCCGACGACAAACGTGCCTTCGTCGCTTTCTTGTTCCTATGGGGAATACAGATGGAGACAGCAGTGTCGGTTCGTGTTTTAAATGCTCACCTTCTCATGCTTTCTCGTCTCGCTTGTCCTGGTCCTCGGCACATGCTGGAGTAGTCCTCATGCTGTGCACTGGGGTCGTCTTCAAGTTGTATGTTGGAGTACTGTCCATGTTGTATGCTGGACAATGGAACATGGAACAATAGATCGTGAGAAATACTAGTAGCTACATTGTGTACTGTAGAACGGTTAATTTTTAAGGGGGAAATATTTAGAGATTTCCAAACCAGCTCGGTTTTGCAACAACAAATTTTGACACCGACTTGCAGTCTCAATTAAAAAAAAAGACGACGCAGAAAATGGGAACCTGAAACGATGTGGGTTTCACTCACAAGCTTCCCTCTCCAGCCGTCACTCTCGGAGCAGGGCAAATGTAGGCACGCTTCCATTATGTCATCGCGTATCTGGACCGCGCTTGGGATCAGCAGGTCAAATCTGCGATCGCAATCATTTGTTGCATAAGCCACGGATTGCAAAGAACCTCTAGAGGCGGGCTCGAAGAGCCCATTGTTTCAGGCACCATGATCTTGTGTCGTCTCTCTACTGACTCTCTAGATGTTACGACTCCCTGCTGGTCACCAGACCTACCGTATTTCCGGAGTATAGGCCGCACTGGAGTATACCAGGGCCTGCTGGAGAGCCGGGTCACGCGCCCGGCTGGGGAACTGCACGACCTGGCTGAACAGATAGCACCGGGTCCAGTCTGACCCGGCTGAAAAATGTCTCAAACTGACAATTGGATTCCTAAAATACCGGTATTTTACGACTCGCGGACCCCATCTGTTGCAAATCTAGCGCAACCGTAGATCTACACACTACAGTCTACAAGCGACAGAAACTCGGCTACAACTGGGGTCAACTGGTTCTAGCGCGATCTGGCCAGCGGCGAGCAGGAAGTCAGGACATTCAAAGTCGATGGGGCAGGCAGTCAAAAGCGTAACTTTGGCTATAGCTTTTGACGCAGTTGCAAGTTTTCAGCCGACTGGTGATTTGGACGATGGAGCCCGCAGCGAAGAGAAAAAGAACTCACGCTTTCCAAGACTCTTGGAAGAAAGGTCAACTCTGGCTTAGCCCTTGGCGGATTTTGCCGGCATAATATTTGGCACAATCTTGGGATTTCGTCAAAAAATTATGCTCCGGCATAATTATACGGATTCCAACGTGTAAGGTCGGCATAATCTTTCGGTTTAGACAAAAATGATGCTTAGGGGCATAATACAGCTTTGTCAGAAAGCCTGCAGATGGGTTTTTTTAAATACCTCAGTTACGACTCCTTGTCATAGCCCTTGGCGGATTATGCCGGCATAATATTTGGCATAATCTTGGGATTTCGTCAAAAAATTATGCTCCGGCATAAATATACGGATTCCAACGTGTAAGGTCGGCATAATCTTTCGGTTTAGACAAAAATTATGCTTAGGGCATGGCCGTGTGTGTATGCGTGGTTTCTCAATCCTCTATGTACAGCGTGAATACATAGTGGAACCGTGCATAATTCAGCATATTTGTTGGCATAATTGTGGCGTAATCAAAAGCATAATTTGACGATTGGCCGAGCATAGTCCGCCAATGGCTACCCTGGCTGGACTACGACCATGCCAGTCTATCCATGTCGTGCGCTTTGTGCAAGACGCATTTCCAAAGGAAGACGAGCGGCGGTGGATTTGGTCGCGATGCGTGGTTGAAAGGTAAGAACTCACTGCTTCGAATTATCGGCATGCTTTGGAAGGTTGCCGACGCCTAAAGGTTGAAGTAGTAACCGAGAACGAATCTAGCAAAGGACACCGTGATGCTGAAGCTGCAGCGAAGATCCGTCAGTCCGTGGCAAAGCAAGGCGGATTCTTTGCTCGTCAAGCGGTTAGACTCCACAAGGTGCTGCAGGCACCCCCCCAGTGCTCTATTATGTGAACATGTTCGTCCTGCTACTAGCACTAATAATTATTAGAAAACAGAATTCCTTTGTTTAAATTGTTAAATCAGAATCCAATGGAACTGCTTTGCATTCTTCACGTAATGTCGTTTACCTTCTACGTTTGCGGACTTTGATAGTTCGCCTTGTTCTCTAAAATTCCCGATTTCCGGTAATGAATTCGCCTTTCTGTTTTCCTGCATTTTGAGCAGGCTTTTTGGTTGTTTTTCTGCCGGATGATCTGACCCTGCTGGCCTGCATGCGCCAGGTACACTCTGACCGGGCTGTGTTGAATGTCTAGAGCAGGCCCTGTATACGCCGCACCCCTCATTTGGTGCCACGGAATACAGACATCTACCCTATTTATCACGGTGAATTTGATCATCGGAGTGTAAGCCGCACCCCCTTTTCTTGGGTGAATTTTGAGTGTTCAAGTGCGGCTTATACTCCGGAAAATGCGGTCATGACTGTTGCAGAAAGTGATTACCTGATATCTGCTACGGGTTTCTCCGACACATTCCTCTCCCTGGTACAGAAATAGGACAGAGCACAGACAGCAGAATATAGCTCGCATTGCAAACTAAGGTAAGTTCCTTATTTTACTCTGTGTGTGTGTGTGTGTGTGTGTGTGTGTGTGTGTGTGTGTGTGTGTGTGTGTGTGTGTGTGTGTGTGTGTGTGTGTGTGTGTGCCAGCTAGTTCGGTTGGTGGGTACACTTACGCCTGATTGTGTTGGGTCTGTTGCCAATTGGCTCGGCTGCTTGAAGGTGTAATGTTGTACCTACCACCTTTTGGACTGCTTCTGGCTAGATTAACTCTTGCGTAAACAATGGTGCTAGTGAAGCTTATATCCGATCCACTCTGATTTAGCCACCCACACTAGTCGCAAGTACATGTATTACCTCCACTGGGGGCAGGGGTAACTGCAGTTGGATCCCGGGACGGATACCCTGATGTCGTCAATCCTTTTCCTGCACCTTGTCCTCACCCACTTACTGAGGTGTGGTGAGCCCATCACGGTGGGATCATTTTCAAATCCAACCAGAGTTTTGGGGATTTCAGGGGGTGTCGGCCGTTGGGCGGCCCAATAGCCAATTGAGTCGTCTTTCCAAGATTCCTTTTGAGTCTCTCTCCCCTCTCCGGGGGAGACCCACGTGACCAGTTTTGGCAGTGAGCAACACGTACAAGTGTGTGTGTGTGTGTGTGTGTGTGTGTGTGTGTGTGTGTTTGTGTTACTGTGCTGCATATGCACACAGCAGAAGACCACCCCTGGTAAAGCTCAAATGTACCCCGCCAGTGCTTTGAGTCACAGAAGCTGAGAAGGGCACACCAGTAATGTAGCAGTTTCGAACTTGCTGGCACCCTCCAGGTTGCAAAATAATTGAAAATAGCACTCTGCCGCGAATCTCACTTTACCTGGCATACTCTAGCAGCTGAGGCGCGGAAACTGGTTCGTCAACCAGCCACTAGAGCTACCGCTACCCACAGTATCATATAGTGTGCAATCTCCCAGCCACTACTCGTACTGATGCACACGGTATCACACAGTGCGCAGTTTCCCAGCCAATAACTTACAGAATGCTCTCAGCACTGCTGCCCATCAGACTTTGCGTCAGGCTATTGCCTTCCAGGCTATTGCGACGCGGTGCAGACCGGAGACCATCACCAATACCTGCACAGCCGGCGCCCAGGTTTGCAGCTGCTGTTGTTCTGTCCCTTTTGGAAAACGCGGCCAATAATTCAAAATTCAGCGGCATATTCCGCGGGGGAAAGGTGGGTTTTCTGCGGCATTTCCTGTGGTAAAATCAAAAATCTGCAGCACTTTCTGCAAGTTTTCACCCTCCTTGTAGAGGATATGACAACTAGTTGCATGAAGGAGCACTTTTCACACTATCCTTTGCAGTCACAAACTGACTTGAGAGTGAAGAATCTTGGAGAACCTGCACTCACCTACACTGGCAAGAGCATAATGTACTGAAACAGATCGCAAAGTAGTTTTTCTGCTGCTTTCTGAGTAGTAATTTTACTAATTTACCCTAAAAAATTCAATTTCCGCGGGAAAAGTGTGGATTCCGTGATTTCCGCGGATGATGGCAATTTCTGCGAAATTTGCCGCGACCACGGAATCGCGTTTTTCCAAGGGGACAGGTTGTTGTTGCTGCTGTTGTTGCTGTTGCCGGTGCCGCCCCAGTGCTGTGAAAATGAACGTAACACCCAAATTGAAATTTAATTTCCCGACAGGTGACAGCTGAATACGATAGTTAACTGTAGTAGCCCACAATGAACAGACATCGATAATCTTTTTTCGAAAGTCACAATGTGATCATCAACAGGAATGCAGTGATCATCAACAGGAATGCAGTCGACTCCTCACAATAACGAACACCGTTGTGCAGGAGAATTATTAGTTCTGTATCGCCGGAGTTCTTTACAACAGAAAACACACTCAGACCATACAAGCAACACCTCAGGACTAGCATTTGGGCCATGGCAGTATGATTGCACTTAGTTTACATGCGACCCTACAAGATATAGTTTGGTATAAACGAAAACCATTCCCTATAAAAGGGTCAATTTTGTATGTGTTCAAACAGGGACATGGAAACTGGTTCGCTAATAATTATCCCGAAATTCTCTATATACGAGTTTGTTATGAGTGGAGCTGGTTCTATGTTGTAGAGACGGATTGGCCACTCGAATTCCCACATCTACATTTTTTGCCACGGCTTGTTTTTTTTTGCATAGGTCTGAATATCAGGTCACTAAAAGCTGGCTGTATTTCATTCTGCCAGTGTCGCTCTGAAGCTAGGAATGACACGGCGTTGTGCACCGTACGCCTCTAATTCAGACTCCCCAGATCCAGCCACTCCCGTCTACCGGGCACGTTTTGGAATCAGTGTTTGTGTTTTGAGTTACGGGCAATGCCTAGTTACCGGCAGTGCCCGGTCCCAACTTTAGTTTTATTCCAAGCTACCCCTACCGGAATTTCCGGGAAAATCAAGGAAACCTCGCTTTCGTCCCTGTATACCGGAAAAGTTACATCTACCGGATTTTCGAAAATGTCCGTCAACACCTTTTTTTGTTGATTTTCAGTGTTTTGGATGCTCGCTCGCAGTGCTGTGCCCAAAACGAAAGTCTAGCGAGCGAGAACTTTTCAGTTAGCGCATGAAAAAGTACTTTTTTGTCGTACATGCTGTACTATTTTGCGAATGTTTTGTGGTCATGGTGACGTCACTATGATGTCATATACAATATTTTATGACGCAAAAATTGCACATCAAGGAAAAATGGGCAAAATCAAGGAAAAACGTCATCAGTGTCAAGGAAACTGTTTGCCAGGGATTGTTAAGTATGATTACATGGCTGGGGCAGCCAATGACCACTTTGCGTGGCGATTGCAGGGTTTTTAATAACTTTTTACTTTTTTATAGCCAACCACGGCTACTTGCCTGCACAAGAGGAGTTCTACTGTACAGTCGGCCGCACACTCACCCGTCAGCGACTGAAAGAGTTGAATATATGTAGTTGTCCGAAGACCAGGCGGCTTCCTTGGCCAACGCTGCCGCCTGAATTTCAACCGGCGAGGCAGCACTTCTCGCCGCCATGTCTGGCTGTGTTCTGGAGTACAAGGACCCATTTTTCAGAGTGTCGTAGTCGAGGAGGGCTTTGCGGCTGGTGCCTTTGCCCAGTCTTGGGATTAAGTACCCATTGCCCGGCCGAGAGAACGTGCTGTATATCGTATCGGAGTGGTGGGCTCTGCCGTATTCTTCCTCGTCTGCCAGCGCAACTGTGGAGAGCGTGCCGGGACTGCAGTCGGCCGTGCATGCCCCCGAGATGCTGTTGTCCAGGCTGACTTCACCGTACGCGTAATCGCCCGTGGGACTCTCAAACTCCAGCTGGCCTGCCGCCACCGGTGTCAATGCACCGCGTGGCGTGCCCACCTTCGACAGCGTTCTTCTGGCCGCGTTCGTAGTCACGACAACCTCAACGTCGCTGAACTGATTGCGGAGATAGGAGTGCGCCGGCCATGCGCTCTCCTCGCCCATGTTGTTCCTGTGCACAACCAACAGCAGGCGAGTCAGAACAGTGCAAACACAGCAGGCGAGTCAGAACAGTGCAAACACAGCATGCATCTTATACCTACACAGTGCGTTTCAAAAAGATTAGCAATCAGGACTTGATCTTACAAAGTGTGAAGATATTAAAGGGAAAATTTGAAAACAAAGTACATAGAAGGGCTTGTTAGGGCGCACATTGTTCTGTGAAGGTTTCGGAACAATTGGACCAGCCGTTAAGGAGTTAGAATTTTGGGCAGGTTTCTGGCCTCTTCCCATGGTTTAGAATTGCCCTGGAAGCCATTAGCGCTTTTTATCAAAACCCACGATTTATCTTTGCCTTCTTGGCCTTGTGGTTATGAATGCTGTCTGCTGACTATGAAGTCATGGATTCAAATCCCAACCGATCTTCAACTCAAACTCTTTTTTCATTGTTTTGGCGATCAAGCTGGTACAAGTCAAAGAAGGTGGCTGTTCCAAATAACTTGTTGTTGCTGGAGCTCGCGCTTCCTGCCGGCCAACTGACACTTGACTGGCTCACAACATGTTGGAATGTCGTCTGGCGGGGAATCCGCCCTTTCCGGCATCAGGAAGGATGTTGCCAAGCTGTCTGCTAGACTTGGGGACATTGCGCAGTCAACACAAAATATGGTTCATGCGTGCATTCAGGAGCAGGCTGAGCGCATGGCTCGGGTGGTTAGCGTCATTCTGCGAGGCGTGCCAGAAAATGTTGCAGAGACATCTACCCAGCTGGTGCAGACAGTTCTGAGACTGATCCCAAATGGGCTCAACCCGCGGGATGTGCTCAGCGCCGAGTGACTGGGCAAACCGAGGATCAGACGGCCAATGAGTCATCAGGACCGAGCAAGCCTCGCCTGGTTCGAGTCCGCCTGTCAAGAGCAGGCAAAGATCACCTGATGCGGAACAAACATCATGCAGCCCTTGGCGACAAACAAGTGGACGTGTCACATGATCTGACCCGTGAAGAGCAGGGCAAACGTAACGATGTGTGGCCTACATTCCGTAAGCTCCGGGAACACAACATTCGCTGTATGCTTCCCAGGTACACCATCATGCTGAAGGGGAAAGCAATGACTGATGAGGAGATCGTTCAGGCCTTATCACGATCTGCGTAGGGGTGCGACGGTGGTCGGAGAGCGGACATGGCGGGCTCTAACACGGTGAAGAAACAGCCCAGGAACCAATGGGTCCTGATGAATGCATTGCTCCGCAGAAAGACGAAGGACAACGGTGAAGGAATCGACCACAAAGGAGTCTCTCTGGTTTTCCAACAAATTGTCACTGATCCTGACAGGTCGTCACTTCAGTATCCATTCGGTCCACATCGCCCAACCGTCAATGTTATCCATACCGCAGCCTACAGTCACCAACATCTTGAAGATCCTTCGAACTCTGAACGTGCACAAGGCTCCTGGGCCGGACAGAATACCCTCGATCCTGTTTAAGAATTGCCATGAAGTCCTAGCAGGCTCACTGTGTGCAATATTCAAGGCATCCATTGAGGAGAGCAAGTTTCCAGTTTTGTTCAAACACGCATCCGTCAGAGGCCTTTTTAAAGGCGGAGACCGCTCAGAGCCGCGAAACTTCCGACCCGTCTCTCTCTTGCCCATTGCTAGCAAGGTCCTCGAGAAGCATGTATATCATCAGCTCACTCACCTCCCACTGGAGTACCCCAACATCATCCCGCTGCAACAATTTGCGTACAGATGGCATTACTCATGTGAAGAGGCTCTGGCTGTTGCAATCGACAGCTGGCAAAGGGATCTCGATTCAAAGAAGGTCGTTGGCGTCGTTCTTGCAGATGTAAGGAAGACAGCGTCAACCATCAGCGGCTACGGAACGAACTTTTTTGAACTCTGGAGTTAGTGATGCAGCTTTGGCATGGTTCAAAGATTATCTGAGTGACAGGACACAGCAGCTCATAGCGCCGGACAATCTGCCTCATGCATCGTGCAGCCAAGGAGCGCCGCAGGGGTCTGTATTGGGCCCAGTGCTATTCAGCATTTACGTAAGAGGCCTTCCTGGATGTGTGAGTGACTCATCTGTACTTCAGTTTACTGACGACGTAAGCATGTCTGCAGCTGGTGACACTACTGAAGAAGTCGTGGACAAATTGAACGGCGATCTTATGAAGTTTTCAGATTATCTGAAAGGAAAGAAAAAAGGAATCAAATCCTGCTAAAACGAAATTCATACTGCTCCACCTCAAGACCACCGATGTCCCGATGTCTGCCTTTGTCACCATTGATGGTGTCCATGTTCCCCGCACACAGTATGCTCACTACTTGGGTATTGTACTTGAGTACAGTCAACTTTGCGAATACAGTGAAGCTTGGTTATAACGACACCCGAGATGTAACGCCAAAAAAGTCCTTATTTGCGATCTGTCACTATATCCGATCTTGGGATTTCCAACACAATATGCACACCAAAACGCGGCAAAATTAATTTTCTGCACAATGGTGCTTTTTTCAACTGAACACAACAAAGAGCAAGCCCTATCTGATGTCTATTACATAGCTACAAGTGATCTTAATTATCAAAGTGATTTCTCGAAGAAAGAAGCATGGCAAATGTTGCGAAAATCCGTCGCAGAAGATACGGAAGCTGCGGAGGGAGGGTAAGTGCGCACTACACCTGTACACAGTACACTTATTTTACCGTCAGTAGATCTACGACATGTATATGTCGACACTCCTTCAAAGTTTCCGGGCGTCGATGTACACTGCACTGCACTGTACGATCTTGTGCACCCGGCCAGCGGCAAGTCTTGCACTCGCGGCAGCTGTGAAAGCCAGAATCGATCGTACATCGTACGTCGCAGTCGTGAGAATGTCGTTATATTGACCCATTTTCACACTACGGTGCATGACAATTTGGTCGTTATTCTTGATTTGTCGTTATTCGAGTTGTCGTTGCAACCAATCTTTTTTGTACACAAATCAATACAAAATTGCTGCTGCCATGGATTTTTCGTCGTCGTAGCTGATCTGTCGTTATAACCAATGTCGGTATAACCAAGCTTCACTGTAACGACATTCGGCGGGGCATCAGAAAAGTGTCCTTATTCGCGAAGTGTCCTTATATCCGAAGTCCCATTTAAATGTATGTGAACCCATATTTTGTATAGTATGACATGCATATCAAAATGAAGCTCTTTTCATGCTCTATGCCAATGTGTACTTTATTTTCATATTACAATTGAAAGGAACTATAAAGTCAATATGCAAGGGAAATAGATTAAAAACTTAGCCCTTTGGAGCCATCTACAGGGACATGTATGATGATTACTGTACAATCATGTACAACTACATGTACATGTACAATTAAAAGTAGTTGTGCTGATCACTCCAACTATTTTGAATAAAATAATAAATAAAAGCACCCCCCCCCCCCCCCCTTGGCTGCATCTTCTTGCATGTGTGCCGTTATCCATCGCCATGGGTTCTGACACTTCTGCATGACAGGTACTTGAAATAGCTGTCAATTTGGTCCAACCGACTACAAGCTCACACAAACCAGTGGGGTGATATTTTACATTGCAAGAAAAATGAATATAGGTGAAACGAGAGAGAAAGAAAGACTATCCGTTCATCACGGAAGGAACAACAACAATCAGAAAAGGAAAACATCGAATAACCAAGCAGCGCAAGCGAAAGCCCAAACGCTCTCCTCAGCGGAACGTGCACGTACAAGTGCACCTACAGCGCACCCGCAGCAGCGCAAACAAAGCCACCGTACTGCACTAATCTACATGCATCAAAATAAGGACACCACATGCACTCAAAAAGTAGACCGATCTGCATAAGGGTACGCGACTAGTAGCGTCCGCGTAGCCGTGCCAAATAAATGCAAATAAATCGAAACACAAATAAATCGAACCGAAAATAAATCAACTAGAAACACCGAGTGCCTGCCTGCCCAAGTTCTCAAGTCCTCAAGTCCTTTTATTACTTTATGGCACTCGTTGCACAACAGTCAAAAACCCAGAAAGTCGTTATTCAAGCAGTGAATATGACCTCGGGGCACTAAAAGCATGTCGCTATTCACGAATTGTCGCTATTCAGATAGTCGTTGTATACGAGGTTAAATGTATACAGTTTGAATTCTTTATTCTCACGATGGCACCATCGCCAATAAGAGATAAATTGATGAGAAGGTGAGATTGTGGGTGAAACAGTTGGAAAGTGATTTACATCACTTTGAACTTTACAAGTATGGGAGAGGGTGAGCGCTGCAGGAGCAGATTGAGTTAATCAGCAGTGAGCAGATTTCTTGTTTGAAAGCAGGTCGGGAGGAGACGTCACGAATGCTAGCAGGGAGGGCATTGTAGTATTCTAGGGACTTGTACAGTGGGGAGTCTTTACAGCGATCGGTTCTGGAGGGTGGGAGGTGCCAAGTGCGTGCGTGTCGAAGGCTGTACTGGGCCGTAACTTGAGCGGGGGGTGTTGAGCAAGCGTATGTGTTGTGGGGCATATTGGTATTTTATAGAGTGAGCAAGAAGGGTGAGCTTCACTTTGCGGCGAGAGAACATTGTCGGCCATTTGAGCCGATGAAGCAGTGTTGAATGATCCAGAGGAGTGTAAAGGGGGAGACGGAGGCAGTTAGATGGGACTTTGCTCTGGGCATGGAAACTCTGTCGTTATTCGCGAATTGTCGTTATATCCGCAGTCGTTATAAGCGAAGTTGACTGTACTCTAATTTCACAAATTTTCGGTGTACTTTTATTTTCGGTACTTTCGGTGCATCTGCTTCATACCTAAAATTTCAATACACCGAACAAACACTAACACACATAATCCATTAGGGAACTGCTTCTCTGTACCGAAAATTTCTGTTCACCTAACCTGGCCTTTTGCCCTCATACCGAAAATATTGAGCACCGAAAATTTCTGAAATTTGAGTACTCAAGTACTTGACACCATCAGCTACTGCTCTGTGTCTGAATTGCAAAAGAATGCTCTCCTTGGCTCGGCACCTATCCTGCGTAAGGTCCTTGATTCAAAATGCTCTGGGGTGGGTGGTGGAGTTCTTTCGGTCCTATTTTCCTCGAAAAATAGGACCGAATTTTTCCAGGCAGCTCATACGGTGAGACGGCAAATTCCCCAGGAGATGGCCAGGATTGCTTTTTTATTACAGTAAAACCGGTGACTAACGACCACCCCGTGGGGCCAGAGAAAGCGGTCGTTAGTGGCAGGTGGTCCTTAGTTAGAGGTTTGCACCGCACAACCGTATGTAAATGTGAGACAGTCCGTGCCTGGTGCAGTGGTCTGTAGTACAAGGCTGGTCGCTAGTCACGGTGGTCTTTAGTTACAGGTTTTACTGTACAGTAAAACCTGTAACTAAAGACCACCGTGACTAGCGACCAGCCTGCTACTACAGTAAAACCTGTAACTAAAGACCACCGTGACTAGCGACCAGCCTGGTACTACCGACCACTTCGCCAGGCACGGACGGTCCCACATTCAAAATACACTGTGACTAGCGACAACCTGCTGAACGCGACCAGCGACCGCCTTTTCTTGTCCCAAAGACAATTTTCGACTTGTAACTAGCGACCGCGATGTAGGAAATCAAAATGTTGCTTGAAGCTCCTTCTTGAAATTTTGCTGATTTTCCATCATGGTCCTGAAAGGAATCTTTCGATACAACAGCTGAACAAATGGACACAGGTCATTTTGACTTTGGAGTCGGTGTGGACTGCACTACACCTGTCAAAATTTCAAGGGCTGTCAAGAATGAACATGATCAGAAACGTCTTGGAGAGCGCATCGAAAGCGCTCTCTGATCGATGTTACTACTCGGAGGAGAAACGAAGACTGAGCGGCTCTGTCAACCCAGTCATACAGACGAATCGACGATGGCATGAAGGAGTTCAGAAACAAAGCTGCACCTCAAGGTCCTGATGCTGAAGGATCGCGTTCAAGCAATCGAGAAGTCACAACAAGGACAGTGGGTACGACTGATCGCATGAACAAATAATTTGAAGCCCAGCGCAAAACGAAACTTCCACAGGGAACGTTCGACTCCTGGCTTCAGAAGTAGCAGCTGAATTTGATGTCTGCAAAAAATAATCTTCTCTCTGTCTCTCTCCATCTGTCCATCTATCTCTCCAAGTGTTGTTTGACCTGAAATAAGAATGTCATTGTGCAAGTCCTGGGGAATTGTACTAGCTGCATTTTGACATACATATCATATAGTGGGACCCATATATGGTCGCGCGGTGCAAACCTCTAACTAAAGACCACCTGGTACTAAAGACCGCTTTTAGCTGGCACCAAGGGGTGGTCGGTAGTTACAGGATTTACTGTCGTACTTTCGATTACATCATTGAATCTGTATTTTATGATTGTGTACGTCCAGCCTCATTCGTCCCACTTCCAGGGCGTCCAGGGCTGTGCAAGTTGATGACGCAAATTATGCACTCTCGGTAGGATATTACCGAGCTCAGCTGGACATGTACTGCCATACGAGGCTTATGATTGGAATTGTTTCCACACAACCATGCAATACAATACTTGCACAGTGGCTTACACGAGAAAGTCAGTATTGCTCTCCTCGCTGCGCCGGTATGGTATGTTATGAGGCAATATCATCTCAATGGTTCTTCCCCTGGACAGTACACGGCAACACAAACACACACACACACACACACACACACACACACACACACACACACACACACACACACACACATACCGTATTTCCCCGAACATAAGTCACACCTTTTTACACTAAACTTCAAGGGCAAAGAAGGGGATGCGACTTACAATCGAGAGTGACATCCTACTTATGCTTGTATCGAAACAATGTGGTTCAAACCTCAAAGTTCAAAGTCGGGGTGCGACTTATAATCGAGTGCGCCTTACAATCGGGGAAAATACAGTACATACATACATGTAGCTTGCTTGTAGCCCGGGAGATGGCATGGTGTTACCATGGAAACATTACCCGATCGGGTAATGTTTCCATGGTAATACCACAATGCACCCCTTCCCTTACACACTGGGTAGACATCCCGAGTATTACATGAATTTGTACACGTGCACTGTAGATGATGACATCTGCGACCTCGGGTTTCCGGGTACTATTCTGTGCCAATCTACCCGAGGTCCTCACGGGTAGCACGGGTTCCCGATTACCCGTGCACACCACTAGTTCACACACATGCGTGCACGAATGTACACACGCTCGCTCGCATGTGCGTGCACACACAAACACACGCACACGCTCGCGTGTGCACACACACATGTGCACACACACACGCACACACACACACACACACATACACACACACCACAATGCACCTGCGCACAAACGAAACGTGCCAGATCTGGCTCACCACGGGTGACTATTGTTCAGGTCTGTTCTGTGCCGATAGTACACCACGGCCCAGGCCAGGAAACAGACGAATGCAATACTCCCGACTGCCAGGCCCGCATACATGCCAGTCTGCGGTGACGAACGTCCGGTGTGGCCAGCAGACTGCACCACTGGGGGTGGTGCGGTTGACGGGTACGTGAGAGAAGTGGCCAGTATGCTGCCTTCACCAGTGTCAGTCTGGGGGGTGGTGGTGGATGCAGCTGTTGTGCCCACACTGGGTGACAGCGGATTTGGCATGTTTCTAGGGTACGTGAAGGGCTCGACAGTTGAGGTGTCACCCATTACAGCTTCATATGTCACAGCCGTCGGTGCCGGTGCTGTGGGAAACGTCGTCGGGGCATCAGTGGCTGGGTCTGTCGCCGCGTTGATGATTGGAGCTATGGCGGGCGTGTCAGCTGATGTCGGTGATGTTGCCATGGACGACGGTGACGACAGGGTGCCTGGGGTAATGGCTATGCTGGAGTGTGATGTTGCTGTGACTGGATCTGCACACAGACAACAAACGCACACACGATTTTCTTCCGTAGTTTTAATTCTATCTGACCGATTTTGATGATCTTGGGCGAGATCATTACAATGAACACCAGCTCTCTAAGAGAGTATGCTTCGTTTCTGCTATAATCAATACAAGGAGACATATGTTTCTAACCGATACGGTGTCCCTGTTGCCCGTAGGAAACTACCCGGACCCGACACCCGAAGACAATGCTACCCGACACAGCACTATTTTAGCCAGCTGATTCGATCATCAAGATCTCATCAGTGAAGATCAGGTTATATACCAGTGTTGTAGATGCCTTTCCTCACTTGCTCCCAGCACCGTGCCATCTCCACACTTATACAACGGGACGGCGATAACTACATTTAGAAAGACTGTTTAGTACAGTACAAGACGACTACGGAAACACAACTAGACATGATGAACTCAAGACGAAGACTGCTTTTCACACCACAGCAATACACGCATGCACCAACACCACGTACACACGCCGTACACTAAAATAACATACTGCAACACCAGTATGAGCTTACTGCATTGAGGCAAGGTTGACCACTGGCTGGATAGAAGACAGGTGATGTTGAACACCTGACTGGAATTCTCGTATCCCGAGGGGCATTCCACAGCTATAACGGCACCACTGTCATCATGATAGCCGTTCGGGTATGTAAGTGACTGGGACAGACTTGGACACGACCGACCTGCAAGAGCAAGAACATATTAGTACGAACTACATGATTAGATGTGGCGTCGGCGGTAATTTGTGAAGAAAGTGGCCGCTCCAAAATAAACGTCAGGGCTCGCGCTTCCTGCCGACACACACACACACACACACACAAACACACAAACATACGTACCGTGCACACTGAAGGAGACCCTGGTGAACACGCATGCATCAAGGACAGTGCTAGCTGTGGAGCACGTGTCAGTGTTTACTGCTGGTTTGTAGCTTGCAAAGCATTGGAGTACTATTTTGGATGGAAACGACGGGTCACTGCCATTGATTGTACTGCCGTTGAAATCGAATGTGAAGCAAGCGCCGAAAAGTCCACCTGCTCCGGACTGTGCCATGTGTATGGACGAGTTGTACGCCCCATGAGATGCGGAAGTGGTGTATTGAATGAACACCGGTAGATTTCCGCTTGCACAGCACTGGAGTGAATACGAGCTGTTCTTGTACGGTGTGAACGCTGAACGGTTCGGCAGTGCATGGGTCCACTGGATCGGACCTGAGTGTCATAAATGAAAGGCAGAGAAGGCAATAGGAAACAGAGAACGCACACAGTCGTCCACGATTTGAAAATACCAGCAGAGCAGTTCAGATAAGAATGAAGCAGATCGAGACAGTGCAGAGCGAGACAGTGCAGAGCGAGACAGTGCAGAGCGAGACAGTGCATAGCGAGACAGTGCAGAGCGAGACAGTGCAGAGCGAGACAGTGCAGAGCAAGACAGTGCAGAGCGAGACAGTGCAGAGCGAGACAGTGCAGAGCGAGACAGTGCAGAGCGAGACAGTGCAGAGCGAAGCAAAGCGAAGTGAGGAATAACAGTGCGCGGCTGCACAGATGTGTCTCCTTCCCTCGGCATACTGTAATTTCATAAATTTTCGGTGTACTTTTATTTTCGGTACTTTCGGTGCATCTGTTTCGTACCTAAAATTTCAATACACCGAACAAACACTAACTCACACAATCCCATAGGGAACTGCTTCTCTGTACCTAAATTTCTGTTCACCTAACCTGGCCTTTTGCCCTCACATCGAAATTATTGAGCACCGAAAAATTCTGAAATTGGAATACCTTGTTTTTCTGGGTGCCCGCTCCTCTGAAAACTGATCGGATATCTGCCCACAGCTTGATAAAACTTGCAATGCTTAGCTTTGGAGCGCCCAAAACCCAATTGCTGCACAGGTCGTGAGGCTCTACCGATAGATTCTTGATTGTTTATCAGCCGAACGAAATCTAATGCCAAACAAAGTGCCCAAAATTGATTTCTAGCAAAACAAATCGAAATGAATATCACCTCTACGTTTTGGCCTGTGGAACCATGCCATGTAGCGTAAAACTCTTCTGTCACAGCTCTGGACTAAGCATGTGAAGACAGTTGCACACTGGTGGAGCCTATTTCCTGTCAACATAATGCACTTTGCTACCCAGGCGCGTGCCCCGTATCGGTTCCTGGGTGCCCGGAACCTCCCTTTTTTTCGCTCAAAATGCAGGATTTTGCTTCATTTTTTGAAAATTTTCCCGGGGGAGGTCCCCGCAACCCCCCCCCCTTGAAGGGCACCGCGCACGCGCCTGCTACCCATCAACTTACCAGCAACTGTGAGCGTGAAGAAGTATGGCATCTGTGATGGTGAGTCGCTGCTGCTGCTGTCATTGAAACACGTGTAAACGCCTGAATCACTGACAGCTAGTTGTCTGGATGGCAAGGTAGCTAGTTGCGTGGCTCCGATTGAGGGCGTGTAGGCAACAGACGTGTTTAAATTGACGAGAAAGTCCAACGGGTGTGTGCACATTGGCAGACTTGTAGCCAGCGATGAATTGAGACCGGCCGCATAGATGGCTGTCTGGTTTGCTTGTCCGGGGCCTGTAACAATAATGACGATGACAGCAACAACAGCGACGACCGAAACGTCAACACCAACCAGAACAGCAATAGCAGCGGCAACAACGATGGCAACAGCAGCAGCAGAAGGAGCAGCAGCAACAACAACAACGACGACGACGACGACGACGACGACGGCGGCGGCGGCGGCGGCGGCGACGACGACGACGACGACGACGACGACGACGACGACGACGACGACGACGACGACGACGACGACGACGACGACGACGACGACGACGACGACGACGACGACGACGACGACGACGACAACAACAACAACAACAACAACAACAACAACAACAACAGTCAGACGTCACTGATCACCTACCGATGTATCTCCTCGCAGCACAGGTGATGTCACCTGTGACACCCTTCATGTAGATATTTTTATAAAATACATTAAAAGTTACTGCTGCGGCATGAGTCTCCAACGTCTAGAACCGTTAGCACATCAGTAGCAAGTTCCCAGCACTGGCATACATCGAAATGGTGCTGCAAGTGTAAAAGTGTGTCCATGCAGTGCAGCCAGTGCAGCAGTAAAGTTTACATTACACATGCGCGTTACCACCGGCTTGCGATTGTGTTGAGAAACACAACCAGCTTAGAGAAGTTTTCGCTCGTGCCAGGCCACCACCATGCCTGATTATACCACCAGGGTGGCAGATGCACCGCCATAAACGATGAGAGTGAGGTGGTAAGTTTCACAACCAATGCCGATGAGGGGGGGGGGGGGGGACTTACCGTAGACAAATGTTCGTACGATCTCGTCCGGCGGTGGGCCAGTGTTTTGGGTGCAGTTGTACAGCTCACTGGTACACATGACCAACCCATAGGTCGCATGGCACGTCACATCTATCGTCTGCCCGTGGCCGCGATCGACTATCGGCCCCCAGAAGACCAGTGTTGCGCACACCGTGTCCAGGAACAGCTCGAGGCTCTTTCTACTGTACGAGACGTTTAGGGAAGCAATCGAAGCGGCAGGGCTGAGCACGGCGGTCACATTGAGTGACACATGCCCCTGGGCACAGCATGTGACCGTGTTGTTTTCTGTGCTAGTCTGAGACAAGTAACGTCGGTATGGCGGTAATGCATCAGTGATCCACTGAAGTGGAGCTGTTGACAGCAGAGAATTCAAATGGGAGACAGATAGAAAGACACAACATGATGACATGCCCTCAGGAGAATGCTTGCCAAAGAGTCAGGAAAAGGAGGCGAACCGAACCAGTTATGATACCGAAACAGTTCGTTTCAGCCTGCGGCAAAAGTGATAAGATGTTCAGGAAGGGCCAACCCACGAGCAAAGCAGCCTACCTTTACCGGGTTGAGGGTGCCAAAGCAGGTCTGATACGCATTTTCCCAAGAACACAATCATACAGTCGTGGTCAAAGAAATCCGACCCGCGTGCCAAAAGCAGCGCCAAGGCTCATGCGACCCTCGCTGATCGGTTCTTGGAACGTGCATGCTGTAATTGAAAATTATGGAAACACGGCGCTACCTTTGGCTCGTGGGTCGGATTTCTTCGGCTGCGAATGTAGAACTTCGACTCGCGCACAGACAAAATTTAATACACACTCACAATAATACTCACCGTATACATCTAGACGGAACGTTTTCTGCGACAATTCGCCGCTGGTACTTTGACAAACGTACGTAGAAGTGTATTTCTCCTCGGCATATGAATCAGAATCTGATAGCGGTGTTGCCGAAGTCTGTGCTTGTCCATGAACCGCCACTGCCGATGATAATACAAGAGTTTCATCATCTATGCCGACTAGACTGATTACGACTGCCTCCGCCAAGCCTTTTCCATAACATACCGGGACGGTGCTGAGGGGCTCGCCCAAGGAGTACGCAGCGCGATACTGGCTAATACCGTCCGAACTGTTGCCCATCGTCACTTGTGGGAGCTGACCTGAAAAAAGTGAGAACAAAACAAACCGAAGCAAGAAAAAGATACTGGGCCGCTCGGAGCGGAGGGCAAGATTCGTGAAAATGCGCCTGTGTGCTTCAGTGGGGCTGGTAATCATGGTAATACTTCGACGCGGCCATGGTCAAAACAGCCAATAATTATGCTAAGTGGCGTTTCCAGTTCAAGTTTTCAGGCTGCCACCGACAAGATTATCGGCTTACACCGCAGCAATGTCGCTATGGTATTGTTAGACATGGCAACGCACATGGACAAAGAGACAAAGACTAAGTAACAGTTACTAATACTTAGTTCACATAATCATTCGAAGACACAGGTGTTTCAGTTTCCTCACCTGAGCAACGATGCAGTCGCACTACCAGCACCAGCCCAAGCAGCATCCAGTGGAGCATCATTTTGACCGTACATCCACGCTCGAGTCCACGACTCACGAGCGGCTCAGGGAGAAAAACAAGGGTCTCTAAAGCTATGCCCGAGGTGGCAAAGATCTAGGACTGCAGCTCTTCTCTTTCTTCTTCTTCCTCGAAAAGATTGCCAATGTCAATGATATTCATCAACAACATAACAGAGTCGAGCGCCAGCAACGGCAAACGTGAAGCACGAAGCAAGACAAGCGAGGTCAAAGTGCAGAGTTCATAAACTTTCAAAGCCTCGTAGATCTACGCGCACCGACCTCCGACTCCGGAGTCTCCGCGAAGCTCTACAACTACAAGTAGACACCGTCTCACTTGCACTTGATCAGTGCATGCAGTCCCTACAAGCAAGAGTAGAACCAAGAGTGGCAAGACGGCAAGAGTCTTGGTACAAGGCCGCATGATGTACACAATCATGTAGATCATAGAGTCTACATGTGGCTATGAAGAAATAATCGATGGCTATTAATTTTTATAAGGCCTTGTTCTGAGTTTTGTGGTAAAACCAGAAGCCGAGATCGAGAAGGTCAGCGCCGGGCGCTACGCGGCCTCACCGATCCAGGACTACAACGTAGGCTCGCGCTGGCTGCACCGATGCATTCCCGAGGCACAGCTCTCTGCTAGCTGCATGCTGTGTGTTGACCTCTTCAACCGCTGTTTACTCGCCAAAACACAGCCTCGCGAATGGAAATCTGCCATTGTGGTACCCATATTTAAAGGCAAAGGTTGCCCAGCCGAACCGAGCAACTACCGCCCAATCTCTCTGGTAAATGGAATCCCTAAGGTGTATGAGTCAATTGTCAGTCGCCAGTTCTATTCGTTTGTTGAGAAACATAAGCTTATTAGTGAAACCCAATTCGGATTCTGCAGAACCAAGTCAACGGTCGACCAACTTGTTCAGCTTACAACCACGGTTTCCTGCGCTGTTGACATGAAATCACCTTGCGATCAGCTTTTCCTGGATTTCTCCAAGGCATTCGACAGGGTCAGCCACAACTTGATCCTGGAGTCGGTTTCCGGGTGGTGCTCGTCAAACGCTTGCGATTGGATTAAAGACTTCATCAGTGACCGTAATATCTGTGTCCGAGTTGGGCAAAGTCAATCTGATCCGTTGCCCATTACAGCTGGGGTGCCTCAGGGGTCTCATCTCGGCCCCCTCCTCTTTAATCTATGCATAAACTCTTTTCCTGATGCCCCTCCCCTGTCTCCAGTAATCTCTCTTTTTGCTGGCGACTCCAATTTAATCCTTGTTTCCCCGCCTAAAACGTCAGTGCCCGCTCACCGTGCCAGCTTTCAAGCTGATATTGAACATTGCCTCAAATGGTCAAGAACCACTGCCATGAAATTTAACACCAGTAAGTGTGTTCATGTGTCCTTTCGGAAACATGCTCTGACTCCCTGCCCACCCCCCTTCAAAATGGATGACACTGAGGTTACGACGACTGACAGGCACTGTCACCTTGGTATTACCCTTTCCCCGAACCTTAGTTTCTCTGACCATATTACTAAAATCACTAGTAAGTATCGCAGTAGAGTATTTCTATTATGCCACATGACCCGTTGTCTCCCCGCATCAACCATCAATTTACTGTATAAATGTTACGTGAGAGCCTTACTGGAGTATGCTGTCCCTGTTTGGCTGTTCGCCATGTCGTCTACGCAATCCTGCACATTGGATCGACTACAAGCTACTGCTGCCCGATCCTACCTAATACGTAAGACCCGACAGCTTCCTACTTGGACAACATCCAAGAATGTTCTGAATCATCTGTGTGAATGGGAATCGCTCCAATGGGGTCGTCAAATTCTCTCTCTAGTTTATTTTCATCATGTATTCTACCAATTTCCAGCACTACTGAGCCAGTTTAGTTTCGGGCCATCTCCAGCAGCTGCCGCCACCCTTCCTCTATCGTTTTGCCTCGTTCTGGAACTCATTTCTTTAAATCTCCTCTTTTCGGTTTATCAGTTGTCTGGAACAAGCTTCCTGAGAGCCTACGCAGGGAGCGATTTTCTGCTAAGTTTCGGTTTCTCCTGAAGGACCATTATTTAACGTACAAATTCTCCACCACTGGAATTCCTGATTTTCGTATCTAGCTCTCGTCATGTATTCTGTTTCTCCCTGGTGGTTTTACCTGTAGTTTTCCCTGAGCAGTGTTTCTGCTAAGTACTATTTTCCCTTCTCCCTTTTCACTTCCCTTTCGTCTCATCCACCCTTCCAGGAAACTCCCCCGATAAGTATCCATTTACTTTTGGAGAATCCTTCAAATAAAGTCTAAATGAAAAAAATGAAGTATTCTGGATCATAACTACTTCCCGGGCCTACTGCATGCTACACTTCAAAGCTTCTTTATTCTTTCTTTGCCCTTCATGGACGAGGAACCTGACGCTACGGAGTGACCTAATCATGAAATCATAAGACATGCTTTGTGTGCAATGCTACCTGTGTGAGGAGAGGTTCAGATGTTCACGGTCGGGTTGTGGGTAGGACAGCTGGGTATACGTATAGAATAAACACCGATGTCGTAGTGTTTATGGGAATATAAACACTGCTATTATTATTTAGAACGAGGTCTCTCTCGTTGTCCAGGAAACGACCAATCAGCTACATTCCCGTCAAGGGCCTTATCAGAGTTTAAAGCCCGCTCAATCGTTATTTTACTACTCTTTAAAGCCCGCTGAATATTCTAAACGGGTGCGTACAACTCCCTGTATGCATTATAGTACGGTGCAGATAATGATAAAATTAATAAAAACCGAGGCGTAGACGAGGTTTTTATAGACAGTGTTTATATTCCCATAAACACAAGACAGAGGTGTTTATTCCATTTATACCTAGCTTCGTTTTTGGCCTGAAATACTAGTCCGAAATAGCTTTTTTAGTATCCCAGTATTATAGTGTATACTATTATGTGTAGGCAGGATTGCGTGTTACAGACCTAAGATCAATCTTTCAACAAACTTCAGCATCAGCACCCTGGTGGCTGGGTGGCACCACTCAGTGGTCGGATTTCAGTTGCCAGCACTGTACAAGAGAGTGCAGATTGGGAAGGGGGGGGGGGGGGGGGGACTACTATAAAAAAGGTGGCGCCCGCACTCTGAAGGGCGGCGCGTTCCTTTTGAAAGGGACGCTCAAAATGTGAAGGAGGGCGCAGTGCCCCCGGCGCTATGTCGCTTTGGCGAGAACCCCGGGCATAGAATAAACTCAGTATAGACCGATCAGATCTGCGACTCACTGTCCAAAGTATGGCTGTGTAGTCTGTACAATGCTGCTCCGATGAAATCCAGTCACGTCATTCAAGTTTGCGCCTCAGTGCACCTTTTCGCAGCCTAGTGTGCGTAGGTCTCGGCGGCTGCGCAACGCCCAGCATGCACTGGAGGGATGCGACTGGATTTGATTGAGCAACACTGTACATGCAATCATGTACACTCAGAAATGCAGACAAGACCAGACCTCTCAGCAATCGTTCGACGGAGACTCTCTTGATTTAGGCCGTATAGTAAGGCCTGTGGAGAATCCATTAGTACAAAAATAATTCAATACAATAGTATACAATAGTATACAATACAAAATCAGCTGACACTGTAACACGTGTCGTATATGGTCAGCAGGGTAAGCCTACTGCAACAGTTTGTGAAGCGGCGACAAGCTAAAGGAATTTTACATGTGTATCAATGACAGCTGCATGGGCATCAGGTTGGCAAACTTCGGCACGCAACAAGTGACCATGATAATTGCGGAAAGGAGGCTTTTCACTTTTTAGCAGCTCGGAGACAATATAATGTGGGCGGGTACTCAGATGAGGTGACATGTAGGTGGCTGCAAGGGAGTTTGCGAATCCTCAATTCAGGAAAACACTATAAATATAACAAGACTTGGTAAGGTAATGTGGACCTCACGTATGTGTTATGTACATAAACATATTTTTCCTGCTAGCCGCGCAGATTCGAATTACGTGCTGCTCAAGGTGAAACAATGTACGTCTGCTTCGGCACACTAAATTCGCCAAGTCGTGAGAAGCTATTTTTATTTGCAAAGAAAGTAGAAGAAGCAAGGGCATTCGAGTAGCGGCAAGCCACTGGGAAAACAGATACATGCACCCGTGCTTCCAGAAATCTAAAATGATAATTGCATGCGGCAACAAGCTTGCACGCTGTCCGGCCAAGATTCTTTCCCAGATATCAGCTGCATTCTACTGATTCAGTACACTATAACGTTCCAAAGATTCATCGCGTACCTTTAAAATATCCCCGGCCGTCTGCAAGCAGTAAGCGGCTCATCTAGCTAGTTTATTAGAGACTGAAAAAAGCCCAGATGATAAAGAGACTAGAAAAGGATCAAAGACTCAGTATCTTTTCAAAAGAAACCCTTCTGAGCGCCTAACTGAGTCAAAGCAAACTGGTGACAATGCAGTTCCTATAGCAACGAAGAAAACTTACATCGGGCTCTGAATCACACAATGGAACACCACCTTCTCTGCAATGGGTTCGTGGCAGCTTCTACATAATGGCACACTCCACTGTCACGCGAATGGGACCCGCGATCTCGGCAAGTCGCCGGCGTATCGTGCTGAAGCTTGGCCGATCTTCGGGCAGCTTGGCCCACGCGTCCGTCATCAGCTGATAAACATCGTCGCGGCATCCGTCCGGCTGCCCCAGGCGAGTTCCAGCCTCCAGAAAGGCCAGCAGTGCACCTGCGTTGATGCCCGTCGGTCCGATGATCCGAGTGTCGGTCAGAGCCGCGTAGGGCGTTTCGCCGAACGCCATCACCTCCCACAGAACCACGCCAAAGCTCCAGACATCGGACTTGGTCGTTGATGTTCCATGAAAGACCTCCGGAGCGCTCCAGAGAATCGGGAAAGCACCGTTCGGGTTGCCAGAGATGTATGCGTACTCGTGGTTCTGGAACGTCAGTGAGCCAGGCGCAGTCTGCGAGATCATCTGGCGTGTCAGTCCAAAATCCGTGATCTTGCACGTGCCACTGTCGGACACCAGGACGTTGCGAGCAGCCAAGTCCCTGTGAACGATCCTCTTCTCCTCCAAGTACTCCATGCCGGATGCTAGGCCAACGAACATGCGACAGCGCGTGCGACCTCCCGACAGGTACTCCTTGCCTTTCAGCTTCTGAGCGAACTCCCGCAGGCTGCCTTTCGCCGCCAGCTCCATGACAATGTACGGAAGACCGTCATGTTCATCAACACGCTTCACACCGATGATATTGCGGTGCTTCAGGTCCCGCATGATCTCGCCCTCGCGCCGAAATGAGGCCAGCAACTCACGGTTGCGCCTCGTTCGGAAGTTTGGCACCTTGACCGCCACCTTGAGTTCGCCCTCCTCGCCGGGAATGTTTCTTCTCCAGGTGGCGAGCCACGCATCGCCGAACGAACCGCTGCCCAATTTCTCGCCTACTTCCATTTCAGGAATGTCCGGAGGACCCGTCTCGACGTGAGCGAGCTGATCGACAATTTGCCTGGCCTGCGTGTTGCCCATGATATTCTACAGGTTAGTTTTCTGGGTCTGTCTATGGACGCAACTCAGGATCACTTCGTGGAACGCGATCCGTCCAGCGACAGTGTGGATTCAGACAAGGCCTTTTCTTGCAACTGTCCTATCAACGGCCGCAAGTCAGACCCAAAGAAACAACGCCCGCGGATGATAAGACTGTTATGCTCTTTGGAGTGCGGACGTCTGCCCCGTCTACCTTTTGGACAACAACGACAGCAGTTCTTTTTTCATTGAGATGTCTACCACCGGGCTCTCGGAGCGTTTGGACGATACGCTGTGTAGACTGGTACTCGTAGAACCAGCATCCAGCACTGGATTGGATTCATCGAAAGTTTCCGCTTGCGCTCTGCGGGTCTGCTGTGTTAGCATAGAGATAGCCTGCAGGAAATGTGCATGTCTTGGACTGCAGAGTGCGGTCCACATGGCTAGCTAGTGTAAGATGGCTACTGACATGCAGATCACGTTGTCATTGTGCGTGACAGAGTACGTCGCATACAGGTTCTCCTAGCTGTAGACCTACTATTGCACTTACGTTACGTTATCGCGATGGTATAGAAACTTTTCTAGTATTACGTGTAGGGCTCAAACGATTAGTCCGATTAACCGGTTGCAGACCGGTAAGAATTAACGGTTAACCGATAAAGATAACGGTTACGCAGTAACTTTTCAGTCAATTTTTCAAGTATCAGGTCGTTGCAAAGTGTGCACTTTCGCGGGCTGTCGCACGCGTACGCAATTTCTGGGCTGTCAACTCGGTCATATCTGGTCTCTTGGTGTGAGAGTATGTATGAATGAGCATGCAAGAGAATGTACAAGTGTGCGTTGCACTGAATAGGGTACATTTTTTGAATGAGTATAGTCAAATATACGGTTAAAAAAGAGTCCGCAGGATTGCCGTGGCTTATAGGTTATAACCGGTTAACCGACCGTTAGCTTAGCAGTTAACCGTCAGGGGTAAAACCGTGACCGTTTGAGCCTTAATTACGTGTCACGAGTTGTGAACTAATCAGCAGTTATACTTACCGGTATAAGTTATAGCGCTAAATGCAGCATCCACTGATCCAGCTTTCACATCACAGCATATTATTACAATGTACACTGTGTATGCTGTGGTGTATGTTATGTGGATTATACACTGTACATGTACATGCAATAATATTATTATGATGTCATGCATTTTCTTTTCATGGTACATTGTACATGTATCTCTATTTTTCACATCTACATGCACATGACTTTATTTTGCCCGTAAAAGAGGCCGTTACCCCTGATGCAATGCAGCACTGTCAGTATCAGTCGGTGGTACATGTACTTTCAAGTAGCAAATTTTTGGGAGAAACTTTCGAATACAGTCATGCGGAATATGCGGAATATAGAATAAGAGAATGTGATGTACTTTTTTCTAATCCCAAGAGCAGGTAGCTTACGCGCACTCTTCCCTCTTGGTAAAAGCGTTTCGTGTGCAGCGACATGTTCTATATTATAATATATATATTTTTGTTTTAAAGTAATGCTGAGAATTACGTGTGAGAAGCTAGCCAATGTGCTTTGTTTGAACAAGGATATGAGTCAAAAGGACGTGACTATCGTCGCAATAGCAGTACAGACATTTCAGTCGCCAGCAATGTTACTTCAAGTGACAAGCAGAAGGAGCTATTCTGCTGAGCAGCGTTTCCACTTCCCGGATACTGTGCAATGCCGACTGTCACCATTCCGTATGACCGTATGCAAGCGATGCGGCAACAGGAAAAGTGCATCACATGAACTCGGAAAACACAAGTAATTATAGTTAGCAATGGAACTACACTACGTAACAGTAGCGGGCTGCATCAAGCTGTAACTCAGAGTTTCATGGCTATCCACCAATCCTCAGACAACAGTGTAGACTTCTACAGATAAGGGTTGGCGCACATCGTCCGATGTACAGATTGTCAATGTACATGTACATGGCTGTACCGTGTACTTCAAGTACTCAATCTGCGGGCAGAACTGTTTCGTCCTTTGTGGACTCATCCGCCCCAGCACAGAGAAAATGAGGCCGAACCTGAAAGCAATGAAAAATATAACTTCCAAAGCCAGATTTAAACCAGGCCTGCAGGCGCGAACGTACCTTGCCAGAGTGCTCATAATAATTATGCTACACTATACTGTAGAGAGGACGTAACCTACATGTATGTACATCTCATTCATAGGTTGCCTGATGATCGTAGTAATACGTGAAACTCAGAGTTGCGACACAGCTTCCAATCTCTCTCTTGTGTACATATCATTCAGAAACCCATTATAATAATTATTATGTGCATCTACACTGTACAGCACTCAGCAGGGAGACGTCGACACAAGAATATACAAGTACATGTAGTTGTAGTAGATCAACTACACTACTGTATGTTCTTGCGTCGACTCCCTCTATCGTGGCTACGACTCACGGATGAACAGCAAGAACCTGTGAGTATGAGACATTTTTATGAGTCGTTGGACGCATCATGGCCCTGGCACTGGCGCAGTGGCGGTGAATACCAGTCCTGTACTCGCACTCTGTTATGCTAGCATACTACAATTGTAGTACAATGTAGCCTAGAACACTGACCATACAATGATCTGAGCGTAATCAGTTGCGAGTTGAGGCGTCTGACGCACTGGTCCGTGCGTAGCAGGATGTATGTCATTCAGCGCTCGAGCAGCAGCAAGCTTGGCGGCTGCCCTAACTTAGCCTAAGTTCTACAAAAATAGTAATGGCATGAGTCAAGGTTTGCACTTGCCTCGAGCTTTCCCCTCAAGTGACACGTTTGACAGGTGAATTTGAAGGGGACAGTTGACTATTTACCTGCTCGCTTCAAGTCTTGCACCATGTTTGCTGCTCATGTACTTGTACGTACTTGAAGTATATGGGCACTATTAGTACATGTAGTTGAGGAATTATTGCCCAACACCACCTTTGTCACTATCAGCGCATGTTGAATGGTATGCTGGAGTCGCTAGGCGACAAGCACATGAATTCCACGCTGGCGTCCAGCGTCTTTAAGCACTGGCATCGGTAATGGCTGTAGCCCTACTTGTTGTTGAAGCTTATTTTAACGTCGCAACACAAACAGGCGGTTGGAGAGAGAGAGAGAGAGAGAGAGTGTGTGTGTGTGTGTGTGTGTGTGTGTGTGTGTGTGTGTGTGTGTGTGTGTGTGTGTGTGTGTGTGTGTGTGTGTGTGTGTGAGAGAGAGAGAGAGAGAGAGAGAGAGAGAGAGAGAGAGAGAGAGAGAGAGAGAGAGAGAGAGAGAGAGAGAGAGAGAGAGAGAGAGAGAGAGAGAGAGAGAGAGAGAGAGAGGAAGGGAACAACATAATTGGAAGGGCGAGTCAACCTCAGGGCTACACTAAAGCAATTGACTCATACAATGTACCTGTACATGTAGTCAATACGGACCAGAAAACGGTGTGTTTAAGGGACTGCGGCCACTGCCTCCTCCCCCCCCCCCCCCAATCAGGGATCGGTACTCGGCCTTGACGAATAGGATAGTGCTCGTAAGATTGACAAGCCTGATCTGCTCAAAAAGCAGTGATATTGGCAAACCATACAAATTGTATGTGTGGCCGGCAATTCCTGGAACATTCCTCCGCTTGAAGTAGATTGTCCCAACTTCTAAGTTCGTATTCCTCCGCTTGTTTAACTATGTGCCCAGCATGGCACAGACACACGACTGAAGAATTGGCCGCCACTATTTAGCCTGGTTTGCACCAGACAGCTGGTCAGTTAGTGAATTTCTACTTTTCACTTAGTCTTTGTTCGTTTCACTTTACGCCTGCACACACACACAAATACACACACACACACACACACACACACACACACGTGCGCGCGAAGTAGGAGGACATGCGTGAAAGTTGGGCAAAATAAATTTGATGCCCGGGGTGATGGTTCACTGAATGCAAACAATGGTTTAGACCAGTTACACGTACTCGTACAGGCCGCATAGAGGCAAGGACAACCCGAAGCAGAATCTCCCATTCCCATTCCGTGTGTCGGTCTTGGATGCGTTTGCAAGTGTCAACGCCCCTTGCCCCCACGCGGAAGGTTTTGCATTCAGCGAACCATCACCCCTGGCGTCAAATTTCTGTTGCCCAACTACCCTTTTGGCCTGGAATGCCCTGGATAGCCAGTGCGAGTCCCGATTTCCAGGCAATACCCGTTGGTGCAATAATGTTGACTCAGTTCATTCACCTTTCAACTGCGCGACTTTGAGCTGTGGAGGCTTGTGCAATGCTATGACTTCCTGAAAATGACCAGTTGCCTGCGTGAAACGCTCATGTCAATTCGTGACGTCTAGCTCGCCCCTGCTGACGCAAAGTGCTGTGCAGCATGCGCATGCATTGCAGGCCACATTGTAGGCGTGCAGTGACTTCGGAATATTTCCCTAGCCTCCACTTCTGGAAGGTGCGCCTAAGGACAAAGGTCCATTTTGGTTGAGCGGACGACTAGAAGTGCATGCCATGTACGTATACTTGGCGTACTACTGTCATCGCTTTCCCGGCCCTCTCTGTTCTCTTCCTCATGTCCACCATGAGTCTCTTAGCCAAAAAAAGAAGATTATAACCACGTGTAGTATCAGTGGTGCAGTAACAGTATATGCCAGCCTTGCTTGATATCCGCCCTGTGATCATGACTCATACCGAACTGCACGTATTATACAAATGTAGCTACTGTGCGTTACAGACAGTGGGGATGATAACAGATTATCGGCAAGGATTCGTCATTAGACAAATATCTGGTAGCAAGGACAAAGCGCAAGTATGCCATGGGGGGGGGGGGGGGTCACTATCAAAAGTTGGCCTGCGTACACACCGGATTGCTCCAGGAGCACATACATGTAAATCATAACCATCAGAAGCGGGGAAGACCTGTATCAAACTATACATGTACGTCAATTACGTCATGAATCGTATCGCTTCGGTGACGCATAATGCTGAAATATACTAATTATACTTTAAAAGCACGCGCATAAAGTGTCGCTCCAAAGCTGGGGGAATGTACACTAAAGTAGAAGCTGCCAGGAGCAACATGCGGAGAATTTCCCCATGCCTGTCATGCATCAGTACTGTACCACGGAAAAAACCCATCGCATTACACCTAGGCATGGGGTATGCGTGTTGGAGATACTTTTCGCCGGACGGGGCCAATGCTTCGTACATCCGAGGTTTCCCACTGACCCCAATCACGACCTCTGGATCTGTGACCCTCTCGCTCGGGCAGACTCATCCGCACCTCTCCGTAGTTCTGACCTCATTTGCAAATCGTTGCCATTGGACCAGCTACATTCCGTTTGATCTGCACAGTTTAAGAAGAGACAACTCACCGACCAATAACCATCAGACGAGCTTTGCGGGGATCTGCAACGAGCTGGTCTAATTAATATTTTCAGTAGCAGCCGTGACCTTGTCTTTGGTGCATCATTTGGCTCTACTTCCGCATGCAACGGCATGGTGCGAGAATACAAGACCGTATTCATTATAGTAACAATCATACCGCTTATCCTCAGAAGGTAGAGCTCCAAGATATTGGTACGCACTATACACGGTACCTTGGCAAACGTGTGTATGCTGTAGTGCGTTGGAGCGGCAAGCCTGCAGTGCTCACTGTACATGCGAGCAGTCAGCGGCACTCACTGGACCGGCGCCCCCGGGGAGTCCCCGCTATCTGGAGAGCAGCTCTCCCTCGTTTCTGCAAGGCCTTTCTTCCTCCGCCGTGTCGAAGGAAAACCTGGGCATACAACCGTGAGCGAGAGGTGCTGATGTGCCTGCATGCTTCCGCTCTATTGTGCACATCCAGCAACGCAGTAGGCGCGTTTACATACATCTGGTATTACCGGATATTGCCATTATTGCTCTGCCATGGGAAACTGCAATCAACATAGACTGGATTGGTGCCCCGAACCATCCAGTGGGGAGTGTGCGCCCGAACTGCCCTCCATGGTTGGCATGGAAATGCTGGGATGCGGCAGCTTCGGTCGCGTGTGGCGTGCATCGTGGAGACCGAGCGCTGGCAAGGCTAGACCAGTGGATGTTGCGGTCAAGGTGCCCGCTGGCCGCGCCGCGGAGGACGAAGCTGCACGGCGGGCCTTTAAACGTGAGAGTGAGATAGTCAGCGAGCTGCGGCACGCTAACGTTGTGTCCGTCAAGCTAGCGTCATCTCACCAGGGCCTGCCCTTTATCGTAATGGAACTTTCCACACGGGGCAATCTACGGGATTTCGCGCGATCCTGCCAACGCCGCCGCAAGTCCCGTTTGAGCAATGGAGGTGATCACATCCGCTGTCGAATGTGCCTGGATGTTGCCTCGGGTATGCAGTATCTATCTCAGAGACGACTCGTACATCGTGATCTGGCAGCGCGTAACGTTCTGGTGATGGCAGATGGCAAGTGCAAGATCACGGACTTCGGTCTGGCACGCAAGATGATCGAGTCGCCCATCAGCTCCGTCTCCACCGATGGCTTCACTGATGCGGTGGGCATGGAAACTGGGAGTGAGTACGCATATGTTACAACCGGCGGCGAGGTACCGCTTCCAATACGCTGGTCAGCCCCGGAGCTGCTGCGGTCGGGTCACTGCAGTAGCATGTCGGACGTGTGGAGCTTCGGGGTACTGCTCTGGGAGGTGATGGCGTTCGGGGAAACCCCCTACTCGGAACTTGACGCTACTGGCTTGGTCAACGACCGCACTGGCATCGATTACGAGGTTATGTTGAACCGCTTGGACAACGGATACCGGCTAGGCCAACCTGAAGGGTGTCGTGACATCGTCTACGGGCTTATGAGAGACACTTGGGCGGACGGGCCGAGCTCACGGCCAACATTCACCGACATTGCTGTTCGACTGCAAGACATCATAGGACCAGCTAAGCCCAATGTGTGGGCACGTTGCTTGCTTGCGGAACCGCTGTAACCGCGGCGGTGGCCCATACGCAGCGAGCGCCATGCTCATAAATCGGCAGGACCCTTCGCACACTGCGACCATAATTTTGAAGCTCCATTCTAAATTTAATGTGTATTGAACTTGAATGCTCAGACATTGCGTCTGCTTGAAAATGCTTTGACAAATTCTCCTTGAATACGTTTTTAGAACACGGAGGCTCCACTGCAGCCAATTCATATTATGATCAGTCAATATCAATCGTCAATATCAATTATACATGTATACCGGAATTGTCCTCGCTGTGGTGATGGTGATGTGAGTGCAGAGTTTTGAATAAAATTTGCAGCGTCAACGACCTTTGTGTAGTGGTGGTGACTTGACTTGAGGTTTTGGAAATTGAAATTATCTTTCATGATCACTCTACTCCACTGGCCAGGAGAAACTCAGAAAAGTCTGAAGAAAACGTCACCCCCTAGCCCTTGGTGGATAGTGCCGGCAGAAAAATTGGCCGCGAGTTTGGTGTGTTTCATGCATGTTTGGTATGCGGATAAACTGAAAAATTGGCCGAGTTTGGTGTGTTTCATGCATGTTTGGTATGTGGATAAACTGAAAAATTGGCCGAGTTTGGTGTGTTTCATGCATGTTTGGTATGTGGGTAAACTTGATAAAGAAATGAAGCAGAATTCAAGGAATTGCCTGCCATAATGTTGGTACGGTTCTGCCAATTTCATTCCTTTCGACCAGAATCTGCCAATTTGTTTTCGAGCATTATCTTCCAAGGCCAAGGGCTATCACCCCCCCCCCCCCCCCCAAGCCAACGAGCTAGGCTTTGCTACTAAGTAATTAGTTACATTGTACATGTAGCTACCCGGACCATAGCCATGCCAAGCATGGGTAGAGGTGTCATCCCAGCAGAGGTCTTTCAACAGTAGACCTGCTAGTAAAACGTGTTTTATTGAACGCACAAACCAATTATGTAAGCGTTGTTTCATAGATCTATGAAACAACGCAGTAACACACCCATTGCTGCTTGGTATACTATCAGTTGTACCAAGAGTCCATAACATGGACTCTTGGTTGTACACCTCAAATGGTCAAAACATGGAAGGTGGTTGCTAGTAACTAGGGAGATCTCCTAGAAGCATCATCTCCATCCATACACATTATGTTCGGTATGGTTGGCGCTTCATAAGCGGAGCGACAACAGCCTATATGCCTCATCCATGGCATTGGCCTCTATTATATAAATTTCATTTTTAGATCATGGCATGATGATTCATTTTGCAGCGCTGGATTGGTTACTCTTCCTGCTTCTTTTGACATCCAAATAGGACCGAAAATGATTGAGTTACAACATGACAAACCTATCGACCGGTGGTCGATTTTTGCATGGCTGGCTGGATAAGGGTTGACATGATGTTGGACGGTTGACAGCATCATAACGGTTACAAAGCGGAGGACATCGAAAACAGTGCTCCTGACTACAACCATCATCGGTCGGCAGAGCGCCCGTCCAGTCTTGCTCCGGTCCGGACCCTCATTATTCTAGGGCAAGACATTATTTTAGATATTGAGGGTCTGGACCGGGAATTTTCTTGCGAGGAGCCCTGTTTTCGACACCGTGACTAGTGCGTCCTCCGCTTTGTAACGTGCTTCACGCAGTGGAGTCGAGTCGAGCGAGCTGCAACTCCCGCGGCCCCGTGCCGAAAGGCGGGCTCACATCCTTACGTAGCCACTTCCCCGTGTCTAGCGTCTAACCCCCAAGACGAAAAAGAAGTACCGGTATACAAGTAGCCGAAATTTAGAAAACAAACAAACAAACAAAAACACGCTGTCAACCGTCCAACAATACATGCACATGCATGCTGGTAGTCTAACTCCAACACTCCACAAATTAAAGGGGAAGTTAAGGCAAAAATTAAAATTTCACCAGTTGTAGTCTTCGGGGTGCTGAGTCGAATGGTCTTGGTCCGAGAAAGCTGAGACGCTCCCTTCCTACTTGAATCCCAATCGAACTCGCGCACTTCCACCGAAACTGGATGACTGCGCCCTACTAGATGGGGATTTGTATGCAAAATGTCACTAAAAGCGCCGTTTCGTTCTTATAAAAGCACGGATGACCGCGATTGGCCCATATGTTGTAGTCTTTTGGACGCTGAGTCGACTGGTTTTGGTCCGAAAAGGCTGCGATGCAGCGTTCCTCCTTTATTCCCAATCGAACATGGTTGAACAAGCGGTCACGTGCTCCTGCGTACACCAGTCAGCTGGTCACCGTGCCTGCAGGGTACAACTAATACTTACTACTAGCCTGTTTGACCTTTTTTGGGTGCAGTCCTGTCACTCGAGTTGAACTCGAGTTGAACCTTGGTGTGAAAGTTGTCGCCTGCTGGCGTGGTGACCAGATGATTTGGGCACCCAGGAGCACGTGACCACTTGTTCAACCATGTTCGATTGGGAATAAAGGAGGAACGCTGCATCGCAGCCTTTTCGGACCAAAACCAGTCGACTCAGCGTCCAAAAGACTACAACATATGGGCCAATCGCGGTCATCCGTGCTTTTATAAGAACGAAACGGCGCTTTTAGTGACATTTTGCATACAAATCCCCATCTAGTAGGGCGCAGTCACCCAGTTTCGGTGGAAGTGCGCGAGTTCGATTGGGATTCAAGTAGGAAGGGAGCGTCTCAGCTTTCTCGGACCAAGACCATTCGACTCAGCACCCCGAAGACTACAACTGGTGAAATTTTAATTTTTGCCTTAAACTTCCCCTTTAATTAGGGCTTGAAAGTGCTACGTCACAGCATAGCAACAATTTCAAAAATTCAAAAACTGGATCCACTTGGATCCAGTTTTTGTATGGATCCAAGCACATTTCAAGCGGTCTTACCCACAGCGTGGTGATGTAGCCAGTGAAACTGACTGATTTGGCTACTGGGGGCGGGCTTACAACTGGTGGCGAAATAAAAGTCACACCTGCATGCGACATCATGAGTGGGTTCCTATGCACCCACATACTTAGGCAATAGCAAAGTCACACCTTAGTGGATCCAAAAATAGAAATCTGATGTCAACTTACTTACTACTCCCTGGCCGTTTTGACGTCATCACTTTCAAGCCCTTATAGCCTATATAGGGCTTGAAAGTGATCACCATGATCACTAGCACTGAGTCTGTATCATTGCCCCTCGCTGAAAATTGTGAAATCCGATCGCGCGAGGAGTAAAAGAGTCTTGCACATTCCAGTGTAGATCTACTGACTGTACTCGTACCTGTACCGCGGTAGTCATCAATCATCATTCATGGTCATGGTGTAGTTGCACTGACACATTCTTATGTAGATCTACTGGTACGTAGATCTATGGTCTGCGGCTTTCAGATCGCGCACATAGCAAACCTGGGTCTGGGATGTGTGTTTGAGCGTGAATGACATGCACAACAGTAGCTCCATGGTCTGGACCATCATCATGTAACTTGTTGATGGAGTTGTGCGAGTTGAGCATCCAGTATTCATGGTGTTATCGTTGATTGATCGAACTGACTCCTGCCGGGGCCTGTTTGTTGAGGACGAAGTGATCGCATCTCGCTGTATCGGCGAATCTTCGCCTACATAGGTCTGCGGTGATGGGCAACACCGACAGCAAAACTTTACGTACAGTTGGCAATACGCTGCAGATCGAATCCTCCTCGCCGCCCGTCCTGCCTTCAGTGGAGACGGTGCTGCAGAAATTGGGCAATGGCTACTTTGGGGACGTGTGGCACGCCAAATGGACGCCACCAGGTGAAGTGCAGAGCGAGGACGTGGCCGTGAAGGTGCCGAACCGTCGGACCAAAGATGAGAGAGCACTGCTAACGGAATTCCTCCGCGAAGGCGAGCTGCTCGGAAGACTCAAACATCCGAATGTCGTCCGTGTGCGGCTGGCGGAGAGTCACGACGGCTTGCCGTACATAGTGATGGAGTTAGTCCAGGGTGGATGCACTCTGCTGGACATGGCTAAGAATATACCATTCTTCACAACACTGAGCAGCGAGACGCTACGAGCCAGCTTCTGCATGATGGGAGCTGGTGTAGCGGCTGGCATGGACTATCTTCAGAAGCAATTCATTGTACATAGTGACCTGGCCGCGCGCAACATCCTGGTGATGAACAGTGGAAAGTGCAGAATCACTGACCTGGGTTTTACTCGCCAGATGGTGGGCAAGACACCGCTTGGGTCCATACCATTCAAAAATCACGAGTACGTGTACATGGCTAACAGCCAGGGTACCTATGCTCTGCCCGCGCTCTGGAGTGCGCCCGAAACGTTCCGCGGCCCCGCGACCAGTCGGTCGGACGTCTGGAGTCTCGGCGTGGTGCTCTGGGAGGTGATGTCGCATGGCGCAACGCCGTACGAGAGCGTGAACGGCATCATCACACCACGTGGGGTCAGTGTCAGCTGTTTGCGAACGTTCCTGGAGGACGGCGGGCGGCTGCCAAAGCGGGAAACCGCTCTCGGAGAAGTCTACCCACTGATGCTTGAAATATGGCGGCTGAAACCAGAGGAGAGGCCAAGCTTCCAGAAAATTCAAGAAAGGCTGGAGATCCTGGCTTGCGGTGGGCGCTGGAAATTCTATCAGGAGGTGGCGAAGCTCGTGGCTACTCAGTACCTCGAATCCCAGTGGACCTTTGTGGTGCTGCTTTTCGGTGTGGCGTGGTGGTGGTACTGGCGTCAAGCTTGATTCCAGCAAGGCGCGCCCCCGCTGCGTGCAATGTCAACTCAAGACTGTTTCCCAATGTACATGTAAGCGCTTGGTTAACATTTAGAAGTAATTTGCATTATGACTGTCTAAACATCTGAGAATGACAGTAGTGCAAGCCTGCGAAAGATATTGTCCTTGAAGGCTTGATAAAGCTATCTCCCCCCCCCCCCCCCCCACACACACACACAATAACTATTGGTCTTATCTATGCAAATTCCTAGTTTTTAACATTATGTCTCCCGGCAGTGTACTACTTTTTGGAAGAATTGCCCGGTGTGCACGATCTGTACTGCCGTGTTCTGGCATTCTGCATCCATCACCAGAACGGCAAATAGCAGCAGCATTCGGCGATTGAAGTGCACGGTCACCAGAAGAAATCGGAGAGTGCACCAGTGCGTATAGATATCACGTGTATATGTACATGAAGGTGCATCGGTGTGTCCGGGTGTTAGAAAGAATTTTCCGCAACGTTGATAGCTGTTGTTTGTTGTTGTTTTGCCGTGAGCGAGCATGCGTTTCTGGTTCTTCCTGCTGCTCTTTGCCCTCGCTACTTACAAGTTATTCATGCCTAGTCTGCAGGCGTAGGACCGTTACTTCTTGAACATTCATCCGCACTCTATTTACGAGGAATTACACATACACTGGTGTATCTGCTAGCTATTACCCGTTTTGTTATTCAGAAATATAGTAATTTAGTGTTATAGTATTACATTATCCATGCGGAGACAGTACTATTACTTCCATCCAAGGCTATAGAGAATCGGATGCATATACATGTACATGTATAATCTTGCTAACTGGCTACTGTGTTCTGATTTCGTTGTACACGCACACACACACACACACACACACACTAGGTTTTCCTACTTCATTCGCCTTTTTTCATTTCAAGATAGCCTTAGTTTAGTGTTAATTCTTTGTGCTATTGCTATGCAGCCGCTATCAAAAGCTCTGCTTGGACGATGTTCTTTGATTCCAGTTTTCAATATCATTACAAGAAATTAATTTCAAAGGCCGTCGGTTCTGTTATCTCCGTGGATATCCAGATATCCGTGCTTTCATGCGAAGAGTGAATGCTTATAATTTCACCTGGGTCCGCTTTGATGGAAAGAGACCACCTTGTCGGGAGGGAAACTGGTCATATAATTTATTTTAAATTTATTTTACGAGCTAGGAGTTGGCTTATGCAGTCACTCTATTAATGTTGTATACTATTTTTATTAACTAATTTCCCTCAAACCAGTTACTATTTTTATTGTTTTACTAGGGACATCCCCATTGACTGGGAGTCTTGTTACAGGGTATTCTGTGAGTTCATGTATGACCACCGCACGCAGTCGATGATCTTCTGCAGCCATTCCAAGTATAATGCAGTCAGTATTAGGCCTTCGCGGGTAATGCCGGCAGAAAAATGGGCAGAATTCGGTACTTTTTCTGGTAAGTTTCATGCATGTTTGGTATGTGGATAAAGAAATGGAGCAGAATTCAGGGAATTGCCCGCCATAAGGTTTGTATGGTTCTGCCAATTTCACTTCTTTTCGAGCAGAATCTGCCACCTTTTCGAGCAGTATCCGCCAATGCCTAATCAGTATGGCTTCCAGCTTTCGGAGAGGGTAACTGGTCCTGTACGAGTGCTTGGCACATGCAGGCACTCTAGTGTAATTTGTGAGTTCATTTTTAAATCATGAATTATTTATGACTGTAGTTACGCAGCAGTTAACGATCCTTTGCAGCCGCCTGGTATAACAGCGTGTACGCTCGTGAAAGTGCCCTGCACGTGTACGCGCACACGCATCCGACTGCGCTGTTCTGAATCAAGTTCAGCGTTGCACACTACAGCCTATGCTGTAAGCTCATGACGACATCGGACAGACACGGATAAACCGCCAACAGTAACAGTAAAGCACGGTTGTTTTTGGACTATTGCTAAATACGCACACATTATATAACACACAAAACAAATTGGAAGCAGAAAGCTAAATACGCACAATAACACACAAAACAAATTGGAAGCAGAAATTGGTCACAACACACTCAAGCTATAAGTACATGCTCATACTATTCCTAACTAATACAGTCCTAGTTTTCTGAACACAATGTGTTTGAAAAGCAAATAAAAAGTGATGGACAAGAGCAAAGACCTGCCTAATAAGGGTACATGCATGAAGAGTAACAACGGATGAAGTAACATGCAACAGGGATGACGTGCGGCATAATAAAATCACACAAAAACAATCCAAAAGGCGCCGTGTGTCACAAGATGGACCAGGCAAGCATGTTCTCCTGATCCACTCCCAACACCAACGAGTAAGTCAAGATAAAAAACAGGCAGGCAGGCCTACACGCCTACAATCGGCTGCGTACCTTGCAGCTAAATGCATCTACAAAGGAATGAACAAAGGGCTCACATAGAATGCATATCAACTGATAAACATTAGTGGGGTGTGCTCCAAGGAAATTCTTCACGGCAACATGACGCCATAAAATGGTAGGTCGTGAGGGTGAGGCAGTGGGCTTAGAGGCTCGTGCACGGGGTTATTTTTTATTCTTGTTCATTCTAGCTTTTATGAGTCGCACGCACCATGCACAGGTCCTGGGAGATTTCTAATAGTTAGTTCAACACAAAACACGAATGCACACACACACACACACACACACACACACACACACACACACACACACACACACACACACACACACACACACACACACACACACACACACACACACACACACACACACACACACATGCATAGCAGTAGTAGTAACATGCATGATAGTGGTAACATGCATTAAACCTCCTGGGGATGAGTACCGATTTGTGCACGTCAAAAAGCCCGGAAACAAGAGAGCCTGGTTGAGCGAGACCACACGGCAGACTATCGGGACATTGCACGCGCAGATCTGAAGCAGTAGCAGCAAAAAAGCAGAAACATGAATGTAGAACGTCAGTACCGTCGGTCAGTACCGTCGGTGTAATGTTATCGCATGAGCTGATTGTTTAGCAACTGGTGGTGTTAGTGGACATACTATAGTGTAACTTGTAGTTTCTTGGTCCTTTTATTTTCTATAAATTTATCCTTGGCTCTCCATCCGAGTCCATGAATAATGAACGAAGGGTTTCAGTGGAGTATATGAACCAAGGAATGGTAGCATCTAGGGAAACTGCATGTGACCATTGGGTATCCGTTGGCGCCCTCTCCTCAGTGTCCCAGGCCCACAGGGATCTGGTACCTCCCCATACATCCATACACTTGCCTCAAGGGAACAGCAACGGGGTGACCCGAAAACGTTTCATGATTACAATAAAAACAGCACAGAACAAGACTTGCATGGTAGTACCACATTCGATTCATACGATTCACCAAGCACCACACCAGATTGTATGTTTGCTGTAGAAACAACGGGCGGATGTTGGTCTTCCTTTTCTTTCTTATCTTTAGAAAAAGGTGTGCCGGTTGGGTACGGTTTTCTTGATTTGACAATATGGGCATTGCTCATGAAGGAAGTATAGCCATTCTTTCTCTGGGCAGAGACAGCATAGCACTATTGCAGTGCACTCACTGAATGCAAAAATAACTGTGTGCCCATGAAAAAAAAGAATGTCCTCCCCGGCCGGGAATCGAACCCGGGTCTTCCGCGTGACAGGCGGAGATACTTACCACTATACTACCGAGGATTGACTGGAAACTTGGACGGAAACGGTTGTATTGATGGGGACCTTCTTAGTACCCGATACTATGGTGACGAACAAAGCATTTGCAGATATACCGATTGTGACATATCTACCCATCGCAATGCACGACATCACCTCTAAATCGCTCTGATCAAGCAGTCAAACACGACATCACCTCTGATCAAGCAGTCAAACACGACATCACCTCAGATCGAGCAATCAAATACGACATCACCTCTGATCAGGCAGTCAAATACGACATCACCGCTGATCGAGCAGTCAAATACGACATCACCTCTGATCAAGCAGTCAAACGCGACATCACCTCTGATCAAGCAGTCAAACGCGACATCACCTCTGATCAAGCAGTCAAATACGACATCACCTCTGATCAAGCAGTCAAGCGCGACATCACCTCTGATCAAGCAGTCAAATACATCACCTCTGATCAAGCAGTCAAACACGACATGGTGTGCGCATCACCTCTGATCACAGAGTCAAAGTCTGTGCAAGAACCGGTCATGTAGATATTTAGGAATTGGTTTGTTTGTTCGCCTGCTTTACTGGGCAGCACTGAAGTACAGTTATGTTCACCACCACCGCCACCGACACAGATCTTCTTACGGAGTGTATGGGATACCCCTTGGTCACATGACGTGGCTGATCTTTACTGTGCAGCACTGAAGTACACCTATTCACCTCCACCGATCTTCTTATGGAGTGTAGGGGGATACCCCTTGGTCACATGACGTGGCTGATCTTTACTGTGCAGCACTGAAGTACACCTACTCACCACCACTGATCTTCTTATGGAGTGTAGGGGATACCCCTTGGTCACATGACATGGCTGATCTTTACTGTGCAGCACTGAAGTACACCTACTCACCACCACTGATCTTCTTATGGAGTGTAGGGGATACCCCTGGGTCACATGACGTGGCTGATCTTCACTGTGCAGCACTGAAGTACACCTACTCACCACCACTGATCTTCTTATGGAGTGTAGGGGATACCCCTTGGTCACATGACGTGGCTGATCTTTACTGGAGACGTGTCACCTGGTTTGCCAGTCTCTCTTTGCACATGCGACATGCCACCATGAATGCATGTGACTTGCCGACTTGTCGCTCTGTATACGTATGTTTGACCTACATTGTACTATGCTGCCACTCTTCACGTAAAGGGGCCATTGGCTGAGGTTCAACTTCCGGCCAGGAGAACACATTGTAAATCTCCGCTTTCCTTCACGTTTGAATTTGGGCTGGAATACGTTAGATAGTTGTTCTTGTTCTCAATCACATAATCGCAATCGCTATCTTTTCTACGTATCCACGACTGGCTCGGTTATTATCAAGAGCACATAACCCCTCAGAGTGTGCATTGCCTGATTCAGCTCTGCATAGGGTCATGGTCGAGCGTAATCGGATCTTTGCGTCATAATACCGTACACATCTGAGGGAACCCGGGGAGGCGTGGGTACTCTTGGATCAAAAACAACGGTGCCCTGCCTCAAGACCGGCCCTGCGCTGGTGTGGAGTGTACGCATGACATCAGAAGATCCGATTACGCTCGACCAAGACCCTATGCAGAGCTGGATCAGGCATTGCACACTCTGGGGGGTTATGTACTCTTGTTATTATTATTATACATAAAGATGTGCTGTGTGGAACAACAGGAGTGTTAGAAAGCATAGCACCCAGTCAATCCTCGGTAGTGTAGTGTAAAAAATAAAATATAAAAAATATGGAAAGGAAAAGGACATAGGGATACGAGTTAAGAGTAACTCTCCATCACTGTAACTGGATACTATATACAGTCTTAACTCGTATCCATATGTCCTTTTCCTTTCCACATTTATTTATGGCTCAACATCCGAGTTTCAAATAAAAAATAAATAAAGTATAGTGGTAAGTATCTCCGCCTGTCATGCGGAAGACCCGGGTTCATCAGACAGCATATGACCAAGACTAACAATCACTAGGATATATACGGAGAAGGGGAGAAGGGGGCAAAGGTGATGGAGGTACATTAGATATAAATGGAATGCACCATTCCCTTTATATCTAATATTATTTATTTTTTTGGAAGTGAAGTGAACTTATGCAGCGAAGAGACCGTAGTTGGAGAGTTTGAAGTGAGGTACCCTGTAATATGCTGTTTACAACAACACAAAAAGGCTGCAGACTTGGGAGTTGGTTGTGTTGTGCAAAACTTGTAACAGACTCAGCATTGGCTGTGCTCACACGGGTAACGATCAACCCAGATGATCACCGTCTGACCAGCTACTGGAAGACCAGATATTTTCAAAAGTTAACGATCTCCGGGCTTTTGTGGGTTAACGAGGTGCAATTCTAACGAATTCTGTCTCAAAACTGGCAAACGACTGTACATGTACATATCGTTTAGTACATAACGACTTCAAATGTTAACGGATTTTTTAAATTCGTTAAATCGTTAGAATGAAATGTTCGTTCATCAGCCCAGATGATCACAGTCTGCCCAGCTAACGTTACTGCATTGCCTGGCCCAAAGCCAGTGCAACACATCAGTGGGGACCGGCAGCGAACCCACTAGAGTCTAGACGCACACGTACGCACACACACACACCACACACACACCACACACGCGCGCACACGTACACGTACACACACGCAAACTCACGCTGGATTAGGTGCCATGCCGCGGAGATTCTGCGCCTGGTTGGGGCTGATGTGACCACTATGGAACAACACACACGTACACACACGTACACATGCACAGGGCGTCAGCTTGATTGTTTGGACAATCGAGGTCGGACAGTCAACGTGCAAATAATTGGATAAGCAACATATTCGGATAAGCAAGGTATGGCTGCATTATACTCAGCGAAGAACTCATTTTATTGGTCCATTAATTCGCAGATTTTATCCCTCCACAGATATTCCTCACTTCTTTGTATTGGCTATTTTCATTATGTGCCATGAAGTGCAGACAGTAAATAAATAAATAAAATAAATATACTCCAATTTCAGAAATTTCCGGTGCTCAAAATTTTCGGTATGAGAGCAAAAGGCCTGGTTAGAGGTGAACAGAAATTTTAGGTGCAGCGAACCAATTCCCTATTGGATTATGTCTTTTAGTGTTTGTTTGGTTTATTGAAATTTTAGGTATGAAACAGATGCACCGAAAGTACCGAAAATAAAAGTACACCGAAAATGTGTGAGCTTACCGGCAGTACTCGATGTGAGTCACTCTCGGCGTTGTGCCATTGTTACTTTAGCTCCTGGATTTCTCTCGCTGTAACTTTGCTACTACAATTGCTAGTACTCATTTAATAGCTTGTGGGTCGGTGGCACAGTGCATACAGCATACGCCTCTCTCTCTCTCCTTCTTCCTAAACTCACTACTTGTGGGAGGGAGTAGTAAACTACCGATATTTTACTACTCATTCACACGCGCATTTGTATGTTTCAAGTTCCTTCCAGATTTCCTTGTCCTTTGTGGCTTTCGTTTTCAGATAATTTTAGTTCGAGTGACGTTTACTTTCAACTCGAAAAGAAAAATTACTTCAGCCTAGGTATAATTACAGTATTGTTGGCCGCCGAAGAACTGGGGGGGGTCAGCCTCCTAGCCTAGACCGTTCATATTTTCATGCACTAGTCTGTGTGCAGTTAAGTCACCGCGTATACTGTATACATTGATATGCTGTGCTTGATGAAAGTCTAGCGTGGCAGCTCTCCGACGCTCTCCGTTCTTCAGTGCCCGACAGTACTGTAGGAAAGGTGCCTGCTCTCCACACCGGAGCTCACGCTTTTCCCCCGGACTCGACTTGACACTTGACTGACTCACGACTCAGCCATCCAGAGGACGCGAGCAGTCCATTGAGCTTTCGACAAAAGCGCGAGCTCCGGTGTGGGGAGCAAACACCTTTGCTATGAAACCATCGCCGAAGTCGCTACCACTACTTCGTACTGTGTGTACTTGCGAATTCAAATGAAGAATGCAACTCACGGAATATGCATGAATCTTTCAGCTGCAGCTTCTCCAGCATCATGCAAGGGAACAGGTGCTGGTCCGTAGCACTCATACTCCTCAAACTGTAGAGCTCTGATGGCAGAGAACAGAAGGCGGAAAGAGCAGAAGACGCGAGCTCCAGTAATCGAAGTGCACAATGTCACGTTTGTGAATGTGTCGAACGATCAGCTTTTCCTCAAAATGTCACGGGTTTTCACGAAACGAGATGCAAAAACCACAGTACGTTGCAATGCTATGGCCGCAATGCCCACAGCCCAGCACTGCAAGTGTGGAGCCATATGAAATGCCAGGCATGGACACCGGCGTGCATCACTCGTTTCTTGTAAAACAATGTGCTGTGTTCTTATGTGATGGCATTCACCTAACTGTCGCCTGTCTCGCGTGCACGTGTAATATGAACATGCATGATTTGTGTCTTTTCCGTCTTCTTGTTCATCCATGTTTCGACCAGTTACCGTTTTAGTCACGTCCAAAACCTACCACGCTAGTCGCAGTAAATATCAACTGTAGCAAACATATAATTGTCTACTTTTCCTTTGTGTTTTGCATTCCGGGCACGGAATGGCCGTGATTCCGTATCACGTTGCTCATCGCAGAAGCAGAACTACTTCCTATCTGTCGTGGGGCTGAGACATGCAGACTTTTAAGATGCAAACTAATATTGACACTGTCGATCACATCAACGTGCTTGCTCATCATATGGCAGAAGTGAAATTGTGCATAGCACTAAAGGCTAGGATCCAGAAGAGATCATTCAACAGCTCCATATGAAAATACGGGTACGAGACGAGCACAAGTTAAATACTTGATCGTTTTCTAGGGCTGAGGGCTCGTAAAAACGCTGCCGAAAACCTCGTATTGAACGGTGTACACCTCTCAATTTGTCAGCTGCTCCGATGTGAGTTGTATTTCGCACTCTTTCCGTCACATAGTGATACAAGACTCGTTTCATTGTAGCAACGATTTGGTACCATATCTCCGAGACTACCAGTGTGTCCTTTTCAGTGCCAAGATACAACAAATACTCAAGTCAAAGAGGGGATGAAAAGCATTCGAAGGTGGGTGCACTAAAAAAGGAGGGGGGGGGGGAGGGGGGGGGGGGAGGAGAGGAAACTGAACCACTGCTATCACAATACCTGAGCCCTGTCATAGCACAGCCATAGAAGTATTGCAGTGAGTGAATCGAAATAAAGGAGTACAGCAGCAGCAGCAACAACAACAACAACATCGACGACGACGACAACATCCATAGCAGCCTGAGGTTAGCCATCGTGAGAATAATGATTTATAACTTACTCGGCCATGGCGGCGTCTGGATGTTTCCTAAAATGGACAAAGATAAGCAAAAGCACCATAGAGAAAAATGAACACAGAAAGACAGACAGACAGTCAAGCAGACAGATAGATATACACGCACGCACAAATGCTAGTTAGCGTGGGAGGTCAACAACAACACCTTCTCTTCCCGGCCAACTCACACTGACGCCGCTCGACTGCTGGCTTGTGGTGTTGGTGGCTGTTCACGCAATGAAGGAACTCCGCTTCTGAAGAAACAAGACACAGGAAAAGCGGCACTGTTGACTCATACAGACAGAGAAGCAGTGCCTGAAATTTTTGTTACTGTCAGTGCAGAGCTTGGCCCAAGAAGCTAAGCAAGCAGATCAGTGACATTGCAGTGTAGTAGTCATGATCACTGTGGCTCACAAAGAGTAATCGTGATCACTGTGGCTCATCACGTGACACATTCTCACAACCCGAACCCAGGACATAGGGCACATCTGGACAAGACTAGACACAACCGGGTGCCAGCCGACCAGCCAGCCAGCCAGCCAACCAGCCATCAGTCACCTCTACCCATAGTTAACAACGAGCAACTAGCAAGTGTAGATCCACAGAATTGCATGCCACTATCATGTTGTGAAAGAAAAGCCGTCGTCATAAGTGTAGAAAGGCAGAGCTGTCAAGTTGTTCAGAGTCTGCCAGCACCCGGCAGTTCTGTATGCATAGAGAACATGAAATGTGTTACATACCTCTCCTGCAGTGCGCTATACCTCTCTGGCTGTTGTAGACTTCCGTAAGGTTGCAATGCAGGGCCAGCCGTATTGTCACCATACCTGGGCATAATGAGAAAGAAAGAAAGAGAGAGAGAGAGAGAGAGAGAGAGAGAGATAGAGAGAGAGATAGATAGATAGAGAGAGAGAGAGAGAGAGATAGAGAGAGAGAGAGAGAGAGAGAGAGAGAGAGAGAGAGAGAGAGAGAGAGAGAGAGAGAGAGAGAGAGAGAGAGAGAGGGTGAACGGCATCTAGACAGTCTAGTACACAGCTAGAAGAGACGCATACCAGAAAAGGGCCCACTCTGTTTAAATATCTTGTCCCTGGTGACACAATAGCCTTAAAACGACACAGAACATTTGTGATGCGTCCGAACTGCGTCTGTGGCATCCGAGCCCTCTTCGCACATTGGATGCATCCGAACCCAGGCGGATAGCTCGTGTTTAGTCAGGGTAGTCTGGTCATTACACCAGCAAATGGCCGTCAAATGTACTAAATAGTCAAAATAGCGGATATGAGGTTGCCGCCGGTGGTACATGGCTCGCACATCACAGATGTGCGAGCCACGTACCCGGAGCCCTCTGGGCACACTGGATGCATCCTTTTGATGATAGATAAATTGTACGCCATCCTATACACACCTGTTGGGAGTGCGGCGTCCTGCTGTCTGGGCTGGCACCGCTGCTGCCATTGCCATGGCTCCAACGCTTGGTGAAGCACCACGAGACGGGGTACGAACGCCATCGTTCACTTCGCCATACAGGCTGTACGGGGAGCTGCAGAGTGAACACAAAGTGAGCAACACCGAAGGAAGATCTTTGCTTGTATCAAGCTCTCGCAACTTTTCCTTATTCAGGGTTCGCACCAAGTCATGAAAATATTATTCAAGGGTTTTCAAGGGCCCCAAACCCCATTTTTTCAAGGACATTCAAGGACATTAGTTGGTGGGCTAACCGTTGGTTGGCCACTCTCATGTTGCAAAGTTCAAGGACACCCAAGGTCCGGGAGACAAAAACTTGACTCATAATTATTACCCAATCGAGCAGCGTTAACGTATCTATCAACAATATTCATAAAATACAGGAATCTGGATCCAAAATAACTAGTCCTTATTTCCGCACTTGCGCTCGCTGCAGGCAAAGCTTTTCGCTATGTCGCTGTCCGGAAACATCCTGCAGAACAGTTTTGAAACTCCCACGCTGGAACGGTACGAGTAGTGGCATGTCACTACTTTCAATATCCAAAGAATCTCCGCTTGGAGGCAATCATTCCGGGTCACTCCGAGTGTCGACGCAGCAGCAGATTCGGTGGCACTACATGTTATTGCAGGTCCCGCAGTAGTACTACATGTACTACTAGCCGACGATGTCGACGTGGCGACTGGAACAGATGCTGCTATCGTTGCTGAGTCTGACGGAGACGGCTGGGTGGAAACGAAGAACTGGTTCACGGAGACCACGTTCTGCTCCGCCAGGTCTTTGTGCTTGCCGCCTTTCGCGTGGCTTCGAAGGGCTGACTCGCCCATCGCGGCAATATCGACCACCTTTTTGCAAAGAGTGCATTTGGCTTGTCGCTTGTTGCCGGGGACAGACGCCAACCATCTACGAAACTCGGTCTTCTGTAGCCATTGCTCCTGAAAAACACACTTGCCACCTGGCATGATTGCAAAATGCTTCACTACGGCACTACTTACTATTATGACAGGCAAAACCATGCGCCCCACAAAGTCCTCCGAGAATGAAATGATGAAGAAGAAAGTGGCGATGATCGACGGTCAAAGTCCGACTCGACTCCCACTTTTGTAGCGAAAAGTTGGTTTAGTTCGCCGTTGCGACACACGTTCTCTGCACATGTACTAGCTGCTACTCAGTACTACCAAGAGTGGATCCACTCTTGGTACTAGATCTACGGACTACGGTACCGGTTACGGGTACCCAGCAGTGCGCGTAGACCTACTACATGAACGTGAGTAGATCTACCGCATTCAAACCCAAATTCAAGGAAAAACACACTTTTTTCAAAAATTCAAGCACCCACACGAAAATTCAAGGATATTCAAGCACTTTCAAATCCGGCTTTGACATTCAAGGACTTTCAAGGAATTCAAGGAGTGGTGCGAACCCTGTTATTTTTTTCTTTTTTCTACAAAATCCACATATCTCCAGACACTGGGGTGAATGATGGAGTGTGGTGGTGGGGCCCATTAAGCTCCGCCGACCAGAGGTCTCGGCTTCATAGCTCTATTCGCCTGTGTGTGTGTGTGTGTGTGTGTGTGTGTGTGTGTGTGTGTGTGTGTGTGTGTGTGTGTGTGTGTGTGTGTGTGTGTGTGTGTATGTGTGTGTCTCTCTCTCTCTGTCTCTCTGTCTCTCTGTCTCTCCCTCCCTCCCTCTTTCTCTGGTATACGTACACTCTACACCCTACATACATACACACATGAGCATGCGGCACTGTCATCTACACAAAGACAAGTTCAACTCTAGATGGGCGGATACATGCAAATCAAAAGCACACAGGCTGGTGACATACTCTGATACGGACTTGTTCTGGTTCATGTCTTGCAGTGCGTCATACACTGCTGGCAGGTGAAGACTTCCGTAAGCTTCTGCTGGAGGGGCAGCCGCATTGTTCTCCGGTCTGGTCGTGACAAGAACAGCATGTCCAAAACATGAACCATGAATGCGCCCCTGATGTCACGTATAAAGGCTAGGCTTATTGCTGTAGAGGCCAATATCAGGGCTAGGCTTCTATTCAAACTAGGCATTCTATGTATGTGTATGTCAACACGAAAACCAGGCGTATGTGCCGCCAGTGCATCTTGAGTATCAAGCTTGTATTCAAAACAGGCTGCTATACAAGGCAGGCTATTATACAAGACACTGCGGCACTCATGGGGATCTGAAGCGTCCGTGCACACCTAACACCTAAAAAAATGCCCTCTGGGCACACTGGATGCATCCTTTTGATGATAGATAAATTGTACGCCATCCTATACACACCTGTTGGGAGTGCAGCGTCCTGCTGTCTGGGCTGGCACCGCTGCTGCCATTGCCATGGCTCCAACGCTTGGTGAAGCACCACGAGACGGGGTACGAACGCCATCGTTCACTTCGCCATACAGGCTGTAGGGGGAGCTGCAGTGTGAACACAAAGTGAGCAACACCGAAGGAAGATCTTTGCTTGTATCAAGCTCTCGCAATTTTTCCTAATCCGCCTGTGTGTGTGTGTGTGTGTGTGTGTGTGTGTGTGTGTGTGTGTGTGTGTGTGTGTGTGTGTGTGTGTGTGTGTGTGTGTGTGTGTGTGTGTGTGTGTGTCTCTCTCTCTCTCTGTCTCTGTCTCTCTGTCTCTGTCTCTCCCTCCCTCCCTCTTTCTCTGGTATACGTACACTCTACACCCTACATACATACACACATGAGCATGCGGCACTGTCATCTACACAAAGACAAGTTCAACTCTAGATGGGCGGATACATGCAAATCAAAAGCACACAGGCTGGTGACATACTCTGATACGGACTTGTTCTGGTTCATGTCTTGCAGTGCGTCATACACTGCTGGCAGGTGAAGACTTCCGTAAGCTTCTACTGGAGGGGCAGCCGCATTGTTCTCCGGTCTGGTCGTGACAAGAACAGCATGTCCAAAACATGAACCATGAATGCACCCCTGATGTCACGTATAAAGGCTAGGCTTATTGCTGTAGAGGCCAATATCAGGGCTAGGCTTCTATTCAAACTAGGCATTCTATGTATGTGTATGTCAACACGAAAACCAGGCGTATGTGCCGCCAGTGCATCTTGAGTATCAAGCTTGTATTCAAAACAGGCTGCTATACAAGGCAGGCTATTATACAAGACACTGCGGCACTCATGGGGATCTGAAGCGTCCGTGCACACCTAACAATTTGGATATCTTTCGCACGGCTATCAGTTCGATGTGCTTGTAAAGTGCTGCACATAATTATATCATATCCACCGGCCAGTGTCGTTACTCTTTGGCTTGCCACATGCATGGTGCACAGCCATTAGGCCTAACTCCAGCGCATACTGCAGCTGAAACTGGTCCAGCAAAATGTAGCACAAAGGCACAATCATACTATTCATACGATGATTTTGCATCTCCTGTTTGCAATCAATTCATTGTTGGCTATTAAAAAAAAGTGTCCTGACCAAGCTCCGGCCAAAGCAGAAGCAGCAGGATAGGCTACTACACGTCTGTATGATCTGTAGGCAATACACCATGACACGGTGATGATCATACCAGTAGCTGACATGGCACTGCGAACGCAGTTCTGTTGTACGGACAAGCCGGCCTGGACAGTGAAGACACGGACAGGCGATCTCTACAGCGTACGCTGAACAGACATTGTACTTACGTGCGCGCTGTCAAGTAGCCACTCACGGAAACGCCGTCGGCATTCGAGCCGCAGCGGCTCAGGTGAGAGTAGCTGAAACAGGCAGGCACAAAACACAATCGACAATACACAGTGCACAGTGGCAGAGCATCAATCATACAGGCTGAGCGCGGATGTGAACACAGCCGACTCCTGATATAACGAACACCATTGTACAGGAGAATTAGTTCTTTATAGCCAAAGTTCGTTTTGCACAGAACTGCACTCACACTATACAAGCAGCAAGGCATGGCTGGAGTGTACTTGGTTCACATGCCGCCCTACAAGGTGTGGTGCACCGCGCACACTTGACTCACTTGATCGGCTTTCATCGAGCAGCACTGTAAATCGTTTTTTTTTTACCTGGACGCTGTCTTCAAGGACAGATATAAATACTCTTCTCTAGCAAATGATCTGTACTCCATCATCAGCTTACATAAATATAGCTATAAATATAGCAAGTGCTACATTAGTGCAAATTTAACTCGGTTACTGAGCCAATAAATATAATCAAAATAGAAAAAATCACATGAATAGTGGATGGTTGCTTCATAACTCGTTTCCATGTGATTTCTTCTATTTTAGCTACATTAGTGCCTTACGTTTCCTGTGGGTTAAGTCCGCTGTTGTTGTCACTGACAGGTATCATCCAAATATACAGGTACAGCCGAAAGAAACCACGGCAAACAAACACACACATGCACACACACATACACACACACACCAACACGCACGCATGGACACAACTACAGATTATGGGCAATAAGATAACCGACGAGCAGGAGCTCAAGAGCAATGGTCAAATCCGGGGGGGGGGGGGGGGGGTGCTTACTCGGTATATTGTGCACCCGCTCTCGATTTCCAGTTGTGTTTGCAGGCTAATAACGTTATCCCTGTGAGCCAACCTGATTCTGTCGATCAGGCGTACCGGGTAAAGTTAGAACGTATGGCACGGGCGGTCTTGTGTGAAAGCCTCACGGGCATCGCGGCTTTCAGGTTGCAATCCCTGTCCGACGCCCGGGGGGGGGGGGGAGGGATTGCGAAATCCTGACTTAAATTGCATGCATGTGTATACTGTACTAGAGTGAGCAAGACCTGTAACTGCTTCTCAGCCGATCAAAATCGGATTCCAAAAGAGGTGTCCCAAATTGCTTTCCAACAAAAAAATCGGTGACGAATACCATATTATTCTCCGGAGTATAAGCCGCACCCAGATTTTTCAGTCACGAAATACAGACATCTACCCTGTATTTGGGCACCCTGTAAGGGCCGATTTCCACTACGGTCCCGTGAGTGCCGTGCCGTGAGTACCCATGGTGATTTGCTCACGTGAGGGGCAGTTTTGGTGCGAGTTCATTCCGTGGCTCCTGCCGTACCGCGCCGTGGACATTCCGGTGTCGAGGGCCTCTGGGGGGGGGTGGAAATGGCATGCCGTGGTATTCCGTGGGGTCGAATGCAGTGAGTAGTAGGTATTTTACTACTCCCTGACATGAAGTTTTTTCTTTCTTTTCATGCTTACGGTTTTCGTGGCGTTGAAGGCGGTGGGTGAGGCTGAGCAGCACTCATAAACCTTTCGGTTGCATTGCTGCAGCGGTGCACAGGAGAGAACGAATCAACACAGCATTATCACCGTCAGACTGATGTCACGACTGCAGCACTGGCTGGCCCGAGAGGAGTGAACTAAACCTGGCCTACTAACTTACTGCCATGTTCGGAAACTTCACTTCTCAACTCCAAAACGGTCTCTTCACTGCGATTCAAATGAAATTAAGATTTACATTACACCAAATTTTCGGGTCTGGTCCATCGTTTTGGAGTTGAGAAGTGAAGTTTCCTTAATGTGTAAGTGGCTGCGTTGGAGTTTGCGGAAAATTAGAAGGGTTTACTACTGTTATGTTTGGGGAAATCTGGCTGGATTGGTGAAATCTGGCTGGATTGGGGAAATCTGGCTGGATTGGGGAAATCTGGCTGGATTGGGGAAATCTGGCTGGATTGCCATCCGCTAGTACACGGCTAAACGGCATACAGTTGAACCCCGCCTAAGACGCACGCGCGCGCTAGCACCCACATCCACTCATGCACGCCCAAGCACACATAGCCCTCCCTCCCTCCCTCCCACTTCTCCTTTCCAGACACACATTGAACAAGATGACACCAGCGCACACGAGACAAACTGACCGAGGTGATCCCGATGCCAGCGCCTGATATGCCGCCGCCTGCAGATCCGTGGCTGTACCCGATCCGCTGGGAGAATCAGATTTCAGCAGCACAGAGAGTAGAAAACACCAATGGTCCGCACAAGTCGGTAGACAACACATGGACTGGCAGACAGAAATTTGAGTAGAATCCACAGATCCTCACAACATACAGGGCTCTAGCCAAAGGAGGGTAAGTTAGGAGGACGCAGCCACCCCCCCCCCCCCACACTCACTCTAATCGAGCGACCCCTGAGAAAATGTGCCCTTCCCCCCCCCCCCCCACTCATTTGTCGATTTTTCAGGCAATTCAATGAAAACGCAGTGGCTAGTCGCAAACAGAGTGTTCATAAAGGCGCACTCGTATGGGTGAAGTCGGCGATTCGCTCCCACACATTGCATTTTGCAGGGCAAGACAATTTTGGAAAATGGAAAAAATGGGTTCCGGAGCACCCGTCTCCCCTGCCCGCCCCCCCCCCCCCCACTATTTGGACCTGGCTAAAACCCTGACATACAAGCAATGCTGGACTACTTGAGGATTGCAAATAGCCAAACGGGTTAACCGAGGAAGCATTGTCTAGAAAAAATGTCACTACTCGTGCTCTTCAGGGTGCTGGGTCGAATGGTCTTGGTCCGATGAAGCTGAGACGCTTCCTTCCTCCTTTATTCCCAATAGTACTCGCGCACTTTCACCAAAACTGGCTGACTGCGCCCTACTAGACGGGGATTTGTATGGAAAATGTCACTAAAAGCGCCATTTCGTTCTTATAAAAGTACGTATGACCGCGATTGGCCCATACGTTGTAGTCTTTCGGATGCCGAGTTGACTGTTTTTGGTCCGAGAAGACGGCGATGCAGCGTTCAGCTCTTATTCCCAATCGAACACCAGGGTTCTAGCCAAAGGGGGGTAGGGGGGCGCCGTGCCCCCTACTCCATTTGCGCCCCCCCCCCCCCCCCCCGTGAAATAGTGCCGCCCCTTCTCATTTTCCGATTTTTGTGTTTTTTTTTCACGCCATTCAACGAAAATACAGTCGATAGTCACTACTAGAGGGTTCATCAAGGCACATTTGTGAGGGGTGAAGTCGGGGGTTCACCCCGTATGTTACATTTTGCATGGCAAGACAATTTTGGACAATGGAAAAAATGGGTCATGGGGTAACTTTTCCCATGCCCGCCCCCCTACTATTTTGACCTGGCTAGAACACTGGAACACGGTTGAGAAAGCGGTCATGTGCCGATCCGTACACTAGTCACCTGATCACCATGCCTGCGGGCTACAACTCACAGCCTGTTAGCGCGCATTCCTGTCACTCCAGTTGAGCCTCGGTGTGAAGGTTGTAGCCTACAGCCTACAGCATTTCATACGTAGTGTCCATACCGCTGAAGTAGAGTTTTTTTTTTAAAGAAAAGACAAGTAAAGGAAGAAAGAGAGGTAGAGAGTAGTCTTCTTCAAGGTTTTTTCTTAGTTCGGTTTTGGAATTCTGTGGCCATGAGGCGGAGGCCCGAGTAGATTACAAGGCGCTGAATCGTACGTCAACCGCCGATTGCCTTCCAAGTGCACGTCGAACTCTATCCCCTGGAGAAGAGGACGGCGTGTATAGCGCCAGCTATCTGCTTGACAAGCGACGTCACTTCTGGTCCGAGTTCTGTACAGCCGATCATCTCGCGCAGTGCCTACGTGTACACATGTACATGCTGCACGCGAGGCATGGATCCACAAAGGAAAGTCTTCAATGGATCCACAAAGGAAAGTCTTCAATGGATCCACAAAGGAAAGTCTTCAATGGATCCACAAAGGAAAGTCTTCAATGGATCCACAAAGGAAAGTCTTCAATGGATCCACAAAGGAAAGTCTTCAATGGATCCACAAAGGAAAGTCTTCAAGCTGCTGGTCCAACTGAACAGCTGCAGCTATGCTCAACATCTTGTAAAGTGTAATGGAAACCATCAAGGACTGAGAGGCCACATTGGCATTCAATGGGAGTAATGCTCCTCCTTGGATTCGGCATACATGGCGGACATCTTTGAGATGAAATCCTCTCCACTATCGTCCATTTCATATGTACCGGCATTCACTGGGAGGAATGCTCCTTCTTGGATTCGGCATACACGGCAGACATCTTTGAGATGAAATCCTCTGCAGTATCGTCCATTTCATATGTACCGGCACTCACTGGGAGGAATGCTCCTTCTTGGATTCGGCATACATGGCGGACATCTTTGAGATGAAATCCTCTGCAGTATCGTCCATTTCATATGTACCGGCACTCACTGGGAGGAATGCTCCTTCCTGGATTCGGCATACACGGCGGACATCTTCGAGATGAAATCCTCTACAGTGTCGTCCACTTCATATGCAGTATCCATAATGTAGACATTAATGATGGAGACGAAACTTGGTTGAACTACACACTACTGCACTAGTAGTGTGGAATGCGGGATCATGGCAGATTAGCAAATATACTAATCGAACGAGGAGCTAATCCCAAGTTGCAGATCCCCCGGGGAGGATGGAGTCCGCTTCACATGGCAGCCTACAGGAACCATACCAGCGTTGTCAAGGTGATGCTGTCACATGACAATGACGGTGTCACCTTGGATACTGCACTGCTTACCAATAACGGAAAACAGTACTGAGTACAGAGTCAGTACTCTCACAACAGTCAGTAGCAGCTCGCCTAGGCCGAGCGCCTGGACTTGTAAAAATTAATTTTGTAAGTCTTCAATCATGTTTGCATGTACGCGCTATCCAGCCATGTGGCGTGAACAGATTGCTTGACGTGAAAGGTAGCGAGTCGTACGCGGACGTGTCTGACACATGAAACGAAAAGATTTTTTTGGCGGGTAGTCAGCAAAAAATTAAGTGACGGTCCCTTTAGTCCTTCGCGTCACATGACAGTGACGGTGTCACCTTGGATACTGCACTGCTTACCAATAACGGAAAACAGTGCTAGACATTGCAAAAGATCGGAAGCATGAGGGATGTGTGAAATTGTCCCTTTAGTCCTTCGCGTCACATGACAGTGACGGTGTCACCTTGGATACTGCACTGCTTACCAATAACGGAAAACAGTGCTAGACATTGCAAAAGATCGGAAGCATGAGGGATGTGTGAAATTGTCCCTTTAGTCCTTCGCGTCACATGACAGTGACGGTGTCACCTTGGATACTGCACTGCTTACCAATAACGGAAAACAGTGCTAGACATTGCAAAAGATCGGAAGCATGAGGGATGTGTGAAATTGTCCCTTTAGTCCTTCGCGTCACATGACAGTGACGGTGTCACCTTGGATACTGCACTGCTTACCAATAACGGAAAACAGTGCTAGACATTGCAAAAGATCGGAAGCATGAGGGATGTGTGAAATTGCTGCTGGAACACGAGAGTGACAAGTCTCCATGCATGCAGACAGACAGCCTTCAAATTCTCACCCTAACTTGTGGCAGCCGTCCTTTACTAGCCGCGGTCGCCCGCCATGCTCACGATGTTCCCTGGTGCACCCAGGTGTCCATGCCCGGTGCCCCTTTCGACCAGGGCTTCCGTCCGTCGGCGCTGGGAGGGGAGTCACACTACAGTCCAGCACGCCAACCCATCTTGATTCTTGGGAAGAAAGACCTGCTGCAATTTCACCGAGGACCAGTGCAACAACTCTTTCTGCTGCCGTGCCTGCGTGCGCCTCCAACGCAGTGGAAAGCACTCAGAAGCCGAATGCGGTAGGGATCAGCGCACCTCCTCAGTGCCTGCTCTGTAAGCACTCCGTGGACACCCCCGTCAACGCTTGCCGATTAGCCCGGCTCCTAACCCTTCATTCTGATCGCTCCTTCTCTCAACTCTGCATGTAGTCCGTGGGCACTTTGTGCTTTTTCATGCCATTCAAAGAAAATGTTTCCCTGCCAGCCCCCCCCCCCCCCCCCTCCCCATCCCTATAATTTTTACCTGGCAAGAACCCCCTGCTGGCGCATGTACAGGTTTCCCGTACGCACGGCAGGGCTTGCCGTCTTTTCCAGTTTCCATGCCTGCGGACAGCTTTCAAATTCTGCCCCATCCTCCTCATCCCATGTCTCACTCTTACACTATACTCAACATCACCTAATTCTCAGTCAATATCCCAATTCTCTTTCACTACAGTACCGTCGGGCACCGAAGAACGGAGTGCCAAAGAGCGACCAGGCTAGAACTCCATCAAGCACCGCATACCAATGTATATACGGTGACTCAACCGCGCATGACAACAGAGTAGTAATACCGTAAAATTCCGCAAATAAGCCCACCCTAAATAACGCCCATGTCCGATAATAAGCCCAGTTTTAGGCGGTGTACACGTCAAGTCCGTTTTAGCGCCCATGCCCGAAATAAGCCCAGGGCGTAAAGTGGACTCAAAATGACCAGCGCGCGAGCGTGCGTTCGCGTACAAACTGTAGAACAGTTGTAGATCGAGTGCGTGCCATCCAACTGCACGCAGCACAGTGCAGAACTCAACACTGTCACGGCGCGCGAGGACAGCGATGTTCCGTTGGAATGTAGCAAACTGCCAAAAAATGTAGCAAAACATGTCGCCTGCCAACTAGTGGGTTGCTGATAGATTGATCTTCTGCAGATTGCGTCCGAAATAACGCCCATGCCCTAAAATAAGCCCATGCCCAAATATACGCCCGGTTTTTGACGCTCTGCAAAGTATACGCCCGGGGCTTATTAACGGAATTTTACGGTATTTCCACTGAAACTCACCCAAAGGGTGCCCCGAGAAATAAAGTGCCTGTAATTTCGGGGTCCGGATAACCGCGATATGAGAGTACTTAGAAAAACTCTCTGGTTTGCGATGACTTACTGTTGACCATGGCTGCGGTTGAATGTGTCGCGCGAAGGCTTGCTGTAGGATGGTTTCTGTGCGGCGGTCTGGCCTGATAGACCGGGCGTAGGGACGATGACAGTTGCTGATGATACGAGATGTGTGGGCTGGGTTGTGCTACTGCAATACACACACGCACGCACGCACACACATGCGCGCGCACGCACACGCGCACACACACGCACACACAAGGAGCAGAACTAGTCTTCAAGTTGACTTTTTAAAGAACCTTTATCACTCTGAAGAAGACAATCATCGGAACGGTAAATATGAATCCGTATCATCATCAACAGGTGTAGTTTTGCTCCTGCTGTGTGGTCCGGCTATCTACCGTTGCATTAGAGCATAGCAGAGGTTTACCACATATCTGATATGCAAAAAAACAACGTCAAATGTAAAACATCAACAATCCCTCTGGGCGTCCTCTCGCGGAAGGTTTCAAAATTTAGAGACCAAATCATCGCATTTCGATGCTGCAAATAGTGTGTGGTGTGTGTATGTGTGTTTGGGGGGGGGGGGGGAGCAAAAGTACAGTCAAGACTCCTATACATGGGGGGGGGGCAGAAGTCCTAAAAGTGGGGGGGGGGGGGCAAAAGTACACAGTCAAGACTCCTAAACATGGGGGGGGGCAAAATTTCACGGTCAAGACTCCTAAACGTGGGGGGGGGCAAAAGTACGCAGTCAAGACTCCTAAACAGGGGGGGGGGGGGGGGGGATGTTCACGTTCAAGACTCCTAAACGTGTCTGTGTGGGGGGGGGGGGGGGGGTACGCAGTCAAAGACTCCTAAACAGGGGGCGGGGAGTACCCACTCAAGACTCCTAAACGCAGGGGGGGGGGGGGGGGCAACATTACGTCGTCAAGACTCCTCGTAAGTAAACATGGGGGACAAAGTTCACAGTCAAGACTCCTAAACGTGGGGGGGGGGGGGGGGGGAGGAAACAGTCAAGACTCCTATACATGGGGGGGGGGGGGGGGCAAAAGTACACAGTCAAGACTCCTAAACATGGGGGGGGGGACAAAAGTACGCAGTCAAGACTCCTAAACAGGGGGGGGGGGCAAAGGTTCACGGTCAAGACTCCTAAACGTGGGGGGGGGGGATGTTCACGTTCAAGACTCCTAAACGTGGAGGGGGGGGGGGGGGGGCAAAAGTACGCAGTCAAAGACTCCTAAACAGGGGGTGGGGGGGAGTACACACTCAAGACTCCTAAACGCAGGTGGGGGGGGGGGGGGGGGGGGCAGAAGGAGTAAGCAATAAAAAAAAACCCTAAACGTGAGGGGAGGGGGCAAACGAGAAGCTGTGTGTGCTTGCTTACATGAAAAAAAGGTTAAAAAATGTTTCCGCTCGGGTTCGAACCGAGGACCTTGTGCGTGTGAAGCACACGTGATAACCACTACACTACGGAAACACCCACATGCAATCAAGGTACCAGTTGTTCTGCACATACATACAGCTTGATACTTGGGGAAGGTTGGGCACATGTAGTACGTGCTCACTTTGTATGTGAGGCCATGTTCCTATGTCGTGTAAAGTGTGTCCGCCTGTTGCTGCGCTACAAGAGACATTTCGAACTTTACAAAGAAGTCGGAACGAGGACTTGCTTTTGGAGTAGGCATGCATCTCAATTTCATGCCATGCGATCATCACTAGTAAAAATCAATAAGAATAAAAAATTAAATTAAATAAATCACGTGAGTTTTTCCCTGATGATCGATCGTATGTCGTGATGCCTAGGTTGCCAGCACAACCTCATTTTGACCTCGTTGTAGAGAACCTCCGCTCGTTGTGGTATCAGGCACTGTCACGGTGGGCAGGCGAAGAATCACTGGCTACAGTGGGGCTTTCAGATGTGAAAGGAATTTGTACCTGATTCAAAGGTCAGTTGGTGAGCACCCTTGAAAGGTCCAGGCGCCCGTATAGCCGTGGTTGGCTATAAAAACCCTGCAATCACCACGCAAAGTGATCATTGGCTACCCCAGCCACGTATTGCTTGGAATAAAATAAATAAATGAGAGTCAGACTCTTGCATTGCTACACACCAGTACATGTACTGGCTACTAGTGCAGCCACTACTCCCCCCCCCCCCCCCCCCCCCCCCCTGCCACGTTAACATCTCTGTTCTCAGACCCCCTCCTGTGTTCACAGTTATCAACAAGAGCTGTCACCACAGTTGAACACATTAGACCCCCCCCCCCCCCCCCCCCACACACACACACATACCTATAAAAAAAACCTAAAGTGAAGTACTGGTATGGTGCGCTGGGAAATCAGCAAACACAAGGAGACAGGCATTCCTTGGATGCTGTTCGAGCCAATCTAAGAAAAAAAAAGAATCGCAATGGGGGTTCAGCTCAAGTGGGGTTTGAACCTCCAACTGCGCTTTGCATGTGGGCTTGAAGATTGCCAGAAATGAAGAAAAAAAGAAAGAAAAAAAGCATTCCGCAGGTCTCGAACCTGCAAAGTTATGCACTAAAAGCTCACGTGAATACCATTACCCTATACAGCAGGTGATTGAAAATGTGGCGGAATTTGATCTAATTTAGTATGGGCATACTTGTGGATATCGGTTTTCTTGAGGGGCTTTCACAGCAAAGGATACAGGATGCTTTGCCAGCAGGAAAGAACCAACCCAGCACAGGTGCCCTAACTGGGAAAACGGAAAGAAATGCTGGCTACATCACAGTGCCCTACAAACACACTGACTGTGTCAATCAACTCACAATGCAGAGCAGGCTTCCTAGCTTCTTTCCAACTTTTCTTCAAAACAATGATCTTCCAACACATATTACTGATCAGGATGGACAAGGTTTGAGAGACCAAACGTGATGGAAAACCCAAACTTCCACAAAATATTATTGAAAAGAAACAATGAAGGAAGCAAAACCATGTACGGATCAAGCTGAATTTGAGGGAGTGTGGAGTAGTCAAGACTCAGGCATGGGGGGGAGGAAACAGTCAAGACTCCTATACATGGGGGGGGGGGCAAAAGTACACAGTCAAGACCTAAACATGGGGGGGGGGGGAAACGTTCACGGTCAAGACTCCTAAACATGGGGGGGGGGGGGGGGGGGAGCAAAAGTACGCAGTCAAGACTCCTAAACATGGGGGGGGGGGGGGAGAGCAAAAGTACGCAGTCAAGACTCCTAAACATGGGGGGGGGGGGGAGCAAAAGTACGCAGTCAAGAAGTCCTAAACATGGGGGGGGGGGGGGGAGCAAAAGTACGCAGTCAAGACCCCTAAACATGGGAGGGGGGGGGGGGGAGCAAAAGTACGCAGTCAAGACTCCTAAACATGGGGGGGGGGGGGGGGGAGCAAAAGTACGCAGTCAAGACTCTTAAACATGGGGGGGGGAGCAAAAGTACGCAGTCAAGACTCCTAAACATGGGGGGGGGGGGGGGGGAGCAAAAGTACGCAGTCAAGACTCCTAAACAGGGGGCGAAGGAGTACACAGTCAAGACTCCTAAACGCGGGGGGGGGGGGGGGCAAAAGTACACACAGTCAATACTCCTAAACGTGGGGGGGGGGGGGGGGCAGAAGGAGTAAGCAATAAAAAAAACTCCGAAACGTGAGGGAGGGGGCAAACGAGAAGCTGTGTGTGCTTACATGAAAAAGGGTTAAAAAAAGTTTCCGCTCGGGTTCGAACCGAGGACCTTGTGCGTGTGAAGCACACGTGATAACCACTACACTACGGAAACACCCACATGCAATCAAGGTACCAGTTGTTCTGCACATACACACATACAGCTTGATACTTGGGGAAGGTTGGCAGGCGAAGAATCACTGGCTACAGCGGGGCTTTCAGATGTGAAAGGAATTTGTACCTGATTCAAAGGTCAGTTGGTGAGCACCTTTGAAAGGTCCAGGCGCCCGCATAGCCGTGGTTGGCTATAAAAACCCTGCAATCACCACGCAAAGTGATCATTGGCTACCCCAGCCATGTATTGCTTGGAATAAAATAAATAAATAAATAAATGAGAGTCAGACTCTTGCATTGCTACACACCAGTACATGTACTGGCTACTAGTAGTACATGTAGTATGCAGCCACTACTCCCCCCTACCCCCTTGCCACCATGTACTGCTTGTTCCCTCTTCCGGTACAGTAGCAGGCATGTGTCTCAAAGAGGCCATACTGATGACAAACACATGTATCCCAAAAAAAAACAATTTTGTTAACATCTCTGTCTTCAGACCCACTCTTGTGTTCACAGTTATCAACAAGAGCTGTTGAACACATTACACACACACATACCTATAAAAAAAAACCTAAAGTGAAGTACTGGTATGGTGCGCTGAGAAATTAGCAAACACAAGGAGACAGGCATTCCTTGGATGCTGTTCGAGCTAATCTAAGAAAAAAAAAGAATCGCAATGGGGGTTCAGCTCAAGTGGGGTTTGAACCTCCAACTGCGCTTTGCATGTGGGCTTGAAGATTGCCAGAAATGAAGAAAAAAAAAGAAAGAAAAAAAAGCATCCCGCAGGTCTCGAACCTGCAAAGTTATGCACTAAAAGCTCACGTGAATACCATTACCCTATACAGCAGGTGATGGAGAATGTGGCGGAATTTGATATAATCTAGTATGGGGACACTTGTGGGATATCGGTTTCTTGAGGGGCTTTCACAGAAAAAGGATAGGATGTTTTGCCAGCGGGAAGGAACCAACCCAGCACAGGTGCCCTAGCTGGGAAAACGGAAAGAAATGCTGGCTACATCACAGTGCCCTACCAGGGGGTCTCTACAAACACACTGACTGTGTCAATCAACTCACAATGCAGAGCAGATGCTCAAGCTTCTTAGCTTCTTTCCAACTTTTCTTCAAAACAATGATCTTCCAACACATATTACTGATCAGGATGGACAAGGTTTGAGAGACCAAACATGATGGAAAACTCACACTTCCACAAAAGATGATTGAAAAGAAACACAACTCTTGTCAATGAGGGAAGCAAAACCATGTAATGATCAAGCTGAATTTGAGGGAGTGTGGAGTAAATTATATAATATTGATTGCTGAAAAGAAGAAAAAAATGTTTCCGCTCGGGTTCGAACCGAGGACCTTGTGCGTGTGAAGCACACGTGATAACCACTACACTACGGAAACCCACACACAACTAGACCCAGAACGTAGCCCTGATGACAATAGCAACTTTGCCTGGTGACCGGCTTGTACAAAGCAACCCCTCCTCCCCGACAAGGTCAGGACACAAGCAAACACGTGGAATCTACGGAACAAATTTGTCTCCTGAGAGTAACATATACACTAGTATGTCAAACCTACTCAAGTCGTTATATTCTGAAAAAGTGCAACGTCTCACGCAGCTCTGCTTTCCACAAGCCGAAACACTTATACAGGGTTCACACCGTTACAATGTGCAAAAAGAAAGAAAAAAGTTTAAAAAACACCGCGGTTCCCTTAGAGACAAGGCCACTGAGATATTCGCTCTAGATCTAGTATATTAATTAGTTTACTAAAGTGTCTGAGAGACCGACAGCATTGGGTGACCAGGCGTTATACCAAGACCGCCTCCCCTGCGTGCCTCACCACCAACTAAACTGGTTAGAGACAACTATCACCTAATTGAATCCCGCAGTCCTTGTATTGATACAGATAGGGACGAAGAGAGATAGAGAGTGAGAGGCTGTTGAAGGCCTGTTACACATGGGCGGTATCACAGTTCGACTCTACGGTAAGCTGCCTTAGGGGGTGGCTTTCACGGCTTGAAGTCGAGAGCTAGAGGAGGGAACATTGCCGGTGCTAATCAAACTAGCCACCTACATTGGCCAGTGGATAATTATCGAAATATGCCTAGTTCATTTTTGGCAGGCTGAAGAACGGTCAACCCATCAAGGTACTCGGTGAGATCTGTAAAGTAGTGTTGATATCATGTACGCTCTCTCTCTCTTTTGCAGATAAGGACAAACCAATATACGCTGTCAGCATTGCTTTTCGAGGTGATCAATTTCCCTCAAGGCGGCAACAGACGTAATAATTCTGTTGTCATAATATGCCAACGAATGAGTACTGCGAATTCCGACTGTTTAGCCCCTAATAAAAGCACGTTTAGTTACCGCCAACGGACGACAGAGCGGTATTTCAGGGCCTAGAAATTAACTACCAGGGCATATCTATTAGAACAGACAGGGGAAAGTAGAGTGATATCGGACCCTAGGCCACTCCAGATACAATAATATTGGCAAGTTTATGCATAATACTCCCGCCATTCGATCTTGAGGGGCAAGTCCACTAAAACGGTACACACTGTGATACCAATCCTGCATCAAAGGTCATAAACTGTGTACGTTCATACCCACAAATGTACTACAACTGGCTGTACCTGCCAAATAGGTGACAAGTTGCCCCTCAGGAAGGTGGCGGCCATGTTTTATGCATAAACCCCATTCCAGTGAACAACAAAGAGCAAATTCATTCGAACGCGACACCCTTACAACGAAACTACGAATCACCTCCCCCCCCCCCCCCCCACTATACACAAACACTTGCGAGACGCCATCTTTACAGACACACATCGTGACGATGTCGCGCGTTTCTTCACAAGACAGGCGGGCGGCAAAGTTTGGCGTCAAGCTATAGGCTGACAGCTCTATGGTCACATGGCATGCCACTGACAGAACGGGACTTGACCAAATACGGTCCCAAAGAGCGGTGTTTGAACTTTGAACACACATGGCACACACACACACACAAACCTCATGTCGTCAACATGCCGAGTTAGCTGTCTTGCAGCAGGTGTATTTTTGGTAACAGATTCCAGCACGCACACTGCATGGCTGCCAACGCTTTTATACGCGTGTACACTTCAGAGAGGAAAGGAGAGCACGCGTGTGCGCCTGTCCACCATGTTGCTAGCGTCCAGAGGCGTCCATGCAGCCAGCAGGGATGTGTCAGAGTTGTGTCTACGCAGGCACAGCTCTCTCTCTCTCTCTCTCTCTCTCTCTCTCTCTCTCTCTCTCTCTCTCTCTCTCTCTCTCTCTCTCTCTCTCTCTCTCTCTCTCTCTCTCTCTCTCTCTCTCTCTCTCTCTCTCTAGCTCTCTCTGTCTGTGCTGTGCGTGATGACAGGCTGCAGTGACATGCAGCGTGACCACACGCTGTAGTCCAGGCCTGGCATTGTGTCACATTGCCGTGTGTGTGTGTGTGTGTGTGTGTGTGTGTGTGTGTGTGTGTGTGTGTGTGTGTGTGCACCAGTGCACACGCCATAGGCCTAACAGGGATTAGCATGATGAATGGCCTGCAAACTACACTCCCAGCCGCCCCGTGTCCTGTGTCTGCAGAATCCACCCGCAGACAGTGCACGTACATTTACATTTGAAGGGCTCCAATTCAAAACGCGATAAAGACCAAACCGGAGCTTTTGCGTTTTTTTGTCACGAAAGAATTCGTTTTCACCCACGGACGTCCAGGCTTATCTCCCCACCTACATTACACACACTGTCGTGTCTGGACTACAAGTATCAACTCTAGATGGCCACGAAAGTTTTTAAAAATACACGATAATTTGTAAACCTTTGGTCCTCTTTTTTAAAATTGTTGTTATCCTTGGCTCTCCATCTGAGTTTAATCTGCATACATGATATAATTATAGTTTGAATTGGATGAGGTCAGGCCTGGCATATCTGCAGTTTCGCCTCCTGGTATATTAGTAAGCAGACAGGCTGGACCGGTTTTCATACAAAATATGATAAACTCCGAAGGTCAGAACTGATAGCATCAGCACTGCCAAACCAGCACACAGCTATCATCTCACCCTACACCTTCGCCCATCCATTGAAACACAAAACCGCCTCAGAGTCGGAAGTCCAAAACACACTCATCGCCAAGAGCAAGTTCCTGCTTCACAATGACTGTTTCCTGGCTGATACGGTCTGTGCCCCCACTTGATCACTACACCATAGATCACTACACCATAGAACACCATAGAACAATAAGTAGATGCACGAGTCACTACGGCCAAACCCATCATCAGCAGATGGGTACATCTGCATGATGGTACAAGAGGTAGTGAACAGAGAGCCTTTCCTGAGTGCCTGGCGTTTTTATTAAAAGGCCTGTCACGCCTGCTTAGACATTGTGTCTATGACGCCAGCACATCATTAACTTCTGACATCCAATTTTCCTAGGCCCTGTGGGTACATGGTGCGTGCGTGTGTGTGTGTGTGTGTGTCTTTGCTGTTGTTGGTGTGTAATGGACATATCTCCATGCACCGTGCCTGCGCATGCAGAACACTAGCCACTGCTGCAGTGGCAAAGCACTCTCAGCAGCATCCAACCATAGACACAACACGTTACACCCGCAGTCACCGCAACACAACCATTGCTGCTGACTTCCAGCACTCTATACTCCACACAGTCAGTTCAATGTCAACAACTGGAACTGAAAACCCATGATCTCAGGCATTTCCGCTAGTCCGTCCGCACAAACTAGCAGTGCCATAGCAAAGTCGCAATCTCCTCAGACATAGCCACTACTGCTTCGGGATGTTAGTACTAACTTTAGCAGAGCGCCCAGTACTTGTGGTGGTGGGATATTATAACTTGAGCATGGCGCCCAGTCACTAGAGTAAAGTCACTAGAGTAAAGTTAGTGGAGCATCACCACGAAAACTCCCAGTCTGGTCACATACTAACTCTGAGTCACTGATCTGAACTGGAACTCTGACAGTCTCCACGGCACACCAGTGTAAGCAGCTCCACACAAGAGATCACCCTATGACACGGTCAGTGTGGGGCATAGCAATGGTGGTGACTCATACAGGCAAGCAACACTGCATGACACACATCTCTACTCGGCCTAGATTCTTCGTTGAAAGCCCTGCCTGAGCTCTGACTGTGTTCACTGCAAGGCACCATGATTCTTGGCATGAATGACCCTGAGTCAAGTGTGAGTTTAGTCATTTTGAGTGGCCCTAAGTGGACCTTGTCTCAGTCACCTAGCCTCAGCATGCATCAGAGTGCCAAGTCAGCCTGAGTGAACATCAGCTGACTCTGCTATTCTGCTGTACAAGCAGACCCAATCGCAGGTGTAACTAACTCGGCTCCAACTATTTGTACTAGGAGTCATCATGGCAGGCCGTGACCTTTCTGCAGAAGCAAAATTAGCCATAATGACCAATTGTTTAGAACATCTTCAAGATCAAGCACTGCCTGAATATGCTTCAGCTCAATGAACCATCACTAAGTCTTGTCTTTCCACAAAGCAATGCTAGTGGGACTTCCCCTAGCACTGTTGGGGCTCACCAGTGCAGATAGCTCTGCAAGTCACTTACAGTCCGTTTCAAAAAGATTTACAATCCTGGCGATCGCCCGCGGAGTTTGGCGTCTTACCGTATGAGCACTCGAGCGCTGCCTGGAAAAACTCACTGTGAACTCGAAGAAATATTCCGCGCGAAAGCAGGAAAAATGACAACTCACTCACGTTGACACAGTCATGGACGTACGTCTGGTTTACAACAGGGAGCCCTACACATATGTGTAGGGCTCCCTGGTTTACAACAAACGAGTTCTTCATCCTATCGATAATGGAGTCAGAGAGGACATGTCTAAACGAAAGTGTTGTAAATGTTGACGAGCGGCATGTGTCCCAATCCGTTTTGTGACCAAAATAGTTTCTTTGAGCTGCGATGCAATTCACTCACCGTGTGACGAAAACGACATCGACACGGACTCATTCCCAAGGCCATGACTTGGCAAAGCTATCCGTGTGACTTCGACGACATTTTGAGAAAAACAGACGCTTGTGAACGCTGATAGAACTTAGAAGACGGCGTTGACTGCTAAATTCAAATAAATTGGCGATCTTGAAATACTAAAAATAAATCTCAAAAAGCTACAGCGCGATGACTTCCATATTCACTCACGCCATTGCAGTGTTGTGGGTGTGTTCACATGGCGTGAGCCAGTCAAGTGTCAGTCAGTTCGGCAGGAAGCGCGACCTCCAACAACAAGTCGTTTGGTGCAGCCATCTTCTTTGTCTTGTACCAGCTTGATCACCAAAACAATGAAAAAAAAGTTTGACTTGAGGATAGGTTGGGATTTGAACTCACAACTTCATGGTCAGCAGACAGCATTCATAACCACAAGGCCAAAAAGGAAAGGATAAATCGTGGGTTTTGATAAAAAATCGATACTGGCTTCCTGGGCAAATTGTAAACCATGGGAAAAGGCCGGAAACCTGGCCGAAATTCTAACTCCTTAACGGTTGGTCCAATTGTTCCGAAACCTTCACAGAACAATTTGCCGTGTCCTAACAAGCCATTCTATGTACTTTGTTGTCCAAATTTCCCTTATCTTCATACTTTTTAAGACCCAAACCTGATTGTAAATCTTTTTGAAACAGACTATAGTCTTTAGTAGTAATAGTGGGCCGATGGGACTTGGTTGTAGTAAGACATACTACTACTAGTACTAGTAGTAACTAATACTGCACTGTACAATAGTAAGTCTAGTTGCTGGACATGCCATCATTGACTTTGTGACAAGCAGTTGCACCAGCTGGACCAGGTCAGAACTCAGTCCAACAAGAACTGATTTATGGCTTTGGCCAGTTTGGAGCTACCTGCACCAGCTACTACTAGTAGTACATGCATGCACCAGCTACTACTAACTAGTGACTAGTACTGTACTGAGTGTAGTACTTGTAGCTCTGGGGCCATAGCATACTCCTACTAGTCCTAGGCCTAGTTCTTGCAACATCAGTCATGTACATTAAAATTGTCATTTGTAGTAGTAGTGCATTAGTTAGACGGTTCAGGCAAGTCACAGTGGTACCCTAGTGACAGTAGTGTGGGGTGTGTGAACAGGTCGGAAGGCCAGCAGCATTTTTTCTAAAGCCAAGACTGCCAAGAGGTGACAGGTTGACAACACCAGCTCTGAGCACGAGCACGACGCATCCCATGCAGCCCAGCCAGTGCCAGTTGCCTAAAAGTAAAAACACGTCGTGCTCTGGCGTCACCTGCAGTGGTCACGCTCCAGCTCTCAGAACTGACTTTCGCATCCTTGCAGTTGCACTTTTTCACTTGGACACGTACAATCAAGTACAAGTCATGCATAGGTCATGCACACAGGTCGATCTAGCCTGGCGTGCAGCTGCATAGCAGCAACACAGACTCAGTACATGACACAATGGCATTATGGTACAGTCGAACAAGTACTAAAAAAACGTGAGATCATCGATCACGAATGCAGTAATACCATGGTACGAGTATTAGTACGCTTCCGCAACTAGTCTCAGAGAAGCACACCGGACACTTGCCGACTCTATTACGCATGCCTGCGGTGGTGATCAGTGCTGCCGTGCAATCCCTGTTTGCACTTCTTTGCCTGCTTTCCTCCTGGCGTTCCTAGGAACTATTACTAGAGTCCGCTGTTTTCTGTGACAGCTGGCAAGCAGCAGAGGCGTGTCCGCAGCGCGGAGTTCCCATGCACTCGGTGGCCTGAGCTCATTCAGCTCAGCGGACTCTCGATCTCAGGCGCTAGGCAGGCCCGCATCGATGCACGGACGCACGCATCACGCTCACTGCTACTACTGTACTAGTCACCTGGTCACGCATAGGTTCCGCCACCGGACAGCACAGACACAATAGTCAATACTGTATTCCGTGTAGAGTGTTCTCCGTGCACGCGCGCGACTGGTCCACACCCGGACAGGAATATCACAAACGAAGAGGACACGCCACCTCTCCACGTACGTACAGCTACGACAACGAACTACTAGTAACCTCACAGCACACATGGATACGGAGACACCTGTGCGCTGCACGCCGCAACTGCACTTGCAGCTACCAGCAGATTAGCTTAGCTGCGGGTAGGTGATTCCAATGTATCAAACACATTCGGCGGCGCACGTAGATTCTACTACCTATCTTTCACAAACACGTACAGTACGCTCTGGCTCTTACCGTCTGAGAGGCTGCCGATACTTGGGAACTCCTGTTGTTTATCCATCCTCCCTGCTGCTACGCTGAGTTCATCGGCAAGGGCAGCGCGAACAACCACACACACTCCACCATGATTGTGCTTTTCCAGCCCTTTTTCCATGAGCCTGAAATCTTTCAGACTATGAAACGGTCACCTCCGTTCCTTGTTAGCTCGATTTTGTTCCAGATGTCGCCAAAAGCGGGCGTTGAATTGCAACAAAAACTCACCAAATCATTCTACCAACAAATACATGGCTACAATCTTGAACCAACAATGCGCGAAATCAGTAGGAACTCAACATTATCACGGATGGAAGCGAACAGACGCTCCAACGTGGTTCCGCCAGCTCGACTTCAGTCTGCGTGACGCCAAATACCAGAGCTGTCGCGCGGCGCGACGCACCAAAGAGTGCGTCAACACCACGAACAAGCGCAAGTCGCGTAAACAACGCGACCATCGCGACTGTCACGCAAAAAAACTCCAGAGACGCGCGCGGATGGCACCAGTCGCCCGCGTTGGCAGTTCAAGTGCTCGAGCTCGCCAGCGCGGGAACTCATCAACTGCCACAGACTCACAGCAGCGCAGTGTTGTCATAGCCACTAACATGGCGGCGCTACTTCGAGCAGTTGGGGTCAGGAAATAATTTCTTTGAGCTATTTTGATTATTTTTTTGTGTACCAAGCACGGATCCGATCTGATCTGGCCAAACGACAGTTTTTACAATGCCAGTCTGAACTTGTGGGAGGATAAAGACCTGTGTCACCCGACATTACTGCAGTCTGTGCATGTGCCCATTTGCTATGAATCACAGCGCCTTTCAAAGCGTAGGATGAAGGATGAGATCCATTGCAGCTTGCAGACGTAATATCTGTCCTTGTAAGCAGCGTGGTCATGAATCTGGTGTCTCAGCCGCTGAGCAGCTAGTGTGAAAGGGAATTTCCAGGTGTGTTGCCTAGCGTGAAGATGAAGCCTTTCAAAGCGTAGGATGAAGGATGAGATCCATTGCAGCTTGCAGACGTAATTAACTGTCCTTGTAAGCAGCGTGGTCATGAATCTGGTGTCTCAGCCGCTGAGCAGCTAGTGTGAAAGGGAATTTCCAGGTGTGTTGCCTAGCGTGAAGATGAAGCGGCGATTGTGCAGGTTCAATGATGGTGCTGGTCGTGTGTTACCATGCACAATACATCGGGGTCTGCTGTTAGTAGTCTGACGACGTTAGTTGTGCAATGGACGTCCGTCTGAATATCGTACGTGTAGCGCCAGAGCACGGTGGTGGTGGACTGGAATGTGCTTGAGAAAGAAGCAGTTCACACTGACTCTGTACTGCCCTGTGCCATGCTATTCTAGTATTGCCTGTAGCCAAGACACGAGAATCGAGAACCGCCGCAGATGTAGAGGCAGAGGCGGTGGAAATGTTTGCCGGAGAGCAGAGGCTGGCATGTTGCTACGCTACATCATCTGACTGATCATGTATGTGAGCTCCCGATGTCCCCGCCGTTGGTAGCTTATGGTTGAAACCCGGCATGTGTGTGTTCAGCGCTCTGGAACATGTGGACATACATATACATGTACTCACGGCATTGCAACCTCGGGCCGCCACTGAATCAGACCGCCGGCAATATTGCAGTGCACCAATCGCCAGTTCGTAACGACGACGGATGTCGAGTCTACATCAAAGCGCTCCGGCACTGCACTTCGCTAGTCATTAGTGTCGTGTGAACATGCGGCCAGTCGCGTTGCACCGATTACGTCTACGCTGTGGTGAAGCACCCCAGAAATAATTACTCAACGCCTGCTATTCAACAGTGCAGTGAATGCTGTGTGCAATGCACAGACTACTGGGCCGGGTGCCTGTACATCGACTACATCTCGCTGATGACAAGCGCGTGCAGGATGCAGCACTGTAAGACCTGAATGTTTGCCGCACCCTGTACCAAGCGGAATCCTGTATTGACCGGACAAATTGTCATGCACCGAAGTGCTGTGGATTGAACATGCATCCCTGGATCAAGCGGAATCCTGTCATATGAGGACAGTGTTTACCCTGCACCAAGGGCGTCCGGTTAGAGCAGGTTTTACAGGACATGCTTCTATTTGATCCCGATCTGCCATCGTCTGGTGCGTCTTCATTTGTCTCGGAAGCTGCATTCGCCGGCATCGGAACAATGCAATGCATGTTGTTGAGTACCAGAATGGTTGCAGGGGGATGTACGCGGTCTGGAGAAATCGAGATTGAAACTGACATGGCATCTGACCTTTTTTTCGAAATGCTCCACTTTATTATGAGGGTGCTACTGTGGCTCGGCATGGTGCAATGCCACAAGTAATACTTTTTTTGCTGTTTTTCACTTATACCAATCAGGTCATTGGTTTGATTCTTGTAGATTGCACCGTTCTTTCTCTCTTCGGTTGCAATGAATCCTTCCGTTTCGCCTAAGTTCAATGGTTTTTTTGTACTAACCGGACTCGTTATAACGATGGAGGACCTGTATCTGGAGAACTTTGACACATACTCAAACTAACCATGCCCGGTTGCTTCACGAACCCGACAACCTATGGGTATATGTGGTATACTGTGCTCGGTTTTGCAACTGCACGCACAACCTAGCTCTGTCCAGTGCTGCGATGGCAGAACTTCACATCACGTACTGTAAGAATTTGTTAGAATTTCACTTCGCTAACCTACAAAAATCCGGAGATCGCTAACTTAGATTCACGTTAAAATATCTGGTCTTACAGTAACATCGCTCATTAACTGTTAGGTTACGCTGGAAAACAGCTAGTGCGAAGTGGCCAGCAGAGGGTTGAACCCAAAACATGCAGGATTGTGTGCAACCCTGTATCTACCGCGCTGCTCAATGAAAACTGATCAAGTGAGTCAGCGTTGCGCCCTGCACGAGTGAAGATCACAGTAGCAGGTCACGTAGGCTATAGGGTTGCACAGCGCCCGGTGAATACTTGACTCAAGCGATCGGATTTCATTGAGCAGCACTGCATCAAGCACTGGATGCAAACAATGTGTACGGGTTTATCAAGTGATGTTAAGTTCTGCTGTTGCAGACACGATGCTGGAATTGCGCACTCATTGGTTTACATGCGCAGTGTTGCTGGGTGAACTGATGGCGATGTGCACTTGCAGAATTCAAAAGTTGCTTGTCCACAATGCCTGCAGTGCTCATACACTCTTGTTTACCTGTAGCGGCATCAATAAAATCGGCCCGTGTGCCTCTAACAGAGCACATCGGTCTGAATTTCACGTGCCACACATGTGTACTTGTGCAGTGAATTCCGATCGCGAGTTAGCTACAGTCAGACCTCGCTTCCGCACACATCCGTTTTCCACAAAAATATCCGGATAGGCGAGGGAACCGGGCAATCGAACACATGTACTGTATGTATGCATGGCATATGCTGTAAATTGGTAACGGGCGATTTTCTTCCGGATGGCGAGGGATCCGGATAAGCGAGGTCTGACTGTATTGTAGTACCCCTGGCTGCAAACGGTGAGTGCGTTCGATTACACACTTGAATCGATTCATGAATCCATTTGCATGCATTCAAGTCGTTCGATTTCATGTCATGAGCCCTGGAATCGATTGCGTGCGTAATCGAACGCACTCACTGTGCTAGCGTACTCGTGGTGGGATCAATTTTTCATGTGCAGTGCCACTCAATGAAATCTGATCGTGTGAGTTTGGTTTGTGCCTTGCACCCGTTCACAGGTCTGTACACCACCTTGCGCGTACATGTAGTCCGCTCATGTGATTGGATTTCATTGAGCCCCACTGTAGCTCTGTCCACAGTAACCATGGCAGTGAGACTCAGTTGGCCAACCATCCTGAAAAATTTGGGCATGAACCTGTGCTCCCAGGCCATTTTTGCCAAAAAAAATCCATCCTGAAAAATTTGGGCATGGACCCGTGCTCCCAGATAATTTTTTTGCAAAAAAACATCAAAAACACAAGAATGTACCTAGCCATGCAAAGCATGGCCTTCTCAAGCTTGGCAAGTAATCCTAGAACTATTGGAGAACACACAGCAATTCCAAGCTTGAGGTATATACCTATGCTAACCAGCGCAAAGCATGGTCTTCCCAAACTTGGGGCATGAGCCTACGCTAACCAGCACAAAGCATGGCCTTCCCAAACTTGGGGCATGAGCCTACGCTAACCATCGCAACGCGTGGTCTTCCCAAGCTTGGCCAATAACCCTAGATATGAGAGGAGGACAAACACAAATACACTCCAAGCTTGGGGAATAATCCTATGCTAACCAGCGCAAAGCATGGTCTTCCCAAACTTGGGGAATAAGCCTACGCTAACCAGCGCCAAGCATGGTCTTCCCAATCCTGGGGCATGAGCAGCAAGAACATACATAAGCACACAGACAAACATTACCACTGGCACCACACAGCATCAGAGAAGACATGACCAGTCCGCCGTCCTGTGTGTAGGCAAGCACAGGCCGGAGCAACTGGCACACTACTAGTACTACAGCATGCAAGCAGTCCGCACTCTGCCGGCAAGCATCCATCAGCTCACCGGGACGCTGCCGGATGGCATGCAATCATGCAGCACCACGGTCACGGGCAAACACCAGAGAACACACACACTCGTGTGAGACATGCCTGTGCATGGATGCGTGCCGCGGGCACGAGTACAGATGTGTACGGTCGGGTTGGTCTTGAAAAGACCGGTGAAGCACCTTATTTTACTAGGCACTCGAAACAAATAGTCCTACGAGATCTTTCATTTCTACACCATTTTCAGCCACGGGCAAAAGCAAACCCGAGAGTCACTATTTTTTTCAACCGAAGCAATGTGAGCGAGAGTTGACGACTGCACGGAGAAATGGCCGAGAGAATGCCGCAGATGGAAAGATCATGACAGGCAAATATGACAGCACGAGAGTGGCATAAAGGCACGTGTACGTGATGAGATGCGTGCACAAGTGAGTGTATGGGTAGCGGAGTGCGTGTATGTCTCCGGGGGCAAGTGCGTGCAATGAACTATTGTGTGAGTGGATGATGCGTGTATGTCTCCGGGGGCAAGTGCGTGCAATGAACTATTGTGTGAGTGGATGATGACGTGCCATTAGAAAATTAATGCCAAGACAATGGTGATGAATGGCAAATGACAGAGGGAAATGACGACGATCATCTGCCTAAGAGCCAGGTGCTTAAGGTACAGTGGTGATACTGCTGGAAGAGCTGTGGATGAGCATGCAGTGCGTAGCGCAACGGATGGAATCAGATGATGGCCAATGCACGGGCGATATCCTTGCAGCAAATTTGAGAATCGATGATGAGTAGCGCCTCTGCTTCATGAAAAGTACGATAACCAGTGATTGCATTTTTCTGATAGTGCACTGCTTGCGACTGGTCTTATGTCATGCTTAGTGCTATCATATACCACTGTCCCTGCTGATAACAAATACCACCACCGTTACTTTTCTCCCGGCAACTCTTGTCACCTAAGCCACCAGCACTGCCATTTCCGCTGCCATGGCAGGATGCTACGCAGGGGATACACTGCTGCTGAAGTCGCCGTCACTGCAGCTTCTGTCATCGCCGTCGCTGTTGATTCCACCACCAATGCCGCTGTCGCCACTTCCGTCACCGTCACCGCAGTTGCAGCCGCCATCGTCGCTGTCTCTGCTGCCGTCACTGCCATCATCACCGCCATCGTCCCTGTCATTGCCCCCGTCGCCACCACTGCCGTTTCAATCGCCGTTGCCGCTATCTCCATTGCCGCTGTCACCACCATCGTCGCTGTCTCCGCTGCCATCACCGCCATTGCCATCGTCGCTGTCACCACCGCCGTTGCAACCACCATTGCCGCCATCGTCCCCGTTGGCGCTGTCACCACCACTGCCGTTGCAATCCCCGTTGCCATCACCACCACCACCTTTGCTTCTACCAGCACCACTGCAGTCACTTTTGCCACCATGCAGCACCACAACCGTCACTACCTCTGCCACCACCACAACCGTCACTACCGTTGTCGCTGCTAACATCAACATCACCACCACCACCACCACCAGCACCACCACCACCACTATCACCGTTAGCATTGCAACCGCTGCCATTACCTCCACTGCTATTCTAGCAACTCCGCAACCACCGCTGCTATGCCTGCTGCCCAAGTTCTTGCAATCGTTATGGTTGCACCGCGCTGTTTTCATTACCATAGTTCCTGCCACACTTGCTGCTGTGTGTACGGCATCAGTGCGGGGGCACTGCAATGTTAGCTTGTTGTTACTACACGCTATTGCGGACTTGTTTCTAACGCTCCAGTTACCAAGGTCACCATGACATCCGACAGAGCCCGTACACTGCCGCCGACACCGCATTCGCTGGTGACAACTGGCATAGTGACAGGAGTGTCCATGGCTTGGCTGTGGCATGGCATGGCTGACATTGAGGTGGCAGGCAATGGTCTCTGGCACACAAGACTCACACGCACGCACGTAAGCATACACAGAACGAGCCACAATCGCACACGCACGCCCATATACACCAGGATGAGAATGACATGGAATGACCCTAGTATTAAAAGCGCAGGTCTACTTTTTTCCCTGGTCTACATGGAGAGGTTGCACGTGGTAGCTCACGAACGGCTTACTGGGGATTTTCCCTTTCAGAATGGCTAGGCATAGTAATGTTATGGAACGCCAAATAGAAAATGCTGTCATCACGGCCGAGTTGGGAAGCCATGAGAAGCAGACTAGCGCCACAACGCCCAACTATTCACTTCCCTTATGGTCATCCTACAGTCAACTGGGAACTTGTGGCCAGGCACAAGGGGTACATGGGTGCAGCTAATGGGGTTTCTCGACACTTGTGCCAGTGGTTGTGAGACTTATCCACTCACCCCCACCGTTAGGCGCTGCATCTGCCGCTAGGGTTTACCGGGTGTTAGCGGATGTCGTGAGTTCCCTTTGGGAACGGACACGATAATTTACTTTTTACTTATGGTCATGAAGCCCACTCAGACACAGAAAATTTGCATACATTACCAATCTTTTGGGGGATTGCGTGTGTGTGTGTGTGTGTGTGCGTTCTCATGCAAGATAACCCCAAAGAAAGAGAAAAAGTTAGTTCTTACCCTGATGACATGGATCCTTGCGTTACCCACATGCTTGGTGTGTCAGTTTTGTGATACTTGATGGAGGTGTTCACAGTGCCCTCGTGTGTTTGGTAGCGGCTAGGATGCACAGGGACACAAGCATAAGAGAGTGGTATATTCATACAGGAGCGTCGGAAGGTAATTTTGTGTGGTACGGTCAGTCATCTGAAGTACAACTCACTCGTGGGGGAGACCGGGTGGATGAGCCCAAAATTATGGAAATTTAGAGCCCAAATCAGTACATTTTATTGATTCACCGGGTATTTGGGGCAAATAGTGGTACGGTCAATACCGTAGTGACCGTACCGTGTGCGACGCCCCTGTCATAAGGGTGAGGATGTCGGAGAGTGTTGTATGGTGAGAGATTCAGAGATACGGCAAGAAAGCCGAAGAGGAAGAAAGAAAGATAGATAGAGAGAGATAGAGAGAGAAAGATGAACAACACCATCACCACCACCACCACCTCTACAACCACCACCAACAAGAACAATAACAAGAACAAGGACAACAAGAACAAGAACAAGGACAACAAGAACAGCAACAGCAGCAGCAGCAGCAGCAACAAGAACAACAAGAACAACAAGAACAGCAACAGCAGCTGCAGCAACAGCAACAGCAACAGCAGCAGCAACAGCAGCAACAAGAAACAACAAGAACAAGGACAAGAAGAACAGCAACAGCAACAGCAGCTGCAGCAACAGCAGCAGCAGCAACAACAACAACAACAACAACAACAACAACAACAACAACAACAACAACAACAACAACAACAACAACAACAACAACAAGGCGATGGTGCCATCGTGAGAATAAAGAATTCAAACAAAAAAAACAACAACAACAGCAGCAGCATATCATAAGAATAACGATTTGAAAGATTTGAAACCAAGAACAACAATAATTATTATAGCAATCCAAGTCACACTTACGCAGAATAATCTGCAGATTCAATGCTGTCTTTACGCACTCCCTGGTCATCCATCAGCACAACACCACTGGCTTCAGATGTCCGCCGCTCTCGATCCTTTGCCAATTCAGCAACGGGACGTTGACGCCTGCACATCCTGCACATGCACAGCAATAACAATGGCACACACACACACACACACACACACACACACACACACACACACACACACACACACACACACACACACACACGCGCACACGCACACACACACACACAGAGACGAAGAGTCAGCATTAAAACCTGCCCGCAGTCATACCTGCATTATTAAGTATGTAACTGTGTTGTTTTGAAAAGGGGTACACGATATGGTACCAATCTATTTCATAGCAATACACTATAAAATTGCCTTTAAATTAATGAGCTTCAAAGGGGTCCAAAATCACCAGAACCCCTTAGGATAAATTCCATTTTAATCTGTAAAAGAATTTCGTGCCAAGAATACTACATGAAGTAGTTGAGAAACGACGGCGAGACCTGTACAGAGTTTTGCTACTTGTATAACAATGCAACCGAGGCACAACGCGCAAAAAACGGCATAAAATGATAGCGTACGTCATTGAGTGGCTATGAATGAATGACAGAGGGAGTCGTTACCTGTTTATATGCAGTGATGGCGTTGTGGACACATGCACGCGACGGTGACTGCACTGGATGGCGGTGGTAGATGACACTGGCAGATGGCGTTGGCTTGTGACACAAGGAAGTGTTCAGTGCGGTCCACTGAAGGCAATCGTGGTGGAGGCTACACAGGCATACTTTACTATATATTTTCATATTCTCTTTATCTATCATTTTTGGAGAGACTCCCAAGAGAGGTCTTCATTTACCTCTGGAGAATCCAGACAATACAAAACAATTCACATGTGTGCCAATGTGCAGCAGACAGCTAGTTTGTGACAGCGGTCTAGTGGTGGTAGTGCTGATGTCAGACTGCATCAAACACTGAGCACCGCCCAGTGACTGGTCAGACCATGGCAATCAATGGCAATGCGTATGTGCACAGCAGCAGCACCACCACCACTAAAAGCAGCAGCAGCAGCGGCAGACACAGACCTACACAAATACACACAGGGTCGTGCCTAAGGCCGTGGCTATGGCATTCATGCATGACTATGACTGAGTGATTGATTGACTGACTGACTAGGGTAACAGATGGTAACAGGTGCTGACAGGAAGGTTAGTAAATGAACCCTGCTGCACTGGCTTGTGGTGGGACCCAAGATAAGGGAGAACCCCTCCTCCATGCGTGACAGGATGACAGCATGCAAGTATGACCCAGTAAACATGCGTATGGTGAAGTCCCCCTACCCAATATTCAGTGTGTGCATGGGAAGGAGGGTGGGTAAGCCCAATAGTGATCTTCCCGGGTGGTCTATTTCCCGGTACACCCCAGGGAAGCACTATAAAGGCATGCAGGTCAGCCACAAATAGGGGATATGGGGCAACACTGTCCCCGACAGCCAGCTAACTTGACTGAGGTCCACAGGGCTCAGCTAATCACATAGTTGCATCAATGTGAAGGCAACCATGACATGCACCACTGCCATTGTGACCCCTAAAGAAGGGATTCCACCATTATTATTTTCTTCTTCTTCTTTTTTTCTGTGTGTATGTGAGTGTTTGGGGGGGGGGGGGGCATGCCAAGATGCACTAGTGTCAAACTGCATTGGTATGGCTGCACAAGAATATGCTTGTTCCCTGGACAGAGTCCTGTGCATCCTGGAAACATCAGAGCTTGCTGCAGCCATACACTGTCCGATGTGGGTCAACAGCAGGAGATCCCCGGTCCCGTCCAACGGCATCAGGGTCAAAATTCAGAGCACAACATGCAGTTGAACAATGACTTGGGATGGCAGGAAGACAAAAAGACAATGATTTGGGATGGAATGTGAGCGCAGTGACATACTCGACGAGACATGGCATGACACGCATATACGCAGTGAAAGGAGGCGAGCTCCAACAGTAGAATATCCCAACCGGAATTGATAACTGACAGCGATATATTTTTTCGAGATGGCATTTTAGTGCGCATAGATCATGGTGTCACAGAAAGAAAGCGAGAGAGAGAGAGAGAGAGAGAGAGAGAGAGAGAGAGAGAGAGAGAGAGAGAGAGAGAGAGAGAGAGAGAGAGGGAGATAGATAGATAGATAGAGAGAGAGAGAGGGAGGGAGAGAGAAAGGAGAAGAGAGAGAGAGAGAAAGAGAAGAGAGAGAGAGAAAGAGAGAGAGAGAGAGAGAGAGAGAGAGGGGGGGGGGGGGAAGAGAGAACACAACACGGCGACACAAACTCAACACCTGTTCGATAAAAAAAAGCAAAGTAGCCAGGGCGGCTAAACACCAGAGGTACATGCTGAGATCGGTAACTTTGTAATGGTACAAACAGGAGAGGAGGAAAAACTTCAGGAACACAACACCTCATCATGCAGTGTAGTCAGATCTACAAGACAAACTTCAGTACCTTTCTTGACACCATTGCCCAGCACAGGCCAATGAACACAACACAACTCTTACTGGGCCATAAGCCGTGCATACACACAGTAGTGGTCGGCCTGGCGTCCACACAGTCCCGCCTTGCCCTACGAAGAAGCCAGAGCAGGTAGATCTCTCCGATGATGCCGATCACACTCGCTGTCCCTACTCAGTGTAACTCAGGCCCCAGCCTGCATGGTGCACATGCTATTCTGTTACATTTTTCATCATTCGGCCCAGTAAAAAAACTGTGCAAAGCTCCCTTTCAAGTGCGCATTATCCAGTGTTAACATCTTCGGACGAAAATTCAGTTCACTGTCACGCTGACTTCTCCATAAGGCAAGGCAAAAGTGCGGCGGGACAAAACGTGGAAATGCGGAACACTGTCAAATAGGACTACAAGGTACAACAAAAACGGGAAGAGGTGCAGCGGCAACTACGCTGGGCGCCTTGGAACAAAACTACCATAAAAGAGAGCACGGGGCTTTTGAAACAGCTGCAACGGGGCAATGCAGGGAGAGAGAGCATTGCGTTGGGCTCAATCTATAAACGTTCCCTTCGAGTCATGTGTCCAACACAAAGAAGACAAAAAGTTCGGCGGCAGCGACTCGTTGAATCAAAAACTCAACAAAGAGGGATGGTCAGGATGACTTCATATCTGGTAAATTCTCGAGCACTGATGCAGCAGACATCAAATGTGAACGACTCCTGTGCACTTCTCCGACCCAGGCACGAGCCTGTCCTCGACCGACGCCGGAACAAACAACGGGATGCTGACACTCTTCTCGCCGCTATCTCCGTTCTTGTCGTCGTGTTGCGACGGTGAGCGGTCACGTCCCGAACCAAGCCGCTGCTGCTGGTACTGGTGGACGTCCGGACGTAGCGGAACGCCGGCTTCTGCCGGCTCTGGTGCTATTTGGGAGCTGCGCAAGGCCTTGCCACACCTGGACACAAGGAAGCCGAATGGCCAGGGAGAAGGATTCAAAGGAACCATCAATGTCAGCAGCACTACAACTCCGACATGGGGGGGGGGGGGGAGGGGGGGGGGGCAGAAGCAAGGCAGGACACAGGACAACATACGTCACACCCCACTTTAGGTAGCACAGGGCACCTGTCTACTTCTAGTGTGTTTATACAAGTAGCAGTCAAAAATGACGACACGAACATGGTCTCACTGCAGCGCGTGTGTACAACGAGGGGCGCATCATCTCGCTTTTTCCGCTGTCATTATTATCTTTTCCGGTGGGACCACTGAGAAGTCTTTCTCCCTGTACTCCACTGCCTAACAGGTTGCGAACATGAAGTGGCAGGACCAAAATTTTCAGAGTTTTTTTCAAAACGAGAAACAAGAAGAGAAAGGAAGAATACGGAAGAAACGGCCGTCGAGGCATTGCCCATTGGTGGAGTGAAAAAAATAGGAGATAAACGGCAATGTGACGCAAAGTGGATGCCTCACAGATACTGTAATCTGGCGCAAGGTCAGGCCAAAAACCTGCACTGCACAGAGATATATTTGAGGATCTGATGAGATAACGTTGATTGCAAACAATGCACGGCTCCGTAGCTAGCCTGAACACGCAAGAAACGGCAAAGTGCCGAGTAACACAAACAACTTGAACTACTAAAAAAAGGGAGAAAATGGAGTACGGCTCGAACTGAAAAGGAAACGAAACTGGGGACTGCTCAAAATTGGCCGCAAAACACGGTAAGAAACCATACCATACAGTAATTTAAAAAAGAAAAGGGAGGCATACATTGTTTGGCAGGTTGCTAAACTAGCTCAAAGGCTGCTTGCCACCAGGAAAGGGACACTACTAAGTTACCGCTACAAGTGGTTGCGTAAGATGAAGTAACCACATGTACAGAGGAAGTGGAAAAGCCAAAAACAGAAAAAACGAGAGAAATAAAAACAAGGAAACGGAATCACATGCGGAGGGAGAGAATACGGCAACGTGCAACACTAACTTGTCCTATTGTTTTTCTTTTTTCTTGGGGAATTGTAACAGTGTGTTTGCTAGCAGTTGGTGACCAGGGGAAGCATGCAAGTGGATGGGTGACAGCTATGACTGATTTTGATGGAGCGTATTTAATGTGGGCATGCAGACCATACATGCACTACAGATGTGTTATACATGAGCAGAGTGAAACCTTTTTGTAGGATTTTGCATTTTTTTTGTGGCAAAAAGTAGGAGAGTGGCATGCAGGTGTCTGTCGAACTTCGTGCGGGTCGAGCAGCCCCTGGCGAAGAACATGACAAAGGGACTTGGGAAAGTGCAGTGCTCAAATATGCACAACAACATTAACAAAGGGGAGAATGGCATGCAGCAAGCGCAGTGTGGAAAGCATTGTGATGGCGCGTGTGCGCGCGTGTGTGTGCATGCGTGCGTAGCGTGGAACGCATTGTGAGCATGTGTGTGTGTATGTGTGTGCGTGTGTGCGTGTGCATGTATGTATCTGTGCGTGCGCGCTCGTGTGTGCATGCGGGCCGATAGTCATAGACATAGGGCAACATGCAAACGGAGAACCGGGCCAATGGGATGGTGATGGCAGGTGCAGCTGAGCACGTCAGCCAGAAGAACTGTGGCCTAGTTTCAGATAGGCTTGCCCGAGGCCCTGGGGTACGGGAAGAGGGACAGGAAGAAAGAAAAAAAGAAACAGGGAAAGACAGACAGAATGAGAGAGCAGGAGTGGTTGCTGACGGCTGAAGAAGACCGATGATGACAATACAGAGGAAAGAAAGGGAAGGAGGTGAGGTCGAAAAAGGATGGAAGGAAAGCGTCAGACTTAGCCTACCATGTACAAGTACTGCTGGGTTGTGGGAAGTGGCCTTACAAGGCATGCCCTCCTACCATGTACAAGTACTGCTGGGTTGTGAGAAGTGGCCTTACAAGGCATGCCGTTGGGATGTCTCCACTCTATTTGTTGCGCTTTTTCTTTGTTGGATCTACCATTGAGTACACGTCTCTGGGAGGTGCAGGTGAATCCGTAGCCGGGGACTCCAAATTTGGTGGTGGCAGTTGGTCGTCAGCGGCCGTGCCCTGGGCCGCGTCAGGAGGAGGCTGTGTAGGAGTTGTTGCCAGTGCTGGGGCCTGCGGTGCAAGGTTGGTTGAATCGACCGTCGAGTACACATCCGGTTTGGGCACCGCAGGTGAAGCCGAAGCAGGGGCAGTGACTACGGCAGCGTTCGGCAAGACCTTGCCGATGTGGTCGTACGTGCTCGGGTCGGGACCCTCACCAGTCGGTTCAGTGTTGAACGTGAACGTGTCGTAGGTGTCACCGGCCGGGTCCGCACCAGGCTTGGCGGCTGTTGGTGGCAGGGCGACGTCGTACTCATTCTCGGCCTCTCCATTTGCTGCCATCTGACCAGTGGTATTTGTGCCCTGTGCTCCCAGAGCAGTGGTTGCATTGGGTGGAACGACGTCGTAGTCCCCTCCACTGGTCAGGTGGGCGGGAATACGATTCATCGGGACCGTGGCAGGAACGTTGGGATCGTGTGGCGGTATAAAACCCCTCGCCCTGTTCTTCTTGTTGATCTCAATAAGGCCAGTGTCTGGGTCGAGAATGGGGCCACTGCATGTGTTACGCACACATACACCAATACATAATGCCACAGCACGGAGAAACCAATGCAACTGGTAACATTTTAAAGCTAAAACACCACATTATAAGCATGATATTCACCCTTTTTCATGTGTTGTACCTCACGTACTGTAGTACATGCACTGGGGCCATGGGATGCAGAGAGGGAGCAGTGCTTCACAGTCGCAGCATAGTACGTGTTTCCCCACTTATACATGTACAGTCAACTTTGCGTATAATGACACTCGGCGGCGGCGGGGCATCAGAAAAGTGTCCTTATACCCGAAGTCTCATTATATGTGTTACAGTTGGATGGGACTTTGCTCTGGGCATGGAAATTCTGTCGTTATTTGCGAATTGTCGTTATATCCGCAGTCATTATTAGCGAAGTTGATTGTACTTTGAAGTACATTTTGCTAGCTTATCTCGCCACTATTCGCAACACAGTGATAAATTTCACCCTGCTGATGCGTTCTTTTCGCTTTGATGCGTTCTTTTCTTCCGATTATTATTATGTTCTTTCCTTTTTTCTTTCTTTTTCCTTCTCTTGCCATGGCTGGATAGCGCCCTCTCCTTTGCATTGGCTTCTGCCATTGGACGGTGAAATAAAATAAAATAAATAAGATGTTGTTGTGCAGATATTTGACATAGTTTTGGCGTTGGGGGCTTTGTTGACCTCAGGCAAGTGACACTACATAACTTGATTTTCATTTCGGCTCGCACCGTCAATGGCCTGCTAAGTTAAAATTCCTTGTGAGACGGTCTTTTCTTGCCACCAAGTCGCATCCACTTTGCAGCACTTTCTCCGGGATGGTGCGTCATTGCACAACTTCTGTAGGAGGTTGTAGTAAGATCGCTGTTTACAGGAGGAGATCTCTTCCTGCAGCTAATTTCAATTTTTATCTCGCTACTCTCATTACTTACTGGCAAGAGTACATAACTCTACAGAGTTTTCAACCACCAATGGTTGCTTTCGCCACTACTCATCTTTAGAAGACAGGTCATGCTGCACCCCGTGAGGAGCATGGGGGGGGGGGGGGGGGCACTACGTCTTTCTGCCTTCGTTCAGCATGCGCAAGTTCGGGCCAAATGACGGGGACCACAGAGTTCAGTGGCTGCTGGGAAGTCAGAATCGAGTGCCAGTGTGCCAAGTTCACGTTTACCTGTAGCTAGCTGTATGTGTGCTGCATAGCTGTACACTGCAATTTCTTACTGCTGTAGGTACGGACTGATTCAAGAATATTTTCAGCTATGCACCACTAAAAGCTGGACCAGATACGTAACTGGAATAACTCCATTCCTCGTGATCTAATTAGGCCCTATGTATTTAGATGCGAAGTCAACCGTGCAGAATGAAGTTTCGAGCACCGTCAGGCGCATTGCACCGTGAACAAATGAAATACGTCAAAAATGAGTCGTGACTGAAGCCTTTGTGGAGTTGCACACGCTGTGGAGTTACGCACTATTGATACGCTCTTGTCGATCGAGCTGTACTCGTACTCCAGGCTCTGCTGTCCTTGCCTGCCAGTACTCGCGATTGGTATTTATCTCGCTTACACTTTCATTTCGGCAGAGTACTGTCGTGGACATGGAAATCCAGTCGACTGACTGGGGTCGGCGCCCTCAGCACGTACAGAACGTTGCATGCAGTGCACATGTTGATCCGATGCGACCAGCGTGCTGCAGCGCATAAATGCATGTGTACAGCTTACCCACGCCTGCATGGCCAGCGAGCGCCCTGGGGCCGCTAGACGTGCGACCGGACTTCCATGTCCACGACAGTAGGACTAAACAAACTAAGTTTAACGTTTGGTACTGCATGCAGCACAGGCTAGGAACTTTGCCCCGTTGATGATGTCACTTGAGTATTACTATTACCACTCTTACACTGAACCCTTGGCTAGGCATGTACATAAGACACAATGAAGACATAACATTATTTTTAAAGTGAGAAAAGTGACATTTCCTTACCTCACACATGTCAGATCCATTGCAATGCTGAAAGAATAAATGCACTGAGGGGAGGGGTCGGCAAGGGTACATAGCCAGGAGTGTGCGCAACGCCCACCCTACATGGTCTGCTGCGATGGACTCGCCAAGGGCAGAATTCCTTTATTGAGGCCACTTTTCGGCGGCAGTATGATCAGATGTGTACGCCTTTCCGCACTATTCATGCTACGTAGTCAGTTCCACCAGTTTAGGAAGCATACATGCATCCACAAGATCTGCTCCATTGTGACCATTGCAACGGCGATGGACGTCTTCTTTGCCCTTTCGATCTCTGGCTACGCAAGATAGCAACAGTGAGCCTAATTACTGCGAAAGACTGTTGTCATTTAATACGAACAATATTCTGCCGCGGGCTATTGAAAGGGATCGCTGACGCGGCTGAACACTCTTGGTTACGTATTTCTGGTGCCAGCAAACAGCTACCTTTTTTAATCTACTATGGCCTGTATACGTCTACCCAGGTGACACCATCAACAGGGCATTTTAGCAACTAAACACATCCTATAGATGCAGGTTTCCTTCAAATGCAGGGATCGATTTACTTTGATTTTTTTGCATAGCAGTCACTGCCACACAGTTTTACAATTGACTAGCACCTCCCAGTATTGATGAGTAGTTTTCCTTCATCAAATGTTTCCATGCAATTCTGTACAATAACAGGATTATGTACAGAAGAGGACAATAGCTGCAATTGCTATTTGCTTTTCCAAGCGAACGGTTGACCTGAATATTTACATTAGGGTTTCGCTTGGGCTCGTTACATGTTCAGCGTCTGTCCAACTTCGAGTTCTTCACAACACAATGTCCTTCAACAGGGCAGTTCCACTGATTCCTTCGACAAAGAAGCGAGGGAAAGCGCTCAAACGATCGTGACACTTCGTGCAAAGCGCACAGATTTTCGCTTTTCTCCTTTTCTTCATCAAAACGAATCGCCTCCCCTGGCGCATCCAGTTCTTTTCCCACTTCTGGACAGTGATCAGATTCACTGACATGTTGGCTACATGAGACGAAGGACCGAGACTAAGAACCATCTACTTCAACTGTGTCTTGTCGAAAAGAAACAAACTGAATTGAGCTTAAGAACTTCAGGGAAAGTCGCCGCCGTGTACAAAACTTCAAAAGACAGCAGTCATGCACGACCAGTGCTAGTGTAGTGTCCAAAATCATAAAGAGCGCGATCCGCGACCCCCGCGCGGACTGAGCAGGAGAGGCCAGTTGGTTGGAGTAGTAAAATACTACTCCCAAGTCAGCAGTGTGTACAACAGTCGTATGTAAACTGCACACAATCAGTACAGAATGGTCTTTGTACATACCGCTATGCATGGCCAGTGCATCGCAGTTTTAGGCGATAGAAAACGAAAGCGAATCGCAGCCAGTGAATTTTGATTCGCAAACTGCGATGTGAACCCGGATAAATCAATCCCTGTATTGGATTGCACACTTCCGTGGGACAGTGGCTCGGGGTGACGTTGGCCATTGATGGGTCTCAATGAATTTCTTAGTTGTCCTGTCGATGAAAAAGCTGCAGTCTACAAACTGAAACCACCCCGGTCCAGAGGGATGCAGAGACTGGAAACGGCACTGTCAGATACCGGTAAGCCAATTTTACCTACGCATGTGAAGGTACCGAGGCTTCAAAACGTACAAAAACTTTTGTCTGAGCTGGTTAGGACCGTGGACTGTACGCACGGTGTCACTGCGGGTGTGACACATCGGACACCAATCGCCAAGCCCATGCATGTAACACATGCATAGGTTGCCCTGCCAACAGGCCAGTGTATTGTCGATGCACTCATATCTCTCTTATCCGGGCAGCCCCCGGGGACCGGGCACTGTCCCTAACTTGGACATGTCCCTAATTCTGCATCATGAAGGTTTTGATGGGGAAGGGCCAGAGATCTTGCATATCGCATCACTCTTTCCACAAATATTGGCAAAGGAGTAACAATAATTCCACTAATATTGGCAAAAGAGTAACAATATTTCCACTAATAGTGGCAAAAGAGTAACAATTTTTCCACTAATAGTGGCAAAAGAGTAATACTTGTAATATTTCTACTAATAGTGGCAAGAGAGTAGCAATATTTTCACGAAAATTCACCCATAGGGTGCCCGGGTAGACCGAGGTGCCCGGAACTTGGAGGTCTGCTCGAGGGAGATAAGAGTGAACAAGATTTCTTGTAACCTTTTCACGTACAACCTAGCCATGTGTGGGTGTGTCAGCTAACTATTGTTTGATTTGTTTGTTTGAAGTTTTATTTAACAACGCAAACCAAACGGGCATTGATGTTGCGGATTTCTGTTCGACTATGATTTACGCATGTTGTCGTATTTGGTTCTTGTCTTGTGGAGTCCAGTGTCTGATGTCATATATGGTCTAAGTGTACGCGCGAGTATGGGGTGACGTGTGACGTTTATGGTATGTGGTGCATGCAAGAGTCGCGTTGTCAGAGTGTGAGGATGTGCTTCCGTCTGTGCGAGAGTGACTGTCAAGTGAATGCTGTACATGCGCAGTGCTAGTTTAGTCTGGGAATGAGAGTCGTGTGTGATTTGTCCGTGGTCTGGTTGTCTTGGTCTTGGTCATGTGTTCTGTACGTATTGGTCCCTGATTGGTCGTCCCGATTTGTCGTCGCAATATTACTGCTTGCTCTTTTGTTGTTTTCGTTGAGTCTTTTCCCGGGAGTCTTTCCCGTCATTCACAAAGTTTGTCTCTCTCCTCCTGCGCCCTCGTCATTTCATTTCTTGGTATAATATAAGTATTGAAGATATAACCAAGAGTTTGCGTTGTTGTGTGGCGGGGGCCAGGGGGAGAAGACTACTTCATTGGTGCCCAATAATATTATTATGATGGCGATAGAATAAAGAAAGAGATGTGGATATTAACGCGCTTAGCCTGTCCTGTTCACGTACTGCGCGATCAGGCTCATTTCCCCAAAAGATGTCTTTTCACCTACAGTGATTTCAAGTGAGTGCAGTGTT
>NC_088645.1:25798688-25846188 GCF_964019385.1 Sycon ciliatum
AAGAAAAAAAGCATCCCGCAGGTCTCGAACCTGCAAAGTTATGCACTAAAAGCTCACGTGAATACCATTACCCTATACAGCAGGTGATAGAAAATGTGGCGGAATTTGATCTAATCTAGTATGGGCATACTTGTGGGATATCGGTTTCTTGAGGAGCTTTCACAGCAAAGGATACAGGATGCTTTGCCAGCAGGAAAGAACCAACCCAGCACAGGTGCCCTAACTGGGAAAACGGAAAGAAATGCTGGCTACATCACAGTGCCCTACAAACACACTGACTGTGTCAATCAACTCACAATACAGAGCAGGCTTCCTAGCTTCTTTCCAACTTTTCTTCAAAACAATGATCTTCCAACACATATTACTGATCAGGATGGACAAGGTTTGAGAGACCAAACGTGATGGAAAACCCAAACTTCCACAAAATATTATTGAAAAGAAACACAACTCTTGTCAATGAAGGAAGCAAAACCATGTACGGATCAAGCTGAATTTGAGGGAGTGTGGAGTAGTCAAGACTCAGGCATGGGGGGAGGAAACAGTCAAGACTCCTTCCTATACATGGGGGGGGGGGGGGGGCAAAAGTACACAGTCAAGACTCCTAAACATGGGGGGGGGGGGGGGGGGAAACGTTCACGGTCAAGACTCCTAAACATGGGGGGGGGGGGGGGGGAAGCAAAAGTACACAGTCAAGACTCCTAAACATGGGGGGGGGGGGAGCAAAAGTACGCAGTCAAGACTCCTAAACATGGGGGGGGGGGGGGGAGCAAAAGTACGCAGTCAAGAAGTCCTAAACAGGGGGGGGGGGGGGGAGCAAAAGTACGCAGTCAAGACCCCTAAACATGGGGGGGGGGAGCAAAAGTACGCAGTCAAGACTCCTAAACATGGGGGGGGGGGGGAGCAAAAGTACGCAGTCAAGACTCCTAAACATGGGGGGGGGGGGGGGAGCAAAAGTACGCAGTCAAGACTCCTAAACATGGGGGGGGGGGGGGAGCAAAAGTACGCAGTCAAGACTCCTAAACATGGGGGGGGGGGGGGAGCAAAAGTACGCATTTAAGACTCCTAAACATGGGGGGGGGGAGCAAAAGTACGCAGTCAAGACTCCTAAACATGGGGGGGGGGGGGGGAGCAAAAGTACGCAGTCAAGACTCCTAAACAGGGGGCGAAGGAGTACACAGTCAAGACTCCTAAACGCGGGGGGGGGGGGGGGGGGGGCAAAAGTACACACAGTCAATACTCCTAAACGTGGGGGGGGGGGGCAGAAGGAGTAAGCAATAAAAAAAACTCCGAAACGTGAGGGGAGGGGGCAAACGAGAAGCTGTGTGTGCTTACATGAAAAAGGGTTAAAAAAAAGTTTCCGCTCGGGTTTGAACCGAGGACCTTGTGCGTGTGAAGCACACGTGATAACCACTACACTACGGAAACACCCACATGCTATCAAGGTACCAGTTTTTCTCCACATACATACAGGTTGATACTTGGGGAAGGTTGGCAGGCGAAGAATCACTGGCTACAGCGGGGCTTTCAGATGTGAAAGGAATTTGTACCTGATTTAAAGGTCAGTTGGTGAGCACCTTTGAAAGGTCCAGGCGCCCGCATAGCCGTGGTTGGCTATAAAAACCCTGCAATCACCACGCAAAGTGATCATTGGCTACCCCAGCCATGTATTGCTTGGAATAAAATAAATAAATAAATAAATGAGAGTCAGACTCTTGCATTGCTACACACCAGTATATGTACTGGCTACTAGTAGTACATGTAGTATGCAGCCACTACTCCCCCCTACCCCCTTGCCACCATGTACTGCTTGTTCCCTCTTCCGGTACAGTAGCAGGCATGTGTCTCAAAGAGGCAATACTGATGACAAACACATGTATCCCAAAAAAAAACAATTTTGTTAACATCTCTGTCTTCAGACCCACTCTTGTGTTCACAGTTATCAACAAGAGCTGTTGAACACATTACACACACACATACCTATAAAAAAAAACCTAAAGTGAAGTACTGGTATGGTGCGCTGAGAAATTAGCAAACACAAGGAGACAGGCATTCCTTGGATGCTGTTCGAGCTAATCTAAGAAAAAAAAAGAATCGCAATGGGGGTTCAGCTCAAGTGGGGTTTGAACCTCCAACTGCGCTTTGCATGTGGGCTTGAAGATTGCCAGAAATGAAGAAAAAAAAAGAAAGAAAAAAAAGCATCCCGCAGGTCTCGAACCTGCAAAGTTATGCACTAAAAGCTCACGTGAATACCATTACCCTATACAGCAGGTGACGGAGAATGTGGCGGAATTTGATATAATCTAGTATGGGGACACTTGTGGGATATCGGTTTCTTGAGGGGCTTTCACAGAAAAAGGATAGGATGCTTTGCCAGCGGGAAAGAACCAACCCAGCACAGGTGCCCTAACTGGGAAAACGGAAAGAAATGCTGGCTACATCACAGTGCCCTACCAGGGGGTCTCTACAAACACACTGACTATGTCAATCAACTCACAATGCAGAGCAGATGCTCAAGCTTCTTAGCTTCTTTCCAACTTTTCTTCAAAACAATGATCTTCCAACACATATTACTGATCAGGATGGACAAGGTTTGAGAGACCAAACATGATGGAAAACTCACACTTCCACAAAAGATGATTGAAAAGAAACACAACTCTTGTCAATGAGGGAAGCAAAACCATGTAATGATCAAGCTGAATTTGAGGGAGTGTGGAGTAAATTATATTGATTGCTGAAAAGAAGAAAAAAATGTTTCCGCTCGGGTTCGAACCGAGGACCTTGTGCGTGTGAAGCACACGTGATAACCACTACACTACGGAAACCCACACACAACTAGACCCAGAACGTAGCCCTGATGGCAATAGCAACTTTGCCTGGTGACGGGCTTGGACAAAGCAACCCCTCCTCCCCGACAAGCTCTGGACACAAGCAAACACGTGGAATCTACGGAACAAATTTGTCTCCTGAGAGTAACATATACACTAGTATGTCAAACCTACTCAAGTCGTTATATTCTGAGGTGCAACGTCTCACGCAGCTCTGCTTTCCACAAGCCGAAACACTTACACAGGGTTCACACCGTTACAATGTGCAAAAAGAAAGAAAAAAGTTTTTTTTAACACCGCGGTTCCCTTAGAGACAAGGCCACTGAGATATTTGCTCTAGATCTAGTATAGTAATTAGTTTACTCAAGTGTCTGAGAGACCGACAGCATTGGGTGACCAGGCGTTATACCAAGACCGCCTCCCCTGCGTGCCTCGCCACCAACTAAACTGGTTAGAGACAACTATCACCTAATTGAATCCCGCAGTCCTTGTATTGATACAGATAGGGACGAAGAGAGATAGAGAGTGAGAGGCTGTTGAAGGCCTGTACACGATAAGGCCTGTTACACATGGGCGGTATCACAGTTCGACTCTACGGTAAGCTGCCTTAGGGGGTGGCTTTCACGGCTTGAAGTCGAGAGCTAGAGGAGGGAACATTGCCGGTGCTAATCAAACTAGCCACCTACATTGGCCAGTGGATAATTATCGAAATATGCCTAGTTCATTTTCGGCAGGCTGAAGAACGGTCAACCCATCAAGGTACTCGGTGAGATCTGTAAAGTAGTGTTGATATCATGTACGCTCTCTCTCTTTTGCAGATAAGGACAAACCAATATACGCTGTCAGCATTGCTTTTCGAGGTGATCAATTTCCCTCAAGGCGGCAACAGACGTAATAATTCTGTTGTCATAATATGCCAACGAATGAGTACTGCGAATTCCGACTGTTTAGCCCCTAATAAAAGCACGTTTAGTTACCGCCAACGGACGACAGAGCGGTATTTCAGGGCCTAGAAATTAACTACCAGGGCATATCTATTAGAACAGACAGGGGAAAGTAGAGTGATATCGGACCCTAGGCCACTCCAGATACAATAATATTGGCAAGTTTATGCATAATACTCCCGCCATTCGATCTTGAGGGGCAAGTCCACTACAACGGTACACACTGTGATACCAATCCTGCATCAAAGGTCATCAACTGTGTGCGATCATACCCACAAATGTACTACAACTGGCTGTACCTGCCAAATATGTGACAAGTTGCCCCTCAGGAAGGTGGCGGCCATGTTTTATGCATAAACCCCATTCCAGTGAACAACAAAGAGCAAATTCATTCGAACGCGACACCCTTACAACGAAACTACGAATCCCCCCCCCCCCCCCCGCTATACACAAACACTTGCGAGACGCCATCTTTACAGACACATATCGTGACGATGTCGCGCGTTTCTTCACAAGACAGGCGGGCGGCAATGTTTGGCGTCAAGCTATAGGCTGACAGCTCTATGGTCACATGGCATGCCACTGACAGAACGGGACTTGACCAAATACGGTCCCAAAGAGCGGTGTTCGAACTTTGAACACACATGGCACACACACACACACACAAACCTCATGTCGTCAACATGCCGAGTTAGCTGTCTTGCAGCAGGTGTATTTTTGGTAACAGATTCCAGTACGCACACTGCATGGCTGCCAACGCTTTTATACGTGCGTACACTTCAGAGAGGAAAGGAGAGCACGCGTGTGCGCCTGTCCACCATGTTGCTAGCGTCCGGAGGCGTCCATGCAGCCAGCAGGGATGTGTCAGAGTTGTGTACGCACAGGCACAGCTCTCTCTCTCTCTATCTCTCTCTCTCTCTCTCTCTGTCTGTGCTGTGCGTGATGACAGGCTGCAGTGACATGCAGCGTGACCACATGCTGTAGTCCAGGCCTGGCATTGTGTCACATTGCCGTGTGTGTGTGTGTGCACTGGTCCAGTGCACACACACATATATGCCTAACAGGGATTAGCATGATGAATAGCCTGCAAACTACACACCTAGCCGCCCCGTGTCCTGTGTCTGCAGAATCCACCCGCAGACAGTGCACGTACATTTACATTTGAAGGGCTCCAATTCAAAACGCGATAAAGACCAAACCGGAGCTTTTGCGTTTTTCGTCACGAAAGAATTCGTTTTCACCCACGGACGTCCAGGCTTATCTCCCCACCTACATTACACACACTATCGTGTCTGGACTACAAGTATCAACTCTAGATGGCCACGAAAGTTTAATATACACGATAATTTAAACCTTTGGTCCTCTTTTTTTTAATTGTTGTTATCCTTGGCTCTCCATCCGAGTTTAATCTGCATACATGATATAATTATAGTTTGAATCGAATGAGGTCATGCCTGGCATATCTGCAGTTTCGCCTCCTGGTATATTAGTAAGCAGGCAGGCTGGACAGGTTTTCATACAAAATATGATAAACTCCGAAGGTCAGAACTGATAGCATCAGCACTGCCAAACCAACACACAGCTATCATCTCACCCTACAGCATGGCCCATCCATCGAAACACAAAACCGCCGCAGAGTCGGAAGTCCAAAACCCACTCATCGCCAAGAGCAAGTTCCTGCTTCACAATGACTGTTTCCTGGCTGATAGGGTCTGTGCCCCCCACTTGATCACTACACCATAGATCACTACACCATAGAACAATAAGTAGATGCACTGACTACAGCCAAACCCAGCATCAGCAGATGGGTACATCTGCATGATGGTACAAGAGGTAGTGAATGGAGAGCCTTTCCTGAGTGCCTGTCACGCCTGCTTAGACATTATGTCTATGATGCCAGCACATCATTAACTTCTGACATCCAATTTTCCTAGCCCTGTGGGTATATGGTGCGTGTGTGTGTGTGTGTGTGTGTGTCTTTGCTGTTGTTGGTGTGTAATGGACGTATCTCCATGCACCGTGCCTGCGCATGCAGAACACTAGCTACTGCTGCAGTGGCAAAGCACTCTCAGCAGCATCCAACCATAGACACAACACGTTACACCCGCAGTCACCGCAACACAACCATTTCTGCTGACTTCCAGCACTCTATACTCCACACAGTCAGTTCAATGTCAACAACTGGAACTGAAAACCCATGATCTCAGGCATTTCCGCTAGTCCGTCCGCACAAACTAGCAGTGCCATAGCAAAGTCGCAATCTCCTCAGACATAGCCACTACTGCTTCGGGATGTTAGTACTAACTTTAGCAGAGCGCCCAGTACTTGTGGTGGTGGGATATTAGAACTTGAGCATGGTGCCCAGTCACTAGAGTAAAGTTAGTGGAGCATCACCATGAAAACTCTCAGTCAAGTCCCATACTAACTCCAGTCACTGTTCTGAACTGGAACTCTGACAGTCTCCACGGCACACCAGTGTAAGCAGCTCCACACAAGAGATCACCCTATGACACGGTCAGTGTGGGGCATAGCAATGGTGGTGACTCATAGGCAAGCAACACTGCATGACACACATGGCTACTTGTACTGTAGCCTTCCTAGATTCTTGGTTGAAAGCCCTGCCTGAGCTCTGACTGTGTTCACTGCAAGGCACCATGATTCTTGGCATGAATGACCCTGAGTCAAGTGTGAGTTTAGTCATGTTGAGTGGCCCTAAGTGGACCTTGTCTCAGTCACCTAGCCTCAGCATGCATCAGAGTGCCAAGTCAGCCTGAGTGCGGAACATCAGCTGACTCTGCTATTCTGCTGTACAAGCAGACCCAATCGCAGGTGTAACTAACTCGGCTACAACTATTAATTTTTTGTACTAGGAGTCATCATGGCAGGCCGTGACCTTTCTGCAGAAGCAAAATTAGCCATAATGACCAATTGTTTAGAACATCTTCAAGATCAAGCACTGCCTGAATATGCTTCAGCTCAATGAACCATCACTAAGTCTAGTCTTTCCACAAAGCAATGCTAGTGGGACTTCCCCTAGCACTGTTGGGGCTCACCAGTGGAGATAGCTCTGCAAGTCACTTACTACTAGTACTAGTAGTAACTAATACTGCACTGTACAATAGTAAGTCTAGTTGCTGGACATGCCATCATTGACTTTGTGACAAGCAGTGGCACCAGCTGGATCAGGCCAGAACTCAGTCCAACAAGAACTGATTTATGGCTTTGGCCAGTTTGGAGCTACCTGCACCAGCTACTACTAGTAGTACATGCACCAGCTACTACTAACTAGTGACTAGTACTGTACTGAGTGTAGTACTTGTAGCTCTGGGGCCATAGCATACTCCTAGCCTGGCCTAGGCCTAGTTCTTGCAACATCAGTCATGTACATAAAAATTGTCATTGTACTAGTAGTAGTGCATTAGTTAGTTCAGGCAAGTCACAGTGGTGCCCTAGTGACAGTAGTGTGGGGTGTGTGAACAGGTGAACATGGTATTGGTAAGAAGCATTTTTTTCTAAAGCCAAGACTGCCAAGAGGTGACAGGTTGACAACACCAGCTCTGAGCACGAGCACGACGCATCCCATGCAGCCCAGCCAGTGGCAGTGCCAGTTGCCTAAAAAGTAAAAACACGTCGTGCTCTGGCGTCACCTGCAGTGGTCACGCTCCAGCTCTCAGAACTGACTTTCGCATCCTTGCAGTTGCACTTTTTCACTTGGACACGTACAATCAAGTACAAGTCATGCATAGGTCATGCACACAGGTCGATCTAGCCTGGCGTGCAGCTGCATAGCAGCAACACAGACTCAGTACATGACACAATGCCATTATGCATTTATGGTACAGTCGAACAAGTACTAAAAAAACGTGAGATCATCGATCACGAATGCAGTAATACCATGGTACGAGTATTAGTACGCTTCCGCAACTAGTCTCAGAGAAGCACACCGGACACTTGCCGACTCTATCACGCATGCCTGCGGTGGTGATCAGTGCTGCCGTGCAATCCCTGTTTGCACTTCTTTGCCTGCTTTCCTCCTGGCGTTCCTAGGAACTATTACTAGAGTCCGCCGTTTTCTGTGACAGCTGGCAAGCAGCAGAGGCGTGTCCGCAGCGCGGAGTTCCCATGCACTCGGTGGCCTGAGCTCATTCAGCTCAGCGGACTCTCGATCTCAGGCGCTAGGCAGGCCCGCATCGATGCACGGACGCACGCATCACGCTCACTGCTACTACTGTACTAGTCACCTGGTCACGCATAGGTTCCGCCACCGGACAGCACAGACACAATAGTCAATACTGTATTCCGCGTAGAGTGTTCTCCGTGCACGCGCGCGACTGGTCCACACCCGGACAGGAATATCACAAACGAAGAGGACACGCCACCTCTCCACGTACGTCTACGTACAGCTACGACAACGAACTACTACTAGTAACCTCACACTCACAGCACACATGGATACGGAGACACCTGTGCGCTGCACGCCGCCACTGCACTTGCAGCTACCAGCAGGCAGCAGATTAGCTTAGCTTAGCTGCGGGTAGGTGATTCCAAGCTATCAAAACATTCGGCGCACGTAGATTCTACTACCTATTTGGCGCACGTAGATTCTACTACCTATCTTTCACAAACACGTACAGTACGCTCTGGCTCTTACCGTCTGAGAGGCTGCCGATACTTGGGAACTCCTGTTGTTTATCCATCCTCCCTGCTGCTACGTTGAGTTCATCGGCAAGGGCAGCGCGAACAACCACACACACTCCACCATGATTGTGCTTTTCCAGCCCTTTTTCCATGAGCCTGAAATCGTTCAGACTATGAAACGGTCACCTCCGTTCCTTGTTAGCTCGATTTTGTTCCAGATGTCGCCAAAAGCGGGCGTTGAATTGCAACAAAAACTCACCAAATCATTCTACCAACAAATACATGGCTACAATCTTGAACCAACAATGCGCGAAATCAGTAGGAACTCAACATTATCACGGATAGAAGCGAACAGACGCTCCAACGTGGTTCCGCCAGCTCGACTTCAGTCTGCGTGACGCCAAATACCAGAGCTGTCGCGCGGCGCGACGCACCAAAGAGTGCGTCAACACCACGAACAAGCGCAAGTCGCGTAAACAACGCGACCATCGCGACTGTCACGCAAAAAAAACTCCAGAGACGCGCGCGGATGGCACCAGTCGCCCGCGTTGGCAGTTCAAGTGCTCGAGCTCGCCAGCGCGGGAACTCATCAACTGCCACAGACTCACATAAGCGCAGTGTTGTCATAGCCACTAACATGGCGGCGCTACTTCGAGCAGTTGGGGTCAGGAAATAATTTCTTTGAGCTATTTTGATTATTTTTTTGTGTACCAAGCACGGATCCGATCTGATCTGGCCAAACGACAGTTTTTACAATGCCAGTCTGAAGCACAGCAATTTTGTGGGAGGATAAAGACCTGTGTCACCCGACATTACTGCAGTCTGTGCATGTGCCCATTTGCTATGATTCACAGCGCCTTTCAAAGCGTAGGATGAAGGATGAGATCCATTGCAGCTTGCAGACGTAATATCTGTCCTTGTAAGCAGCGTGGTCATGAATCTGGTGTCTCAGCCGCTGAGCAGCTAGTGTGAAAGGGAATTTCCACTTCCAGGTGTGTTGCCTAGCGTGAAGATGAAGCCTTTCAAAGCGTAGGATGAAGGATGAGATCCATTGCAGCTTGCAGACGTAATTAACTGTCCTTGTAAGCAGCGTGGTCATGAATCTGGTGTCTCAGCCGCTGAGCAGCTAGTGTGAAAGGGAATTTCCAGGTGTGTTGCCTAGCGTGAAGATGAAGCGGCGATTGTGCAGGTTCAATGATGGTGCTGGTCGTGTGTTACCATGCACAATACATCGGGGTCTGCTGTTAGTAGTCTGACGACGTTAGTTGTGCAATGGACGTCCGTCTGAATATCGTACGTGTAGCGCCAGAGCACGTAACGGTGGTGGTGGACTGGAATGTGCTTGAGAAAGAAGCAGTTCACACTGACTCTGTACTGCCCTGTGCCATGCTATTCTAGTATTGCCTGTAGCCAAGACACAAGAGAATCCAGAACCGCCGCAGATGTAGAGGCAGAGGCGGTGGAAATGTTTGCCGGAGAGCAGAGGCTGGCATGTTGCTACGCTACATCATCTGACTGATCATGTATGTGAGCTCCCGATGTCCCCGCCGTTAGTAGCTTATGGTTGACACCCATGTGTGTGTTCAGCGGAGCTCCCGATGTCCCCGCCGTTGGTAGCTTATGGTTGAAACCCGGCATGTGTGTGTTCAGCGCTCTGGAACATGTGGACATACATATACATGTACTCACGGCATTGCAACCTCGGGCCGCCACTGGAATCAGACCGGCAATATTGCAGTGCGCCAATCGCCAGTTCGTAACGACGACGGATGTCGAGTATACATCAAAGCGCTCCGGCACTGCACTTCGCTAGTCATTAGTGTCGTGTGAACATGCGGCCAGTCGCGTTGCACCGATTACGTCTACGCTGTGGTGAAGCACCCCAGAAATAATTACTCAACGCCTGCTATTCAACAGTGCAGTGAATGCTGTGTGCAATGCACAGACTACTGGGCCGGGTGCCTGTACATCGACTACATCTCGCTGATGACAAGCGCGTGCAGGATGCAGCACTGTAAGACCTGAATGTTTGCCGCACCCTGTACCAAGCGGAATCCTGTATTGACCGGACAAATTTGTCATGCACCAACGTGCTGTGGATCGAACTTGCATCCCTGGATCAAGCGGAATCCTGTCATATGAGGACAGTGTTTCCGCTGCACCAAGGGCGTCCGGTTAGAGCAGGTTTTACAGGACATGCTTCTATTTGATCCCGATCTGCCATCGTCTGCAGCGTCTTCATTTGTCTCGGAAGCTGCATTCGCCGGCATCGGAACAATGCAATGCTTGTTGTTGAGTACCAGAATGGTTGCAGGGGGATGTACGCGGTCTGGAGAAATCGAGATTGAAACTGACATGGCATCTGACCTTTTTTTCGAAATGCTCCACTTTATCATGAGGGTGCCACTGTGGCTCGGCATGGTGCAATGCAACAAGTGATACTTTTTTTGCTGTTTTTAACTTATACCAATCAGGCTATTGGTTTGATTTTTGTAGATTGCACCGTTCTTTCCTCTTCAGTTGCAATGAATCCTTCCGTTTCGCCTAAGTTCAATGGGTTTTTTTGTACTAACCGGACTCGTTATAACGATGGAGGACCTGTATCTGGGGAACTTTGACACATACTCAAACTAACCATGCCCGGTTGCTTCACGCACCCGACAACCTATGGGTATATGTGGTATACTGTGCTCGGTTTTGCAACTGCACGCACAACCGAGCTCTGTCCAGTGCTGCGATGGCAGAACTTCACATCACGTACTGTAAGAATTTGTTAGAATTTCACTTCGCTAACCTACAAAAATCCGGAGATCGCTAACTTAGATTGACGTTAAAATATCTGGTCTTACAGTAACATCGCTCATTAACTGTTAGGTTACGCTGGAAAACAGCTAGTGCGAAGTGGCCAGCAGAGGGTTGAACCCAAAACATGCAGGATTGTGTGCAACCCTGTATCTACCGCGCTGCTCAATGAAAACTGATCAAGTGAGTCAGCGTTGCGCCCTGCACGAGTGAAGATCACAGTAGCAGGTCACGTAGGCTATAGGGTTGCACAGCGCCCGGTGAATACTTGACTCAAGCGATCGGATTTCATTGAGCAGCACTGCATCAAGCACTGGATGCAAACAATGTGTACGGGTTTATCAAGTGATGTTAAGTTCTGCTGTTCTGTCCCCGGGGAAAATTGCGGGAAAAAATCGCAAAAAACGCGGGGAAAAACGCGGCATAATATGGCATAATTTGCGGTGAATTTGCGGTAAATATGCGGTAAATATGCGGTGAATGCGGCAATTTTCAGTGAGTATGTAGTGAAATCAATCAGTTACAAGTCTCTGGTGTATAAAGCACCCATTATTTGAGTAAAAAGCCGCCACGATGAGACGTTGCTGACCGAAAAGTGCACTGTGTGTACGTGTAGTGCAACAAAAAGTTCAAAAAACGCGGGAAAATCGCGGAAAACGCGGTCTTTTAAAAAATCGCAAAAAACGCGGAAAAAAACGCGGCCGCGGAATCGCAATTATCTTCGGGGACAGGCTGTTGCAGACACGATGCTGGAATTGCGCACTCATTGGTTTACATGCGCAGTGTTGCTGGGTGAACTGATGGCGATGTGCACTTGCAGAATTCAAAAGTTGCTTGTCCACAATGCCTGCAGTGCTCATACACTCTTGTTTACCTGTAGCGGCATCAATAAAATCGGCCCGTGTGCCTCTAACAGAGCACATCGGTCTGAATTTCACGTGCCACACATGTGTACTTGTGCAGTGAATTCCGATCGCGAGTTAGCTACAGTCAGACCTCGCTTCCGCACACATCCGTTTTCCACAAAAATATCCGGATAGGCGAGGGAACCGGGCAATCGAACACATGTACTGTATGTATGCATGGCATATGCTGTAAATTGGTAACGGGCGATTTTCTTCCGGATGGCGAGGGATCCGGATAAGCGAGGTCTGACTGTATTGTAGTACCCCTGGCTGCAAACGGTGAGTGCGTTCGATTACACACTTGAATCGATTCATGAATCCATTTGCATGCATTCAAGTCGTTCGATTTCATGTCATGAGCCCTGGAATCGATTCGGAATCCATTCACATGGGGTGATGTGAATAGCGCGAATCGATTGCGTGCGTAATCGAACGCACTCACTGTGCTAGCGTACTCATGGTGGGATCAATTTTTCATGTGCAGTGCCGCTCAATGAAATCTGATCGTGTGAGTTTGGTTTGTGCCTTGCACCCGTTCACAGGTCTGTACACCACCTTGCGCGTACATGTAGTCCGCTCATGTGATTGGATTTCATTGAGCCCCACTGTAGCTCTGTCCACAGTAACCATGGCAGTGAGACTCAGTTGGCCATCCATCCTGAAAAATTTGGGCATGAACCTGTGCTCCCAGGCCATTTTTTGCCAAAAAAAACATCCATCCTGAAAAATTTGGGCATGGACCTGTGCTCCCAGATCATTTTTTTGCAAAAAAACCATCAAAACACAAGAATGTACCTAGCCATGCAAAGCATGGCCTTCTCAAGCTTGGCAAGTAATCCTAGAACTATTGGAGAACACACAGCAATTCCAAGCTTGAGGTATATACCTATGCTAACCAGCGCAAAGCATGGTCTTCCCAAACTTGGGGCATGAGCCTACGCTAACCAGCACAAAGCATGGTCTTCCCAAACTTGGGGCATGAGCCTACGCTAACCATCGCAACGCGTGGTCTTCCCAAGCTTGGCCAATAACCCTAGATATGAGAGGAGGACAAACACAAATACACTCCAAGCTTGGGGAATAATCCTATGCTAACCAGCGCAAAGCATGGTCTTCCCAAACTTGGGGAATAAGCCTACGCTAACCAGCGCCAAGCATGGTCTTCCCAATCCTGGGGCATGAGCAGCAAGAACATACATAAGCACACAGACAAACATTACCACTGGCACCACACAGCATCAGAGAAGACATGACCAGTCCGCCGTCCTGTGTGTAGGCAAGCACAGGCCGGAGCAACTGGCACACTACTAGCACTACAGCATGCAAGCAGTCCGCACTCTGCCGGCAAGCATCCATCAGCTCACCGGGACGCCGCCGGATGGCATGCAATCATGCAGCACCACGGTCACGGGCAAACACCAGAGAACACACACACTCGTGTGAGACATGCCTGTGCATGGATGCGTGCCGCGGGCACGAGTACAGATGTGTACGGTCGGGTTGGTCTTGAAAAGACCGGTGAAGCACCTTATTTTACTAGGCACTCGAAACAAATAGTCCTACGAGATCTTTCATTTCTACACCATTTTCAGCCACGGGCAAAAGCAAACCCGAGAGTCACTATTTTTTTCAACCGAAGCAATGTGAGCGAGAGTTGACGACTGCACGGAGAAATGGCCGAGAGAATGCCGCAGATGGAAAGATCATGACAGGCAAATATGACAGCACGAGAGTGGCATAAAGGCACGTGTACGTGACGAGGTGCGTGCACGAGTGAGTGTATGGGTAGCGGAGTGCGTGTATGTCTCCGGGGGCAAGTGGGTGCAATGAACTATTGTGTGAGTGGATGATGACGTGCCATTAGAAAATTAATGCCAAGACAATGGTGATGAATGGCAAATGACAGAGGGAAATGACTACGATCATCTGCCTAAGAGCCAGGTGCTTAAGGTACAGTGGTGATACTGCTGGAAGAGCTGTGGATGAGCATGCAGTGCGTAGCGCAACGGATGGAATCAGATGATGGCCAATGCACGGACGATATCCTTGCAGCAAATTTGAGAATCGATGATGAGTAGCACCTCTGCTTCATGAAAAGTACACTAACCAGTGATTGCATTTTTCTGATAGTGCACTGCTTGCGATGTCGCAGATACCACTGGTCTTATGTCATGCTTAGTGCTATCATATACCACTGTCCCTGCTGATATACTTGCCACCACCGTTACTTTTCTCCCGGCAACTCTTGTCACCTAAGCCACCAGCACTGCCATTTCCGCTGCCATGGCAGGATGCTACGCAGGGGATACACTGTTGCTGAAGCCGCCGTCACTGCAGCTTCTGTCATCGCCGTCGCTGTTGATTCCACCACCAATGCCGCTGTCGCCACTTCCGTCACGTCACCGCAGTTGCAGCCGCCATCGTCGCTGTCTCCGCTGCCGTCACTGCCATCATCACCGCCATCGTCCCTGTCATTGCCCCCGTCGCCACCACTGCCGTTTCAATCGCCGTTGCCGCCATCTCCATTGCCGCTGTCACCACCATCGTCGCCGTCTCCGCTGCCATCACCGCCATTTCCATCGTCGCTGTCACCACCGCCGTTGCAACCACCATTGCCGCCATCGTCCCCGTTGGCGCTGTCACCACCACTGCCGTTGCAATCCCCGTTGCCATCACCACCGCCGTTGCAATCCCCGTTGCCATCACCACCGCCGTTGCCATCACCACCGCCGTTGTCGCTGTAACCGCCATCGTCGCCGTCCCCGTTGCTGCCACTGCTACCGTTGCGTCGCCACTGCTACCGTTGCGTCGCCGCCGTCGTCATGGCCATAGTCGTTACTCTCACCAATGATGCGTCTGTTGTTGTGGTACACCACCATTATAGTCAATGCTACCATCATTGCCGTTTTCTTTGCTGCTGCTGCTGCTGCCTCTGCCAGCACCAGCACTGTTGCTACCACCATCACCACCACCACCTTTGCTTCTACCAGCACCACTGCAGTCACTGTTGCCACCATGCAGCACCACAACCGTCACTACCTCTGCCACCACCACAACCGTCACTACCGTTGTCGCTGCTAACATCACCAGCACCACCACTAGCGTTGCAGCCGCTGCCATTCTGCTACTGCTATTCTAGCAACTCCGCAACCACCGCTGCTGTGTCTGCTGCCCGAGTTCTTGCAACTGTCACGGTTGCACCGTGTTGTTTTCATTACCATAGTTCCTGCCACACATGCTGCTGTGTGTACGGCATCAGTGCGGGGGCACTGCAATGTTAGCTTGTTGTTACTACACGCTATTGCGGACTTGTTTCTAATGCTCCAGTTACCAAGGTCACCATGACATCCGACAGAGCTCGTACACTGCCGCCGACACCGCATTCGCTGGTGACAACTGGCATAGTGACAGGAGTGTCCATGGCTTGGCTGTGGCATGGCATGGCTGACATTGAGGTGGCAGGCAATGGTCTCTGGCACACAAGACTCACACGCACGCACGTAAGCATACACAGAACGAGCCACAATCGCACACGCACGCCCATATACACCAGGATGAGAGTGACATGGAATGACCCTAGTATTAAAAGCGCAGGTCTACTTTTTTCCCTGGTCTACATGGAGAGGTTGCACGTGGTAGCTCACGAACGGCTTACTGGGGATTTTCCCTTTCAGAATGGCTAGGCATAGTAATGTTATGGAACGCCAAATAGAAAATGCTGTCATCACGGCCGAGTTGGGAAGCCATGAGAAGCAGACTAGCGCCACAACGCCCAACTATTCACTTCCCTTATGGTCATCCTACAGTCAACTGGGAACTTGTGGCCAGGCACAAGGGGTACATGGGTGCAGCTAATGGGGTTTCTCGACACTTGTGCCAGTGGTTGTGAGACTTATCCACTCACCCCCACCGTTAGGCGCTGCATCTGCCGCTAGGGTTTACCGGGTGTTAGCGGATGTCGTGAGTTCCCTTTGGGAACGGACACGATAATTTACTTTTCACTTATGGTCATGAAGCCCACTCAGACACAGAAAATTTGCATACATTACCAATCTTTTGGGGGATTGCGTGTGTGTGTGTGTGTGTGCGTTCTCATGCAAGTAACCCCAAAGAAAGAGAAAAAGTTAGTTCTTACCCTGATGACATGGATCCTTGCGTTACCCACATGCTTGGTGTGTCAGTCTTGTGATACTTGATGGAGGTGTTCACAGTGCCCTCGTGTGTTTGGTAGTGGCTAGGATGCACAGGGACACAGGCATAAGAGAGTGGTATATTCATACAGGAGCGTCGGAAGGTAATTTTGTGTGGTACGGTCAGTCATCTGAAGTACAACTCACTCGTGGGGGAGACCGGGTGGATGAGCCCAAAATTATGGAAATTTAGAGCCCAAATCAGTACATTTTATTGATTCACCGGGTATTTGGGGCAAATAGTGGTACGGTCAATACCGTAGTGACCGTACCGTGTGCGACGCCCCTGTCATAAGGGTGAGGATGTCGGAGAGTGTTGTATGGTGAGAGATTCAGAGATACGGCAAGAAAGCCGAAGAGGAAGAAAGAAAGATAGATAGAGAGAGATAGAGAGAGAAAGATGAACAACACCATCACCACCACCACCACCTCTACAACCACCACCAACAAGAACAATAACAAGAACAAGGACAACAAGAACAAGAACAAGGACAACAAGAACAGCAACAGCAGCTGCAGCAACAGCAACAGCAACAGCAGCAGCAACAGCAGCAACAAGAAACAACAAGAACAAGGACAAGAAGAACAGCAACAGCAACAGCAGCTGCAGCAACAGCAGCAGCAGCAACAACAACAACAACAACAACAACAACAACAACAACAACAACAAGGCGATGGTGCCATCGTGAGAATAAAGAATTCAAACAAAAAAACAACAACAACAGCAGCAGCATATCATAAGAATAAGGATTTGAAAGATTTGAAACCAAGAACAACAATAATTATTATAGCAATCCAAGTCACACTTACGCAGAATAATCTGCAGATTCAATGCTGTCTTTACGCACTCCCTGGTCATCCATCAGCACAACACCACTGGCTTCAGATGTCCGCCGCTCTCGATCATTTGCCAATTCAGCAACGGGACGTTGACGCCTGCAGATCCTGCACATGCACAGCAATAACAATGGCACACACACACACACACACACACACGCGCGCACACGCACACACACACAGACACACACAGACACAGACGAAGAGTCAGCATTAAAACCTGCCCGCAGTCATACCTGCATTATTAAGTATGTAACTGTGTTGTTTTGAAAAGGGGTACACGATATGGTACCAATCTATTTCATAGCAATACACTATAAAATTGCCTTTAAATTAATGAGCTTCAAAGGGGTCCAAAATCACCAGAACCCCTTAGGATAAATTCCATTTTAATCTGTAAAAGAATTTCGTGCCAAGAATACTACATGAAGTAGTTGAGAAACGACGGCGAGACCTGTACAGAGTTTTGCTACTTGTATAACAATGCAACCGAGGCAAAACGCGCAAAAAACGGCATAAAATGATAGCGTACGTCATTGAGTGGCTATGAATGAATGACAGAGGGAGTCGTTACCTGTTTTATATGCAGTGATGGCATTGTGGACACATGCACGCGACGGTGACTGCACTGGATGGCGGTGGTAGATGACACTGGCAGATGGCGTTGGCTTGTGACACAAGGAAGTGTTCAGTGCGGTCCACTGAAGGCAATCGTGGTGGAGGCTACACAGGCATACTTTACTATATATTTTCATATTCTCTTTATCTATCATTTTTGGAGAGACTCCCAAGAGAGGTCTTCATTTACCTCTGGAGAATCCAGACAATACAAAACAATTCACATGTGTGCCAATGTGCAGCAGACATCTAGTTTGTGACAGCGGTCTAGTGGTGGTGGTGCTGATGTCAGACTGCATCAAACACTGAGCACCGCCCAGTGACTGGTCAGACCATGGCAATCAATGGCAATGCGTATGTGCACAGCACCACCACCACCACCACTAAAAGCAGCAGCAGCAGCGGCAGACACAGACCTACACAAATACACACAGGGTTGTGCCTAAGGCCGTGGCTATGGCATTCATTCATGACTATGACTGAGTGATTGACTGACTGACTGACTCGGGTAACAGATGGTAACAGGTGCTGACAGGAAGGTTAGTAAATGAACCCTACTGCACTGGCTTGTGGTGGGACCCAAGATAAGGGAGAACCCCTCCTCCATGCGTGACAGGATGGCAGCATGCAAGTATGACCCAGTAAACATGCGTATGGTGAAGTCCCCCTACCCAATATTCAGTGTGTGCATGGGAAGGAGGGTGGGTAAGCCCAATAGTGATCTTCCCGGGTGGTCTATTTCCCGGTACACCCCAGGGAAGCACTATAAAGGCATGCAGGTCAGCCACAAATAGGGGATATGGGGCAACACTGTCCCCGACAGCCAGCTAACTTGACTGAGGTCCACAGGGCTCAGCTAATCACATAGTTGCATCAATGTGAAGGCAACCATGACATGCACCACTGCCATTGTGACCCCTAAAGAAGGGATTCCACCATTATTATTTTCTTCTTCTTCTTTTTTTCTGTGTGTATGTGAGTGTTTGGGGGGGGGGGGGGGGCATGCCAAGATGCACTAGTGTCAAACTGCATTGGTATGGCTGCACAAGAATATGCTTGTTCCCTGGACAGAGTCCTGTGCATCCTGGAAACATCAGAGCTTGCTGCAGCCATACACTGTCTGATGTGGGTCAACAGCAGGAGATCCCCGGTCCCGTCCAACGGCATCAGGGTCAAAATTCAGAGCACAACATGCAGTTGAACAATGACTTGGGATGGCAGGAAGACAAAAAGACAATGATTTGGGATGGAATGTGAGCGCAGTGACATACTCGACGAGACATGGCATGACACGCATATACGCAGTGAAAGGAGGCGAGCTCCAACAGTAGAATATCCCAACCGGAATTGATAACTGACAGCGATATATTTTTTCGAGATGGCATTTTAGTGCGCATAGATCATGGTGTCACAGAAAGAAAGCGAGAGAGAGAGAGAGAGAGAGAGAGAGAGAGAGAGAGAGAGAGAGAGAGAGAGAGAGAGAGAGAGAGAGAGAGAGAGGGAGATAGATAGATAGATAGAGAGAGAGAGAGGGAGGGAGAGAGAAAGAGAAGAGAGAGAGAGAGAAAGAGAAGACAGAGAGAGAGAAAGAGAGAGAGAGAGAGAGAGGGGGGGGGGGGAAGAGAGAACACAACACGGCGCCACAAACTCAACACCTGTTCGATAAAAAAAAGCAAAGTAGCCAGGGCGGCTAAACACCAGAGGTACATGCTGAGATCGGTAACTTTGTAATGGTACAAACAGGAGAGGAGGAAAAACTTCAGGAACACAACACCTCATCATGCAGTGTAGTCAGATCTACAAGACAAACTTCAGTACCTTTCTTGACACCATTGCCCAGCACAGGCCAATGAACACAACACAACTCTTACTGGGCCATAAGCCGTGCATACACACAGTGGTGGTCGGCCTGGCGTCCACACAGTCCCGCCTTGCCCTACGAAGAAGCCAGAGCAGGTAGATCTCTCCGATGATGCCGATCACACTCGCTGTCCCTACTCAGTGTAACTCAGGCCCCAGCCTGCATGGTGCACATGCTATTCTGTTACATTTTTCGTCATTCGGCCCAGTAAAAAAACTGTGCAAAGCTCCCTTTCAAGTGCGCATTATCCAGTGTTAACATCTTCGGACGAAAATTCAGTTCACTGTCACGCTGACTTCTCCATAAGGCAAGGCAAAAGTGCGGCGGGACAAAACGTGGAAATGCGGAACACTGTCAAATAGGACTACAAGGTACAACAAAAACGGGAAGAGGTGCAGCGGCAACTACGCTGGGCGCCTTGGAAGAAAACTACCATAAAAGAGAGCACGGGGCTTTTGAAACAGCTGCAACGGGGCAATGCAGGGAGAGAGAGCATTGCGTTGGGCTCAATCTATAAACGTTCCCTTCGAGTCATGTGTCCAACACAAAGGAGACAAAAAGTTCGGCGGCAGCGACTCGTTGAATCAAAAACTCAACAAAGAGGGATGGTCAGGATGACTTCATATCTGGTAAATTCTCGAGCACTGATGCAGCAGACATCAAATGTGAACGACTCCTGTGCACTTCTCCGACCCAGGCACGAGCCTGTCCTCGACCGACGCCGGAACAAACAACGGGATGCTGACACTCTTCTCGCCGCTATCTCCGTTCTTGTCGTCGTGTTGCGACGGTGAGCGGTCACGTCCCGAACCAAGCCGCTGCTGCTGGTACTGGTGGACGTCCGGACGTAGCGGAACGCCGGCTTCTGCCGGCTCTGGTGCTATTTGGGAGCTGCGCAAGGCCTTGCCACACCTGGACACAAGGAAGCCGAATGGCCAGGGAGAAGGATTCAAAGGAACCATCAATGTCAGCAGCACTACAACTCCGACATGGGGGGGGGGGGGGGGGAGGGGGGGGGGGGGCAGAAGCAAGGCAGGACACAGGACAACATACGTCACACCCCACTTTAGGTAGCACAGGGCACCTGTCTACTTCTAGTGTGTTTATACAAGTAGCAGTCAAAAATGACGACACGAACATGGTCTCACTGCAGCGCGTGTGTACAACGAGGGGCGCATCATCTCGCTTTTTCCGCTGTCATTATTATCTTTTCCGGTGGGACCACTGAGAAGTCTTTCTCCCTGTACTCCACTGCCTAACAGGTTGCGAACATGAAGTGGCAGGACCAAAATTTTCAGAGTTTTTTTCAAAACGAGAAACAAGAAGAGAAAGGAAGAATACGGAAGAAACGGCCGTCGAGGCATTGCCCATTGGTGGAGTGAAAAAAATAGGAGATAAACGGCAATGTGACGCAAAGTGGATGCCTCACAGATACTGTAATCTGGCGCAAGGTCAGGCCAAAAACCTGCACTGCACAGAGATATATTTGAGGATCTGATGAGATTACGTTGATTGCAAACAATGCACGGCTCCGTAGCTAGCCTGAACACGCAAGAAACGGCAAAGTGCCGAGTAACACAAACAACTTGAACTACTAAAAAAAGGGAGAAAATGGAGTACGGCTCGAACTGAAAAGGAAACGAAACTGGGGACTGCTCAAAATTGGCCGCAAAACACGGTAAGAAACCATACCATACAGTAATTTAAAAAAGAAAAGGGAGGCATACATTGTTTGGCAGGTTGCTAAACTAGCTCAAAGGCTGCTTGCCACCAGGAAAGGGACACTACTAAGTTACCGCTACAAGTGGTTGCGTAAGATGAAGCAACCACATGTACAGAGGAAGTGGAAAAGCCAAAAACAGAAAAAACGAGAGAAATAAAAACAAGGAAACGGAATCACATGCGGAGGGAGAGAATACGGCAACGTGCAACACTAACTTGTCCTATTGTTTTTCTTTTTTCTTGGGGAATTGTAACAGTGTGTTTGCTAGCAGTTGGTGACCAGGGGAAGCATGCAAGTGGATGGGTGACAGCTATGACTGATTTTGATGGAGCGTATTTAATGTGGGCATGCAGACCATACATGCACTACAGATGTGTTATACATGAGCAGAGCGAAACTTTTTTTGTAGGATTTTGCATTTTTTTTGTGGCAAAAAGTAGGAGAGTGGCATGCAGGTGTCTGTCGAACTTCGTGCGGGTCGAGCAGCCCCTGGCGAAGAACATGACAAAGGGACTTGGGAAAGTGCAGTGCTCAAATATGCACAACAACATTAACAAAGGGGAGAATGGCATGCAGCAAGCGCAGTGTGGAAAGCATTGTGATGGCGCGTGTGTGTGCATGTGTGCGTAGCGTGGAACGCATTGTGAGCATGTGTGTGTGTATGTGTGTGCGTGTGTGCGTGTGCATGTATCTGTGCGTGCGCGCTCGTGTGTGCATGCGGGCCGATAGTCATAGACATAGGGCAACATGCAAACGGAGAACCGGGCCAATGGGATGGTGATGGCAGGTGCAGCTGAGCACGTCAGCCAGAAGAACTGTGGCCTAGTTTCAGATAGGCTTGCCCGAGGCCCTGGGGTACGGGAAGAGGGACAGGAAGAAAGAAAAAAAGAAACAGGGAAAGACAGACAGAATGAGAGAGCAGGAGTGGTTGCTGACGGCTGAAGAAGACCGATGATGACAATACAGAGGAAAGAAAGGGAAGGAGGTGAGGTCGAAAAAGGATGGAAGGAAAGCGTCAGACTTAGCCTACCATGTACATGTACTGCTGGGTTGTGGGAAGTGGCCTTACAAGGCATGCCCTCCTACCATGTACAAGTACTGCTGGGTTGTGAGAAGTGGCCTTACAAGGCATGCCGTTGGGATGTCTCCACTCTATTTGTTGCGCTTTTTCTTTGTTGGATCTACCATTGAGTACACGTCTCTGGGAGGTGCAGGTGAATCCGTAGCCGGGGACTCCAAATTTGGTGGTGGCAGTTGGTCGTCAGCGGCTGTGCCCTGGGCCGCGTCAGGAGGAGGCTGTGTAGGAGTTGTTGCCAGTGCTGGGGCCTGCGGTGCAAGGTTGGTTGAATCGACCGTCGAGTACACATCCGGTTTGGGCACCGCAGGTGAAGCCGAAGCAGGGGCAGTGACTACGGCAGCGTTCGGCAAGACCTTGCCGATGTGGTCGTACGTGCTCGGGTCGGGACCCTCACCAGTCGGTTCAGTGTTGAACGTGAACGTGTCGTAGGTGTCACCGGCCGGGTCCGCACCAGGCTTGGCGGCTGTTGGTGGCAGGGCGACGTCGTACTCATTCTCGGCCTCTCCATTTGCTGCCATCTGACCAGTGGTATTTGTGCCCTGTGCTCCCAGAGCAGTGGTTGCATTGGGTGGAACGACGTCGTAGTCCCCTCCACTGGTCAGGTGGGCGGGAATACGATTCATCGGGACCGTGGCAGGAACGTTGGGATCGTGTGGCGGTATAAAACCCCTCGCCCTGTTCTTCTTGTTGATCTCAATAAGGCCAGTGTCTGGGTCGAGAATGGGGCCACTGCATGTGTTACGCACACATACACCAATACATAATGCCACAGCACGGAGAAACCAATGCAACTGGTAACATTTTAAAGCTAAAACACCACATTATAAGCATGATATTCACCCTTTTTCATGTGTTGTACCTCACGTACTGTAGTACATGCACTGGGGCCATGGGATGCAGAGAGGGAGCAGTGCTTCACAGTCGCAGCATAGTACGTGTTTCCCCACTTATACATGTACAGTCAACTTTGCGTATAATGACACTCGGCGGCGGCGGGGCATCAGAAAAGTGTCCTTATACCCGAAGTCTCATTATATGTGTTACAGTTGGATGGGACTTTGCTCTGGGCATGGAAATTCTGTCGTTATTTGCGAATTGTCGTTATATCCGCAGTCATTATTAGCGAAGTTGATTGTACTTTGAAGTACATTTTGCTAGCTTATCTCGCCACTATTCGCAACACAGTGATAAATTTCACCCTGCTGATGCGTTCTTTTCGCTTTGATGCGTTCTTTTCTTCCGATTATTATTATGTTCTTTCCTTTTTTCTTTCTTTTTCCTTCTCTTGCCATGGCTGGATAGCGCCCTCTCCTTTGCATTGGCTTCTGCCATTGGACGGTGAAATAAAATAAAATAAATAAGATGTTGTTGTGCAGATATTTGACATAGTTTTGGCGTTGGGGGCTTTGTTGACCTCAGGCAAGTGACACTACATAACTTGATTTTCATTTCGGCTCGCACCGTCAATGGCCTGCTAAGTTAAAATTCCTTGTGAGACGGTCTTTTCTTGCCACCAAGTCGCATCCACTTTGCAGCACTTTCTCCGGGATGGTGCGTCATTGCACAACTTCTGTAGGAGGTTGTAGTAAGATCGCTGTTTACAGGAGGAGATCTCTTCCTGCAGCTAATTTCAATTTTTATCTCGCTACTCTCATTACTTACTGGCAAGAGTACATAACTCTACAGAGTTTTCAACCACCAATGGTTGCTGTCGCCACTACTCATCTTTAGAAGACAGGTCATGCTGCACCCCGTGAGGAGCATGGGGGGGGGGGGGGGGGGCACTACGTCTTTCTGCCTTCGTTCAGCATGCGCATGTTCGGGCCAAATGACGGGGACCACAGAGTTCAGTGGCTGCTGGGAAGTCAGAATCGAGTGCCAGTGTGCCAAGTTCACGTTTACCTGTAGCTAGCTGTATGTGTGCTGCATAGCTGTACACTGCAATTTCTTACTGCTGTAGGTACGGACTGATTCAAGAATATTTTCAGCTATGTACCACTAAAAGCTGGACCAGATACGTAACTGGAATAACTCCATTCCTCGTGATCTAATTAGGCCCTATGTATTTAGATGCGAAGTCAACCGTGCAGAATGAAGTTTCGAGCACCGTCAGGCGCATTGCACCGTGAAAAAATGAAATACGTCAAAAATGAGTCGTGACTGAAGCCTTTGTGGAGTTGCACACGCTGTGGAGTTACGCACTATTGATACGCTCTTGTCGATCGAGCTGTACTCGTACTCCAGGCTCTGCTGTCCTTGCCTGCCAGTACTCGCGATTGGTATTTATCTCGCTTACACTTTCATTTCGGCAGAGTACTGTCGTGGACATGGAAATCCAGTCGACTGACTGGGGTCGGCGCCCTCAGCGCGTACAGAACGTTGCATGCAGTGCACATGTTGATCCGATGCGACCAGCGTGCTGCAGCGCATAAATGCATGTGTACAGCTTACCCACGCCTGCATGGCCAGCGAGCGCCCTGGGGCCGCTAGACGTGCGACCGGACTTCCATGTCCACGACTGTAGGACTAAACAAACTAAGTTTAACGTTTGGTACTGCATGCAGCACAGGCTAGGAACTTTGCCCCGTTGATGATGTCACTTGAGTATTACTATTACCACTCTTACACTGAACCCTTGGCTAGGCATGTACATAAGACACAATGAAGACATAACATTATTTTTAAAGTGAGAAAAGTGACATTTCCTTACCTCACACACGTCAGATCCATTGCAATGCTGAAAGAATAAATGCACTGAGGGGAGGGGTCGGCAAGGGTACATAGCCAGGAGTGTGCGCAACGCCCACCCTACATGGTCTGCTGCGATGGACTCGCCAAGGGCAGAATTCCTTTATTGAGGCCACTTTTCGGCGGCAGTATGATCAGATGTGTACGCCTTTCCGCACTATTCATGCTACGTAGTCAGTTCCACCAGTTTAGGAAGCATACATGCATCCACAAGATCTGCTCCATTGTGACCATTGCAACGGCGATGGACGTCTTCTTTGCCCTTTCGATCTCTGGCTACGCAAGATAGCAACAGTGAGCCTAATTACTGCGAAAGACTGTTGTCATTTTTAATACGAACAATATTCTGCCGTGGGCTAAGGGATCGCCGAGCTGCACACTCTTGGTTACGTATTTCTGGTGCCAGCAAACAGCTGCCTTGTTTAATCTACTATAGCCTGTATATGTCTACCCAGGTGACACCATCAACAGGGTATTTTAGCAACTAAACACATCCTATAGATGCTGGTTTCATTCAACTGCAGGGATCGATTTACTTTGATTTTTTTCGCATAGCAGTCACTGCCACACAGTTTTACAATTGACTAGCACCTCCCAGTATTGATTAGCACCTCCCAGTATTGATCAGCAGTTTTCTTTCATCAAAAGTTTCCATGCAATTCTGTACAATAGCAGGATTATGTACAGAAGAGGACAATAGCTGCAGTTGCTATTTGCTTTTCCAAGCGAACGGTTGACCTGAATATTTACGTTAGGGTTTTCGCTTGGGCTCGTTACATGTTCAGCGTCTGTCCAACTTCGAGTTCTTCACAACACAATGTCCTTCAACAGGGCAGTTCCACTGATTCCTTCGACAAAGAAGCTCAGGAAAGCGCTCAAGCGATCGTGACACTTCATGCAAAGTGCACAGAATTTTCGCTTTTCTCCTTTTCTTCATAAAAACGAATCGACACCCCTGGCGCATCCAGTTCTTTTCCCACTTCTGGACAGTGATCAGATTCACTGCCATGTTGGCTACATGAGACTAAGACCGGAGACTAAAAACCATCTACTTCAACTGTGTCTTGTCGAACAGAAACAAACTGAATTGAGCTTGAGAACTTCAGGGAAAGCCGCCGCCATGTACAAAACTTCAAAAGACTGCAGTCATGCACGACCAGTGCTAGTGCAGTGTCCAAAATCTTAAAGAGCGCGATCCGCGACCCCCGCGCGGACTGAGCAGGACAGTCCAGTTAGTTGGAGTAGTAAAATACTACTCCCTAGTCAGCAGTGTGTACAACAGTCGCATGTAAACTGCACACAATCAGTACAGAAGGGTCTTTGTACATACCGCTATGCATGACCAGTGCATCGCAGTTTTGGTTGGAGAAAACGAAAAGCGAATCGCAGCCAGTGAATTTTGATTCGCAAACTGCGATGCGAACCCGGATAAATCAATCCCTGAATTGGATACCACACTTCCGTGGAACAATGGCTTGGGGTGACGTTAGCCATTGATGGGTCTCAATGAATTTCTGAGTTGTCCTTTCGACGAAAAAATCTGCAGTCTACAAACTGAAACCACCCCGATCCAGAGGGATGCAGAGACTGGAAACGGCACTGTTAGATACCGGTAAGCCGATTTTACCTACGCATGTGCAGGTACTCCGGCTTCAAAACGTACAAAAGCTTTTGTCTGAGCTGGTTACAACCGTGGACTGTACGCACGGTGTCACTGAGGGCGTGACACATCGGACACCAATCGCCAAGCCCATGCATGTAACACATGCATAGGTTGCCCTGCCAGCAGGCCAGTGTATTGTCGATGCACTCATATCTCTCTTATCCGGGCAGCCCCCGGGGACCGGGCACTGTCCCTAACTTGGACATGTCCCTAATTCTGCATCATGAAGGTTTTGATGGGGAAGGGCCAGAGATCTTGCATATCGCATCACTCTTTCCACAAATATTGGCAAAGGAGTAACAATATTTCCATAAATATTGGCAAAAGAGTAACAATTTTCCACTAATAGTGGCAAAAGAGTCATAATATTTCCACTAATAGTGGCAAGAGAGTAGCAATATTTTCACGAAAATTCACCCATAGGGTGCCCGGGTAGACCGAGGTACCCGGAATTTGGAGGTCTGCTTGAGTGAGATAAGAGTGAACAAGATTTCTTGTAATCTTTTCACGTACAACCTAGCCATGCGTGGGTGTGTCAGCTAACTATTGTTTGATTTGTTTGTTTGAAGTTTTATTTAAAACATCGCACACCAAACGGGCATTGATGCCCAATATTATGATGGCGATAGAATAAAGAAAGAAATGTGGCTATTAACGCGCTAAGCCTGTCCTGTTCACGTACTGCGCGATCAGGCTCATTTCCCCAAAAGATGTCCTTTCACCTACAGTGATTTCAAGTGAGTGCAATGTTGTACAGACCACTGTGCACAACACAACAAGTCTGCAGAAAACAGTCGAATCTTAACCACTGACTGCGTATCGGAAAGCTAATGAGCAGAGATGTCCAGAACTATACGGTTGGTAGAAACTGGACGCGAACGACAAAGTTCGAATTGCTGCAATTCCTGAAATTTCCTCAAGCGAAGTGTGCATATGGTGCTGTTCAGGCACCAGCTTCCTTAGTCTACTCCAGCTCAACTGACAGGCGAGGGGAGAGGATTCCCTGCAACAATGCATTGACCTGGGAGTGGTTGTTGCAGTGATGGAAGGTCTCCTGAGTCAATGCCTCGACGAGTATCGCGTGTGCTCTGGATGGCAGTTTAAAAGGAGTCGATGGGAAAAGCGCTAGCTTGAAATAATGCGAGGAATTGGCTTTCCTACTAATTCTACCGAGGTTGTTACCCCTAACTAATAGGGTCTTCCTGGGTTACCGATGGTCTTTTTGGAATTTTTGTATTTTCTATAAAACCCTTTCTATCAGCATGGTGCAATCATACAAACACTAGTAAAAAAAATTCTGTTCGCATGCTTCCGGCATACTTGACTCAATGGACAGGCAGGGGGACATTTCATTGCTCATGGTGTGTATCCACTATCCAGGAGTCCAAACACTTTCCTAAACCACCAACAGTAAAGGGAAAAAAACAACGCGTGGTAGCGGGTTCATAGGGTACACCTGCCATACCAAGAACTAGGCCAGTCAACAATAATTCCCTACCTCGGTTGCTTCTTGATCACCAAGATGATGATAACGACTAGAACGATAGCAAGTACAGCTCCTCCAACAGCAATGCCAACAATAGCTCCAGTTCCAATGCTTCCGTCTGTAGGATCATCAGTGGGAGAAGTATCATTGGACGACGTTATATTTGGCGAATCTATATTTGTCGTATTTTTCATATTTGTCATATCTGATTGTTGACCATTGGTCGGAGTAAGCAAGTTTATTCGCAAGTAGTCGTCGCGTCGTGGGCAGAAACGTGGATGTAGTGGTTTGGGAACCGCACGTTGTGACATTTACGGCAACAAAAGGACATACACGAAAATGAGGAATTCAGTACCAGAGGTCGAGCAGCAACTAATTACTTCTGACATGCTGAGTGGTGTGGTACAGACATACTAGTCGTATACAGAGTACAAAGTACACAATGAGCATGCCACCAAAGCCACATGCACCTTTGCACTGCTAGAAAAAAAGGCTGCCATGATTTTGCCTAATACATGCTGCAGAGAAGTGTTGTTACTGATGTAATAGTCACTTCTGAGCCAGTAGTTGCTGTGACAACTGTGCTTCTTCTGGTAGTCTCCTACGTTCCTATGTGTGCTACACAACTGGCTTTGGGTGACTGGGGCATTGGCATGCTACAAGTAAATATACGCATTTTTTAGTAGTGTTGTGCTCCAAGTTTGCCCTTCAAGAGAACTAAGAGATCTGATGATAATGATCAAATACAATGGGAACCACACAATACATAAATTGGTCATAACGTGTTTTCAACTCGGTGCAGTGATTGCTGCGTTCAGTGCAAGTGCACGGTAAGGCTGTAAATGGAATAGAAGTTATAGAACTTACCCTTGGGCGTTGGATCCGTACGATTGACTTCTAACCCAGCAAAACACGCACATAGACACCAGCGTCACCACGCACATGCATTATAGACACAAAGACATAGATACAAACACTACACTCAAGACCTAGAGCACAACTACATGTGGACCATGGAAAACACATAATGACTTTGTCAGAACACTGATATCAATTATCAAGCTGAGATCTAATGCCGTTTCAAAGTTAACTTAAAACTTTTTTCAGAATGTTTGCACTCTTACTGAGACTGCTGTGACTGAAGAAGAAGCAACAAAAGCGTCAGTTGAGGTTTAACCCTTTAGGCTGTGATGATATGCGTCAAAACGTCACACCTGATTCCCCGATGCCGCATGTGTGCATCGTGTAAATGGGCCAGGTGTCCCTAGTAATGTTTTGGCTCAGAAAGCACTATAATAGTCCTCTCGGAGCAGAAATCTCATTAGCCGACCTGAGCTCAACTGATATGGGGTGAATTCCCCGAAACACTGTTTATTGAGCAGGGCGGTGCTTCTTGCAGGTTTGCCGAGTGGAAGGTATGGCTGCTTCTCGTGTGCTCCAGGTGCAGTCGTGAGTCAGTCAAGTGTCAAATCAGTCGGCATGAAGCGCGAGCTCTAACGTTTGGAGTAGCCACAGGACAATTGCTGTCTTAGCTATTTTGCTTCATTCCCTAGATGAGCCCAATGATGAGAAGGAAACAAAACGTGAAACTCTCGCTATCTCTTCTAGACAGGTGTGGATTACGTAGATGCATGACCTGCATTTAAAAACACCAAAATAGTAACAGTAATAATTATGGTTTATTGCCACCAGGTCGTCAAAATACTCAACCATGATTCTTCCACAAAATCTCTGGCTAGATCGACAGAGTAGTGGTAAAAATTCTAAAACGTAAACCTGTGCTACAGACTTCTTACTTGTGCAAACTGGTAGGTTAGACAGCGTCCCGTTTCGCAGACATGTGACGATACTCCCATTTCCCGTTGAAGTGTAGTTAACAGCGCAAGCTATAATCATAGACTTATTCACTTCCATTCTTGGAATATTGCTGACAGTGAAGTTTAGGTTTCGAGCGGCGCAATGGGTGGCTGAAAGAGGGAATGGACAGAGAGCAATAAAAGTAGAAGCACACCCTGTCAACAGTGCTAACTAAGGAAGTACACACATAAATTGACATAATACACCATGGACACATGAGGCATCGGCAGCAAGAACCGGGGTTCTAGCGATTTTTCAAAATGCCAATATTTGCGAAAAACCGAACCGATGCGGTTTTTTAGTCACCGCGATCTAAGCGAAAAGTCTTCTTGCGCTATCGCTTTGAAAGTGCCTTCTTCTTGGTGACTTCACCATAATTTGTCGTCGTCGCCGTTGTAGTTTATCCGCCAGGCACTTGGGACGTTCATGCGGTCTGGGTAGCGCCTGCAGAATCATGCGCTCGAAAGAGAGAGAAACAAATGAGCCCGGATCAGCGAAACCATCGCTTGTGTTTGATATCAAGTTGATCAAAAAGTGACGTTGAAGTCGAGCGAAAGAAAAGTCGCGGACCTAACAACTACCCATCACCTTTCTGTCTTTCTTGTCACTAGTCTTTCTTTCCGCCTGACAAGCCCGTGTTTGTTTGTTTGTCAGTAACTAGCTAGCTAGGCAAGCCCCAGGCAAGTGAGGAGACACGGCTAGGAAACCCCACGTACCTGAGCTTAGCTGGCGAATAGGTACGATCGCGGGGCGCGAGCATCGCACACGCATCGATTGTCGTTGACGCCAATCACGACACGACATTTTTTGGTGATGACTGGAATGGCGATTGCTCATCAAGAGAGTCAGGTGAAAGCCGACAGAGCTCCAGAGGACCACTCTCTCCTGCCGCAAAGCGACTCGGCGAGGCTGCCGACTTCGTGTAGAAGAAAGCAGCGCTGATGAGAATTACGACGATTCGAGTGGATATTGTTGAACGATGAACGACTCCTTCACTAGTAAGTTTGTCGGATATCGACAGTGACGATGCAGAGCAAAGGCGTCTCGATTCACGACTGGAAGAGCAACGAGAGCTAGCGCCAGACAAGATCTGCTTCGTTGGCTGGGACGCTGAGCAATTTGAAACATTTATTGGGTCTATGCAGCAGCTCCCAAAAAAATTCAAAAAATATGTTCCTGTAGGGTCAGGTAACCGTTGAATGTATCTGCACCTAGTACGTACCTCATGCTCATGAGCCTGTGTACTGAGCAGTCACAGCTACTGTGACTGATTGCACTCCGTGTGTGCAGATATGTTTTCATGGAAGTGAAGAGCTTGGAGAGCATCAGTACAGAACCTGGTGTGGATGCAATATCAGCCCCTGGAACTTGGCCATATGCCGTTAGCTGCGCGATAGTCAGTGAAGCCAATGATTTACTTGGACAAGCCAGTGTCTGAGTACACCCCCAAGGACTATAAAATTCCTCCTTGTTAGCCGGCTGAGTGATGGCAATGCCTGACAGGATCAGACACATAACAACGCTCATACTACACAGAAATGCCACTTCCAACATTCGCCATACAGCGATGTGGTGTACCGCATTTTTTGATCACTTACGGTGCTGCGATTGATCTAAAATTTCTTGAGACTGGTTATCAGTGGTTGTGGATCAATTTGGAGCACAAAAATAATTTTTGAAAATTTTGCACATGTGATGGTTTTGCTGATCCAGGCTCAAATAATTATATTCTTGGCGAAACGACCCCGTCACAAATAATTCTTGATGGAGCACGAGCGACTAAAATGTTGACAGCTGGATCTCCAGAGATTCTCCGCTGCCTGCCATAGTCCACAGCAAGACGAATCAGGTGAAAGTGACAAGGTTTCGCTCAGATGACAAGCCATCAGCGGGGGCACCGCAGGCAAGGAGTTTGAGAGCTTCGTCACACGACGTGGTGACGCGGACAACCGCGCTGAGATGCAGAATGAGATGCAGTACTTCGTGGCAACTATTCGCAGCTGGATGAGTTGGTGAGATACGGAGACAGCCCCGAATGAACTAAACCTTACTTGATACAAGAAGGTTTGTGAAAAAATTGTTGCAAGTATACATGCACTCTTGTTGTACGCGTGAAATTCATCACATTATAATGCATGTATCTACGAGCTGCTGGCGTAGGAGAGCAAGATATGCTTGGTGGATGTTTCTGGCTTGGCCAAGCATGCATATCTAGTCTTGTAGGTTCTTCCCAGCCATGTAAAACGTGGAGTGCCAGGCTTCTTTCTGTCTGACAAGTCTGTGTCCAGCACCAGACTTGCACATGACAGGGATTGAGTTTTCAAGTTCACAACAGCAAGTCCAGGCAATAAAATTACACTTTTATTAACTATAGCACTCTGTGTTCCCCCTGAAGACCCATAAATATGCTACTGGTAAATTATTTTCAACAACTACATACAGAGCCAACGGTATCTGCGTTCCATTTTGCAATTTTGCTGATCATTTTCGTCGACCTTAACCCATGATTTCGGGCGTTCTTTACCATCTTGGAAGGTGCCCAGAGCTCCAAAATTTGGCCCATAGATCACTCATTTAGTGGACAGTTCAAAGCCATCAAAACCTCATTTTCGCCAAAACAGCCGTATACATAAATGTGGGGCAAGGACCGGACTTTACAGCACCAAACCATGGTACATAGGTACTTACGCACACAGCCCGGAGGAGACCTGATCCAGATTTCATCAGTCCTGCTACATGGGCAACTCACGCCTCGTATGTTGGACATAATGATGTTGGAACAATTGGTAACACTGGCATTGTTGCAGATCATAGAGCAACCTGGAATGCAGCATATAATGCACAAAATGTATTCCAATGAAAATGATTCATCTCTTGATGACAACTATACTTACATACCCATTAGATTTCTTAACCCTTTATGTACTGAAAAAATGTACACAGACTGAATTTGATCTCGACTCACCTCAAATTCCATAATTATCCGGGTCATAACTTTAGTCTCCTTTTGACGATTTTTTCAATCTTGGGCTTCCTGGAAAGCTCGTCGCAAGAGGAACACATTGAGCCACGCTTGCCACCACGAAAGTCAAAACGCCAGCGCTACAGCCCAGCGCCCAGCGTCTTAGCAGCAACGCCAACATTCCGACAGAAGTCGTCTTGCATCAGCCATTTCGCTCTCCTTGCTCGTAACAAGTAACTGTTACTTCAAAAAAAATTCACAAGCTGCCACGAGTCAGTTTGCCATTTTGAACGTGTTTCTACGTCACTGCATGCCCAGAATGACGGGGAAATCCCTCATTCAAATCTGCGCGAGCAGCTATTGAGCGACATTTGCCGCGATTCGACTTTCGAGCTTCGTAACTCTGAAACCACACATCGGAGCGCTTCAGCGATTATTTCAATGGACAGCTGGGAGTTTTCTCTTCGACCTACATATTTTAGTTTTCGGATATAACCCAGAAATGACTGAGTTACGATCGATTGAAATTTTGAAAAGTTTCGATCCCAGGGAATCGAAAGTTGTACAGTCCGTACACAAAGGGTTAATTTCCCTGTACTTGGCAAGCACTCCCTATCCCATCCCCTCTCATGAACATTTAAAAAATAGCAGCCACCGTGTACCCAGTGTGCTGACAGTGCTCAACACCGCGGAGGCAGAGCGTACTACGGAACAGAACAACAAGGACAATCAAGGTTTGTTTGCTGTGACTTGAAGTTTCATGCTCTCGCAATCATCAGGCAACATGAAGGTTGGGTGCCGACCATGCCAGTATATGTCAGGAGAAGGTATGAAAAGCTGTGAGAATGTGGGGGCTAGCGGTGTTATCTTAGGCAGGAGGCTGTGTGCAGAGTGTGTGGTTGTTGAAGGCAGGGCTAACAGTGCAATGTTAGCGCAGAATGTGTGGCTGGTGTGGGCAGGAGGTGGTGAGCAATGTGTGTGGATGTTGTAGGCAGGAGGCTATAGTCTAGAGCTAGCAGTGTGATATTAGTGCAATGTACATGTATATGGCTGGTGTGGGCCGGGTATTATGAGCAAGGTGTGTGAGCGTGAATGGTGTGGGCAGGAGACTGTGGAGACGTATTTAGGTGACACTGGGGTATTTTAGGAGATATTTGTTCTCGTGTCGGCACTTGGATGCCATTTCCAAGCGTTTGTTGAGGCTGGATGGTGACCCTAGCGTGTTCAGGATGTGGAACCTTTCTCTGGTACAGAGGGAACAACGCTTTGTGATGTTGGAGTATGGTCGGGCGCGATCTTTTATCCTCCATTCAACTTCGTACGGGGTGTTGGATTTCTTAAAATAGCAGCCATAAACCATACAACTACTAAATGAGACACGGATGTGCAACTGGTAGTAGCTACAGCTTCATGAAAGAAAAAGCTGGCGAAGCTCATTTCAAATTCCACAGTGTGTACTACATGTACTACTACTGAGTCACTAGCACTTGAAGTACGTTAGTGAAAGCAACAAATAGAACAGCACAGTATGCGTGGTATGTAAAGGCTCTCCTAAAGAATGCTGATGTGTTCCCCTCCTTTTCTCTCTCCCCCCCCCAGGGGGTTATGTACTCTTGGTACAACAAGGCAGGGAATACTTGAGAACGGGTTTTATTCACAACACCAATCGCGTGAAACCATGAAGTATGCTTTTTTTGCGATGCGACACGCGATGCGACGTGATCTGCGACGGACGCGTGCGATGCGAACTCGCGAAATACCATTCACAGAAGAAGTCAGCGATGCGACGATGCCTTGCTGATTTGGCGCGAAGTTCAATGCAGGTGGGTACATCACCATGGTAATCGCGCGGTTTGGTACAACTTGTACAAATTTATAGGCAACTCTTGAACCTTTGTACAACTTTGCTGTAGAAAAGGTCAAAATCGTACGCCAAATCGCTTGTCGCATCGCAAAAGTTGAGCCAAGCTCAACTTCTGCGATGGCCCAGTTGCGGCAGTTGAGTGGGTGCGAGATGGCTGCGATTTGGGGATTTCCTGGTTTCGCGGCTGTTGCATCGCGCGTCGCATCGCAAAAAAGCTTCTGTGAATCTCGCTTTAGTGCTCATGCATACCTGCCAAGTATCCAGATTTTTTCAGGATTATCCCGCAATTTTGGATGAACTCCCGCGATCCCGAAATTCCTGTCGATTATCCCGAAATTCACTGTACAAGAAACAAGCTTGATATTGTACTTGGAGCACTTCAAATGACTTGTCACAGGCCAGTAGTTGTCCTTATTGATTCCGGACCACCATAGCCTGCAGTACCCGTCAGGCGAAATTACTGGTCAGTCGGCGACACGAATTTTTCACAAACATTTGCGTTTCACCTGCTGGGAGAGTATGCGTGTACTCGAGTCTCATCCTGAGCACGTTTTTTTCTTCTTTTTTTCAGCTCCAGTATAGCTGTATTTTTCATTGCAAAGCCGTCCCGAGTCGATTGTTGTGTTCGTTGTTCAAATGAAGTGGACATTCAATCATGAAGGCAGAAGACATAGGAGCCTGATTGGAGTTTCTCGTGGCATAGGACGGCCACAGACGAACTGTTGCTCTCCTCGCCACTCCACACAACAACAAAAGACTCGTGCACACTGGGAGAGAGCGTTTTCTCTAACTTGCTTTCAGTAAGGTGACGGGAGAACTCATGGTTATCAGACAATTAACACTGACAACGAACGACGGACGACTGACACTGAGACAAGACTAGACAACAGAATATATTAGATTGAAGGCGTACAACGGGGACAAGACGAGCAAGTGTGTACCAACGGGGACAGAAGACGGTGCAGCCGCATGTACGCAGGAGTCAAAAACAGCGCAGCAGCATGTACCACGACTCAGCAGCATGTACAACAAAGAGACACAAGCGCAGCCAAATGTACGACAAAGAGCTACACGTGCAACCGCATGTACAACGAAGAGACACAAGCGCAGTCACATGTACAACACTACCCCCCATCAAAAAAAAACATCCACTCCTGTGGATGGAAGCAATCAAAACAAAACAAGAAGAAAGACAGAAGAAAAAGAAATCAAATGTGAACAACATACACAGGAGAATAGAAATAAAACATGCCGGGCCAAAACAGTAAGAGACGTAACTCCGGACAACGGGGAAAAGCCAAGGCACAAATGTGTGAAAAGAAAACAGACCGGGCCCACCCATAGAGGGAACCGCCATACTTTCAGGCGTGGGCCGCCAGGAAGTAACCACGTTGCCCTGGTATGAAGCCAAGGCAAACCGATGGCACTGCGAAGACCGCGGCAGCTGAACCGGGTGACCAGGCATCTGGAAGCACAGGAGTTGTCCGGAAAACCATCACGCAGCAAACCATCACGCAGCCGATGGGGCTACGAAAGCTCACAGAGACAGAAAGACACACACAGAAAGAAACACGGACTGACGCAAACATCTCAGCCATCGCCGAAAATCAGAAAAGCACACGAAGGAAGGGAAGAACAGCCAGGAAGAACACGTCGACTGAAACAGGAGCAATTAATCAGTGAGGACACCATTGAGGACACACAAACAAATCGGTTACCAATACGCAAAAGATAATGAAGAAAAACCACAGGGCGCTACCCTGAAAAACCCACAGGTCTCTAACCTGAAAAAACCCCACAGGGATCGAACCTGAAAAAAACACAGGGATTGAACCTGAAAAACCCACAGGGATTGAACCTGAAAAAACCACAGGGATTGAACCTGAAAACCCACAGGGATCGAACCCGAATAACACGGAACTTATAGTACATCCGCTCGCAAAACCAAAAAACCGAAGAAAAAACTGTCAGGCACCGACTGGGGCACACAAGGGCCAACCAGCAACACACGGAAACCATAACACCCGCAAGGCAAACCGATACAAAAAAGCGCAGGATCCCTGCAGACCACCAGGCAGACCGTGGCTCACCATGATCAGACGCCCACCCAAACGAACTAGAGGGACTACATGCCGAAACACAATTATTACAAAACCATACGCTCACAAAAAAAATTCAACCTGGATCCGAAACGAGAATCCTACATGAAGTTCACACCTCCCACCAAACCGGAAGCCACCAGCTTTCCGACTGGGTGCACAGTGCATGACCAAGCCTGACAACGCTCTGCACGGAACATGGAGAAACTACTACTACTACTAGTGAAACGGTAGAAACACGAAACGAAACAATATGGATCGACTACAAACGAGGCAGCACCTCGAGAACGTTCAGGTGGACATCCAAACAAATCACGCAACACAGTCACAATATCGGAGCAGTCCGGCGGCAACTCGGTCTCCGTGACAAGCACAAGTGCACAACACAAGACGAGATCAAAGCTACCCATGCTGAATGCACGACGAGCAAGCAAAAACAAGTTCCAGATTCGAACGCGTAGCACACGAACAGAAGTTTGAAATTTTCATACACACCACAGTACAGTACAGGGTAGTCAGAGCGACCCAGGAACAACTAACACAACGGGGCGAACGTACAACGAGCAGCAAGACTATTCTACACACTCGAGCACAAGAGAACAAGGTTCCGCGGACTCCCTGCCGGGACCAGAGTCACCCAACGCAAAACAATTTGAAAAAATTCGAAATCGAATACAAGTTACGGCAACACATTACGCAGAGCAGACAATTACAAAGGCATTCTCACCTGAGTAGGCGCTCTCATGAGAGGCTTGGACGTTCGTGAGACATTGGTGGGGCGGCGAGGAGAAGAGGAATACGAGCTGACGGCGACGCGTCGACGAGCTTCAGGGTCGTGGATACGATTTGTTGGGCGCCAAATGTCGTCAGTTTAATCCGACAAACTGTTGCTCTCCTCGCCACTCCACACAACAACAAAAGACTCGTGCACACTGGGAGAGAGCGTTTTCTCTAACTTGCTTTCAGTAAGGTGACGGGAGAACTCATGGTTATCAGACAACTAACACTGACAACGAACGACGGACGACTGACACTGAGACAAGACTAGACAATAGAATATATTAGATTGAAGGCGTACAACGGGGACAAGACGAGCAAGTGTGTACCAACGGGGACAGAAGACGGTGTAGCCGCATGTACGCAGGAGTCAAAAACAGCGCAGCAGCATGTACCACGACTCAGCAGCATGTACAACAAAGAGACACAAGCGCAGCCACATGTATGACAAAGAGCTACACGTGCAACCGCATGTACAACGAAGAGACACTAGCGCAGCCACATGTACAACACAGAGACACTTTGGGATTTTCTGAATATAAAATACCGTACGCACGATGCTGAGATCAATTTGTGCGATATCAAATTGTTTGTGATCTACCACATCAAGCAGAACGGGATCCAAACACAAGCTTACCGACGGTTAGGCTGCCGACCTGACTGGACAAAATAATGATCCCTGGCTTCACCAGACGCGAGAAGTCGGACACCATGTCCTTTGCCGCGACGTCCATCTCCAAAAAGAACTCCATCTTCGTCGTGAAAAGGCTTGAAATACTCAATATCCAACCGAGATTCGCGGTCTCAACCTTTCTCAGATCGAATCATTTTTTGTTGTGGCAGTTGCAGGGCAGATCCCCGCCACTACTTCAACAGGGGATGGCTCTAAAGCATGCCTGGAACAAGCCATATCGAGGTTGCAAGCCACCCCTCTCAGCAAGAAATTCGAAATTTCAATGGTGGAAGATATACTATGAAGAGAATTTCAAAAAGTATGTTTCGCGGAGCGATCGCTCAACCTACGTCATTCAAACTTTGCAGGACGGTGCTAGGCATGGAACCACAGGGGATGATATCATAGCTGACACACAGAGTCACACACACAGCAGATTCGTGTGCACAGATACTAAATTAGTGGCCGTCGTCATCTTCTTCCCGCTGATCTCAACTGTACTATGACGTGCTATTTCGCCTGACGAGTGGATCTACTAGTGCTCCTTCCACGAGCAGTCTCTGAAAAACCTCCATTTTTGAGTCTTGAACATGTGTAAGTGTGATCCGATGATCACCATCGATCATCTATTATCGAAATGTTGGTGCCATCAAAAGTTGAAAAAGGATATTTTGGTAAAAATGTGACATATCCCGAAAAACCAAGGCAAATCCCGCGATTTTGCCATGGCGATCCAGAAAAAAGCACTCTCAGTACTTGGCAGGTATGCTCATGGTGTTTTAATAGCAGATTAGTATTAACCCTTTGAGGTGCCACTGATTTGGCCAAAAATTCACATTTCTACCCACTCCGACAAGAATCACTGTAACTCCACAACCGTTCAACTTTTATATACACATGAGCACATTTTTCGCATCCGAAAAGAACAAGGAGTGGGATGAAAAGGTGTCTACCGCTTTGTTTCCAAGTAATATTGACGAAAATATCAAATTACTATTGGCAACGATAGTACGAACGGTCCAATTCAGCCATCACCATGGCTTCTAAGATATAGTGGTGCAAGACACCGTTTCTTTTCCCAAGTATACAGTCAGATGGGGGCACGCGGCTTCAGTTTGTATGCAGAGGATGCGCTCCGCCGCGCTTCGCCGCGCGTCGAAACGCTGACTACGATCGAGGATAACTCAATATTTTCAGCACGGACCGCGGTTACCCGTTCAGCTTGTTCCCCTATGTATCTACTATGTGTGTGCCAAATTTCAGCCCATTCAGACGATGTACACAAGAGCTGGGAGCATACAACCCACCCCCAGAAAATATCAGTCGTAAATGACTGATGCACCGCAAAGGGTTAAAAAGAAAAGGGATGTGTTTTATAATACCACCATATTGTTCAATCTGGCTAATGATGATCGCCAAAATGGAAATATCAGTTTGCTGAGAACAGACACTGGACGGGATATCCCTTCAGAATTGGAAATTCCCTGCATCACTCGCATACAGACTCGCATACAGACTTACGTTCACACAATGGTTGCCTTGGTTGCCACATTCCATTGCCCTGGCATGTAGACTGGGTTATTGCCATACTATTGTTAGACAGAAAGCCTGGTGCGCACTCGAAGGATTCTGTGGAACCTGGTAGTGTGTCGAAACTGCCATTGAGATCTGGACATAGTGCTGGGAACAAAAAGGCAAAATTCAAGGCGATTACTCACGATAGGTGGAAACCTCAACTATGCGAGTCCTACCATGTTCCTGTAAGTAGAAGCAGACATTTAGTTTGCCCAAGTCCACAAGTGCATGCCAGACCTGCAGCACTTGTCCGTGTTCAGTTGAAAACTATCACCGGTATTCACAGATTTCAATAGGACAAGACTGTATGACATTTGATGGAAGCGAAAAAAGAAAGAAAAGAACAACGATCAGGCGCGTGCGCCGTATGGGTTCCTGGGTGCCCGGAACCCCCCTTTTTTTTCGCTCAAAATGCAGGATTTTGCTTCGTTTTTTGAAATTTTTCCCGGAGGAGGCCCCCCGGAACCCTCCCTTGAAGGGCACCGGCGCACGCGCCTGAGTCGATGCCTTTATATTACGCTTGCTACGGCAAGCGGAACCATCTGGTGACCGGGGCGAAGTGGAACATAGAGGAGGGCCTGGAGAGATCTAGCGGCGCAGAAATCAACGAATGGTGCTAGAACACACAACCAATAGGCAGCCGGACATGGTGAGCTAGACACGGTGTGGACCGATACCAACAATCATGCCAGTGCGATACTACCGCTTGGTGCGATGATCCTGCAAATCTACACATGTGCCGATCTGGAGCCACGGCACCGATCAAAGAGATTATATGAGAGACAGTGCAGGCAGAGTACTGTCATCCAATTCAGTTAAACGTTGCAGCCAGCGAAGTAACGAGCGACGGGTCATGACAAATTACGAGAGTGGATGCCCCTGGAGCTGCTGCGCAGGACAAGGACTGCCATCAACATGAAGGGTGCTCCTCCACTCAAGCAAGCTACGCTAAAACTCATCCGATTTGATGTCGCCATTGCGAGTGGTTTTGAGGACAAACCCTTTCATGGCTTTGTCAGTTATTTTTGCATGACCATTACTTTGTAGGCTGTGTGGCCTACCAATGCAAAAGGAACTCCTGGAACTTGCTAGAACTGAGCTGAGGACCACAGTCAGTACTGAGGACGAATGGAACACCAATGGCAGAAAACCAATAATGGACGCGAACGATGACATCACGGGAGGATGTGATTGGACCAGTGTGTGTGATGCTAGGCTAACCAGTGAGCCGTCGACATAGACCAAGAAGTCGAAATCTTGCCATGAGAACAAGACAAAGGAGTGCCACAGAAAACCTTGTGGACATGGAGACGCGTTTCCTCCGACGCAGGAAGGATCCTTTTAGAGGCGCACAATGAACATCTGGATGTAAAAATGCAGTATAATTCTACTGATGGCAGTGGATATTTTGCTTTCACATGGTGCTTTCCAAGCAACGTGGATGGGTAATGGGTGCTAAACACGCTCCCTAGATCGGCCGTATTCTCACTAGAGAATCACTTGCCTGGGTATGGCACCTGCTGGATGGGAAAAGACTGTGTCATGGAGTGTTTGAATGGGCTATCCACTGCAGTCAACAGTGACAGCGAAAAGGTTAAAACATCTACAGTTGCTACCGCTGGCTATTCGGCACATGCCGCTCTCCTGTCCCAGCCTCCCCACAGCACGAGAATGCAAATATTCAAAAACAATGTTTATCGCCATCTTCGCAGCACAAACTGGCTCTGGGCAGTCGATTTCCTATGAATAGTATGATGCTATGATAGTTTCTCCCCCACACTCGCTCGTGTTAAGCCTTGGGTTTTTTTTCCGCATATTTCTGACCGGTTCAGCTCTATCTTCTTCTTTTTTTCTTTGTTTTTGGTGCGTGTTTTTGGCCGTGACGGCGAGACCTCAGGTCGGCAGAGTTATCAATGCCCCACCATCACTGCTGCGTCTCGGTACAGCGCCTGCTCATTAGTTGTCAGTTTGTCCTAGTCTCCGTACCATTGTCTTTCCTTATTCTTTTCGAGCTGGTTATGTGAACATAGTAAAAAACAAACAAAAAAAACTTCACAGTCACGGTTATCAGCCTAGACTATGTGATTATGGAATATACAAACCTTGGATGGTGACAGAAGAAGTTGTGGATATTATCCGAGTTGCACCCACACATCTGTCAATTACACTTTGTGGACGTGCAGGAGTAGAACCATTTCCAATACAATCAAAGCTTGTAGTATACAATGTTGTACAGGTGACATTGAACGTAACACCTGATGTATCACTTTCTGTGAACATAATCTGGGAATCATTCTGCTGGAAGCTGAACGTTGAGTTCACCATAGTGGCAGGCATAGTTGTCTGTATCATCTGTGAGTCCAGGGATAATGTTGAGTTCCAAGATGCGTTGAGAGGAAAGTTTCCACTTGACATGCATGGCATGGTGTGAGTAGCATCAGTGAAGTTCAGTTTCTGTGATGGAGGCGGTCCTGACTGACTTCGTTGAGCTGCACAAGAAGGACACACCGATACAGTGATGAAAAGCATGATTAGTTAGATTGACCAGGTAAGTATGGTCTATATGGCACCTGAAAAAGACCAAATGCAGAACCGAGCATGCATTGACGGGAAAAGAATTCTTGTAGCATGAAGGAATGCCTGCAGACATGAATCCAGCATAACGTTAGTTAGTGCCGCTGACAATGCAATTTGAACTGAAGAATTTATCAAGATGGCATTCTGTGGGTGCAGATGCGCATACAACGCCCATTTTTGTTGCAATGCATCATTGGCTCTCTTTCCCCGTACTTTTTTCTCCCCATGGTATATTCCTGCGCCTCGCTCTGTACTATGGTTTTTGATCTGAGGTCTGGTTGAAGTGTTACGCCCTGAATTCTGCTGTTCAACTCTATTTGTTGCTCTGTGATTGGGTGTGGGTAAAAACAGTCATCTTACACTCGTGGTACGATGACATGTGTTTCAACTCATCACAATCACACACCACAACACATATTGTCGCATGCACAGCATGTGCCAAAACAGAGACATGCATACCAATGCATGTGACATAAGCCATGGTGGATGGCAAGAAAAGTGCAATATGCACTTGCAATGTATACATGCCTCATGCCCTTGCTGGTTCGTTTGCTGGTTTGTTTGCTGGTTCGTTTGCTGGTTTGTTTGCTGGTTCGTTCGTGCTAAGAAATGTTCATAGAGGGAAACTATTGGTAGTAGTGAAAGTAAACAATACCTACTAGTATGCTGGATTTCTGGGGAAGAAAAGTGAGTTTCCGCCGCAGAAGAAGTGAATTGTCCCTCCATTTACATAGTTATCATACTTTCTTGCCACTCCTCGTGGGTAAGCGCAGGCAGGTTAGACATGGAAGATACCACTCCCGCAAATATAATGCTCTTACTATAACAACATGTATGGACAAATGAAGTCCAGGTACAGGTATCACTCCTTTCTATGTGTGTGTGTGGGGGGGGGGGGGGGGGGATTGTGGATTTTGTTAGTCAGTGGCGTCTCCACGTCTGACGTGTCTTCTGTGGTAAGAACATGCACGGCATTGGTTGTAGGTGCTCAGAGTTCTAGCCAGGAAAAAATGTACGGGGCAGGGGGGGGGGATAAGGGGAACAAAGTTCACCTGTTTTTTTACATCACTGCGATTAATTTTTTTCCATGTTCCACTATTGCATTGTAACAAACAAATCAATATACGGGTTCACAGAGCACCCAGAACGATTGATTTGTGGCCATGTTTTCGCAGTGTGAACTGTAAAAACACAAACATCGAAAAAAATGAGACGCTTGGCATGCTGACAGAGTAGGGTGGCGCACCATCAGATAAGGAGGGTGTGTGTGTGGGGGGGGGGGGGGGGGGTGCTGCTTCCCCCCCCCCCCCCCCCCCCTCTACACCCCTTTAGTTCAACAGCGGCACTTGGCAGTAGAGATCAGACCTGGCCTTCCGCCCACGCAACGGCTACTGGTAGAGGTCTTAGGTGAGTATGGCATTTCTGGTTGGCTGACAACTTCCGCCTGCTACTACAGTACCTGGGACTGTCTTCTGCAAAACAGATTTCTGCAACGCCGTGGGTCTGTAGTGACACTCACCAAGCGATAAGCATGAGCAAGAAAAATACATCTTTCTCTTTGGCTTCAACTTCTTTGTTCCACAGTTGGCCATTGCAGCCTTCGTCTAGGGCCGACGTTAAACACCAAAGCTCTGCACTATGGCCTTCCCCTAGAGGGTTTGCCAACACCCTGCATGTGTTGGAAAGATATGACTGCTGGTAGTCACCACACTATGGCATGCCCATGCGGTGGGTATCCTACTCAGTGTCACAACGAGGTGCGGAACCTGCAGGCTAGTGTGACATCCAGATTTGCATGTAGTGTTGAGTTGGAGCCCGTCCTGCTACTGTAGAACGGCTAATTTTAGCGGGTATTTTTTTGCGTTTTCTGAATCCGGACCAATTCGCACTGAAATATTCTAGCGAAGCCGAGTTTCGGATTTTAACCCTTTAGGGCCCACAATTATTTCAAGAAATGCACTGCATATGCGAGCCCAGTTACTTATCTGGTCATAACTTTGGTGTTCTTTGGCCGATTTTGATGATCTTGAGCTTTCTGGAAAGCTCTTGGCCAGAGGAACACAACGATAGCCAGCAATCCATCACTCGATCCACAGAACCAGCGCCGCAGCGCAATACGGCGCTCCAAGGCCAGCACTGCGAGCGCCCAACTCAAATTCTCTGCCATTTCAAAAAATTGCATCGCAGATCGCTCATTTTTTTAACTGAAGAGCTAAGAAACATGCCTTTGCGATGACGTGAACTATCTGTAGCTGCGTGGGCAGCGAGTCAGGGAAAACCCCTAAAAACGAGTTCAAAATGCACGCGCTCGAGTTGACTCTGCTGAGCGAATTTAGTTCGAGTCTCGTATCTCCACTGTCCGACGTCGGATCGCCTTCGGATTTTTTCGAGCCGATAGCTGAGACAATTCTAATGTCGATAGCCCTTTCGATTGTCCGATTTGGTCAAGGTACGGCCGAGTTACGCCAGGGTGCACTTTGAAAAGTATGCACTGTACACTGGTACGGATATATCCGTGGCCTCAAAGGGTTAAAAAGAAGGATGACTGGTACTAAACTGTAGGTGCAAAATTTCGATTGGTGCCGCAAAACTTTAGTGAAAACACTCCTTTCGCTAAAGTCGCTAAGGGGTCATCCGTATTTTTCGAAAAATTAAAAAATCCGTCCTCAGGTAGGGATCTCAGCGCGTGAACTGCGCAGCCAGTCTGCGCAGGTGAGATTTTCGATCCCAAAAGCGTCCAGTGCAGAAACCGTGGAAAAGAACATTTTTTTTCGAAACGAGAGAGCTTGGAAGCTCAGGGCCCTACGCTATGCTTTTTTTGCCTTGATGACCTAGACAAAAAAAAGCATAGGGATGTTATAAATTCTTTTAAAAAATCCTTTTTTTTTAAGACATAACCTGGGATTCGAACCCGCACTATCGCGCGCCCTGCATGCATCCCCCGATACACTTCGCATACATTTGTTTGTTTGTGTCACGCCTGGCGCTATCCGTATCTACCGGCAAAAAAAGCATAGGATGTTATAAATTTTTCAATTCTCCTATTTTTTTTCAGGCATATCCTGGGATTCGAACCCGCACTATCGCCCTACATGCATTCCCCCATACACTTCGCATTCATACCCATTCTTCCAAGTTGCTTCACGTTGTGCTCTTGCATTTGAAAGCCCTATTTGAATATGCATTGTGGCCAGCCATCTTTGATGGCACGGTACGGTAGGGGATAGGTACGGGACAGGTACGATCGAGGGTAATACGACACCGTCTCCCGTACCGTACCGTACCATCAAACACAGCTGGCCACATACAGCTGCCCGCAATATTCAAATAGGGCTTTCAAACGCAAGATAATAACGTGAAGCAACTTGGAAGAATGGGTATGAATGCGAAGTGTATGGGGGAATGCATGTAGGGCGATAGTGCGGGTTCGAATCCCAGGATATGCCTGAAAAAAAAATAGGAGAATTGAAAAAATTATACAATCCTATGCTTTTTTGCCGTCAGATACGGATAGCGCCAGGCGTGACACAAACACACAAACAAATACCAAATTAAAGCTGTGTGGACCCTGGCTAGCGCCAGACGTTACTGAAGTAACGTCTTCTGCATAGCTACGGGAATAAATCAGGTTGAAGAAGACAGTAGAAATGGCTGAATGTTGCGTCCAGGAAAGCACGTTCTACGGCCATCTCCAAGCCACCTATCTCCCAGACACTCTCTCAGAGGAACTATGGAGGGTCAAAGAGCACAATATTTCACTCTTGGACGCAGCGTGAACACCTCTTCTAGTGAGCGCGATGTCTTCTCTCTGAGTGATAATGGCGGCGATCTTCACGATGGCTGATGCACTGAAAATCGAAGTTAGGACAATCTAACCGGAGAAAACGTCTGAATTTTTGGCTGAATCTTCTCTGAAGTGGGTTCTTGCCACATGGCAAATAATAGGAAAATCGACCGGGGCGATATCGCCTTGGCCACGCTGTCGTTCGGCAGGAATCACAAAGTATGTTCAAACGACGATGAAGATGACGATTCCGCTAGTGTCCACCGCGTCCGCTAGTGTCGAAAATCGACCGTCGCCATTTTCTGCTGTGTCCGCGAGCTGCACTCAAAACTCGATGACGCAATGTATGTGCAAACACCCTGCGCACTGCACGCGCTGAGATCCCTACCTCAGGCAAAAAGGGGGTGGGTGGTCAAGAGTGCTGGCGGAATTTAATTTTTAGATTTTTCGTACTTTTTTTGCTCCAGTGTCTTTCATACACTTGTTGCACTGATTATAGCTGACTGTGCACTGTACTGTAGACGTAGACATGTAGTGTAGGATCGATTGTCGCTAACACCAGTATCTACTATGATATACATGACTTTTCATGTAGTTGTAGGACGGTGCATGGCTGTGACGTCGGTAGACCTACTACTCACTGTACTTAGCTACTACACATAGTTCTTGACACAGGTGCAGTCAGAAAACATGGGGTCAGGAGTTCTTATTTTCGAGCTGGGCATCGGTAAAAATCAAAAAATTAATGGGAAAAACTGGGGGGTGGGTGGGTGGGTCAGAGACAATTTTGCACGAGGACGGATTTTTTAATTTTTCGAAAATTACGGACGACCCCTAAAATATCACTGTCGCTAAAATTAGCCGTTGTACAGTACCTGTCGACGGTGAGATGGTCGCCGGTACTAAAGCCAGGGTTCGCACCAAGTCATGAAAATATTATTCAAGGGTTTTCAAGGGCCCCAAACCCCATTTTTTCAAGGACATTCAAGGACATTAGTTGGTGGGCTAACCGTT
>NC_088645.1:25851188-25993688 GCF_964019385.1 Sycon ciliatum
CTTCAAGCGAGCAGTAGTCTTCGATGTGCGGTGGTGACTTGTGTTGTCTGTACTGCCCTGAACATTTGGTCCTTCCAGCCGGATGTGCGGAGCGCATCCGGAGCCAATCGAACAGCCCTGAAGTAAAGCCTTCTGTATTCCGAAGCTCGTTGTGTTATGATCGTATAGTGTATATTTTTTGAAATTTGAGTGTGCATTTCGGATCGTTGCCGTTGAGATGTCGCGCAAGAGCACCAGAACCACCAGAGGGAGAGCTCCAGACCAGCTCGGTGAGTGGCTGGCGTCGACACAGACTGACCCTCAGCTTGCCTTTGACGCTGCGGTGAATTTGTCGTTGCCACCATCACCCAGTGCCAGTGTATATGATGTGCTCAGTCTGAAGTCCATTGGTGTGGACAGTATTAGCGTTAGTAGTAGTCGCAGTGCGCGTAGTCGCGGTGCGCGGAGTGCGCACCTACGAGCTGAGTACGAGGCTGCAAAGAGGCTGGCTGAATAGACCCTTTGCACAATAACGGTCACGTGATCCGAGACGGGGCACCCTCTTCGATTTTGTGCAGAGTATCAGTTGTTGAGCATGGTGGAACACTGTATTTTTCCATTTTGGAGATGGAGGAGAGAGTGTCGAGTGGTTTGCCATCGATGGCTGTGGAACCCGTGGACGAACTGTCAAATGAAGAATGGTCTGTGAAGGAACTGAACAGTTTTCTGCTGAATGATGGTGCGTATCTGTCGGGAAAAAGAAGGAGTTGTTGGAGAGGTAAGTTTTCCGCATTCAGTGGATATTTCGGATTACTGAAGATTGAAATTTCTTTTTCTTTTCTCTACCTTCTCTCCCCTGTCGATGTAGTGAACTCTTCTCTATGCAGAACCCTGATGCTCCTAGAACTAAGAAGGGCACCACTTCCTCGAGTGTACCTTCATCATGCCCAACATTTCATGCGTCCCAGTGGATGAGTGATGAACCTCTGTTTCCCAGAGTGAGTGCCACAGCATGCTTGCTCGTCTCCAACGCAGGGGCAAGTCGCCGACGACAGTGAAGAGGGAGCTGATGGAGTAGTACAAGTGAACAGGCCCGTGGATAGTGTCCATGAGTTTTACTTTGGTGGCTATGTGCATAATGTGAAAGTCTGTCATATCGTGCACACAGCCACAGCTCGAACTCAGATGACTTTCTCCGCACACCTGAGCGACGAGGCTGCGTCTCTCTCCACTTCAGCATCAGCAGCTCGAGCAGCGCCAGCAAGCAGTCGATCTTCCAATAGCGAAGACAGGGATGGGTCATGCCTTTTTCTCAAGCTCCAGAGTCCCTTGGCAGGGCGTTCCATATCTTCGCAACAGCAAGGATAAAAGTCGTCATGGATAAAGTGTTCCGAGCACAACACTGTGAACGATATCGCAGCACTGCGGCCCTCTTCTCGCCAGATAGCCAGGATTCCAGAGTGTGGAATGCCAGCATCACCAGGGAACGCATGGAAAGACAAGTGGGTTCCTTACACTAACGTTAGGGATGACGGTTGCTGCAAACAAGAACCCAACAGTGGTACTTGGAAAGCGTTTCGGAACTTCTTCCTTCAGAACTAAAAAAACTTCAAATGAAAAAAGGCTGCGGAGTACATACATGATTATCGCGTCGGGACCGTGAAAACACAGCCTGTCACAGGAAACTTGATCACGTCCTGCAGCAAACCACGCATGCTGGTTGCATGCCAAGTGTGCAGCGCGTGCACAGCATGCCCCGTCTCGACCCCTCTCGCTTATTGTGCAAAGGGTCTATTGGAGCAGCAACAGATAGGGTCCCAGAGGAGACTGCTGCAAATGGAGCTGGCGATGCAGCATGAAGCCATCGACAGCCAGCATGACAGTTCCAGTACTAGTAGTAGTGCATACTCGGAGTCAACGCGCTCAACGCGTGTAGTAGTAGTAGTAGTAGCAGCAGTGTAAGGGGCCAGCCAGCCCAATAGTCTGCACGTGGTGGAACTCCCCAGGCAGCTGTGGCAGTGTCTGCTGGCGGTGGCCACGCAGCTACAGCTAACCAGCCACCAGCAACGTCAATAGCCACAGTACGCAGTCCGGCAGTATGTCATCAGCAGTCGCCGCAGTCTGATGTTACGCCGCAGTCTGGTGTTGTGCCGCAGCCTGGTGTTGCGCCGCAGCCAGATGTTACGCAGCAACCAGCAACGTCAACAGCCACAGCACGCAGTCCGGCAGTATGTCATCAGCAGGCGCCGCAGTCAGATGCTACGCAGCAGCCGCAGTCTGACATCGCGTAGCTCGCTGGAGCTATCATGGCAGCGGTAGGCACGCAGAAGCCCTCAGACACCCCAGCACAGCGCCATATGAAGGGTTATATGGCCAGGCAAGCTGCTGGGAAGGATCTGCCACAGTTTGCTGGGCAGCCTGAAGAGTGGCCCATCTTCAAGAAGATGTTCGACACCACAACTCGGGACTGTGGGTTTTCACATGCAGAGAACCTCAGCCGACTGCACCGTGCGCTGAAGGGCAAGGCCAGAGATGCAGTCCAGTTTATGTTGGCTGTCCCAGACAATGTTCCGGAGATTCTTGCCACTCTGCAAGAGCGTTTTGGCCGTCCCGAGCACGTGGTGCACCACCTCATCACCCGTGCTCAGAGTTTCCGTACTCTGCGAGCCGACGACTTTGAGCAGCTCGTAGAGTTCTCAACTGCTGTGCGTGGGCTGGTGCAGACCATGAAGCTAATGAATAGTACCGGGCACCTGCGCAACCCTCAGCTGCGACAGGAACTTGTTGCCAAACTGCCGGCTGGCATGCGCCTGAACTGGGGCGAGATGATCGCCAATTTCGATCCGGAGAAGCTCTCGCTGGATGATTGTTCAGTGTGGCTGTGCGGCAAGGCCAGTGAAGCAGGCAGAGTGACTGTGCTGAAGACAGGGAGTGTCAGCAGCAGCGGCGGCAGCAGCAGTAACAAGAGAACTCGGAGTGAGACCACCCTCACCACATCGAGCCACAGTGGCAGCTCCAGACAGCAAGAGCGTGCACCCTTCGCCTGCCATTACTGCAGCAGCCAACATCCGCTGCGCAGCTGTGACAGTTTTAAAGGGGAAGTTAAGGCAAAAATTAAAATTTCACCAGTTGTAGTCTTCGGGGTGCTGAGTCGAATGGTCTTGGTCCGAGAAAGCTGAGACGCTCCCTTCCTACTTGAATCCCAATCGAACTCACGCACTTCCACCGAAACTGGGTGACTGCGCCCTACGAGATGGGGATTTGTATGCAAAACGTCACTAAAAGCGCCATTTCGTTCTTATAAAAGCACGGATGACCACGATTGGCCCATATGTTGTAGTCTTTTGGACGCTGAGTTGACTGGTTTTGGTCCGAAAAGGCTGCGATGCAGCGTTCCTCCTTTATTCCCAATCGAACATGGTTGAACAAGCGGTCACGTGCTCCTGCATACACCAGTCACCAGGTCACCGTGCCTGCGGGGTACAACTTACTAGCCTGTTTGAACTTTTTTGGGTGCAGTCCTGTCACTCGAGTTGAACTCGAGTTGAACCTTGGCGTGAAAGTTGTCGCCTGCTGGCGTGGTGACCAGGTGATTTGGGCACCCAGGAGCACGTGACCACTTGTTCAACCATGTTCGATTGGGAATAAAGGAGGAACGCTGCATCGCAGCCTTTTCGGACCAAAACCAGTCGACTCAGCGTCCAAAAGACTACAACATATGGCCAATCGCGGTCATCCGTGCTTTAATAAGAACGAAATGGCGCTTTTAGTGACATTTTGCATACAAATCCCCATCTAGTAGGGCGCAGTCACCCAGTTTCGGTGGAAGTGCGCGAGTTCGATTGGGATTCAAGTAGGAAGGGAGCGTCTCAGCTTTCTCGGACCAAGACCATTCGACTCAGCACCCCGAAGACTACAACTGGTGAAATTTTTATTTTTGCCTTAACTTCCCCTTTAAAGCACTGCCACTGCAGAAGCGTAGGGAATGGGTAGCTGGGCAGAAGCTGTGTTTTCTCTGTTTCGGCCGCAGCCACCGAGTAACTGACTGCAAGAGTCGGAATCGCTGCTCCGTTGGTGATTGCGGAAAGCGTCACCATGAACTAGTGCACCCGCCTGACAGGAACAGCGGTGGCCACACTGAACAGCAGGAGAGCGTCAATTCCCACACCGTTCAGCGGACTCGAGTTGCCCTGCGCGTTGTACCGGTGTCGCTCTCAGTGTCCAACGGGCATAGCGTCGAGACACATGCGCTCCTGGATGAAGGATCCACCGTGAGCATTGTCGACGAGAAGCTTGCCAGGGAGCTGGGCGCTACTAGTCCGGTAGATCCCCTGCACCTGAATTGGACTGGGAATCACAGTCAGCACCATGCCAACTCATGTCGCGTCAACCTGTGCATCTCACCTAGAGACGGAGGTGAGCAGTTTGACTTGCAGAACGTCCGCACGGTGGCGAACCTCAGTCTGCCGAAGCAGTTTGTCAACCAGCAGAAACTTGCCCGACAGTGGTCGCATTTGGCGCACATCGACTTGCCATCACTGGCAGAGGTGACGCCTATGCTGCTCATTGGCCAGGACCACTACCACCTGACGGCACCAAGGGAGATCTTGGAAGGTCCGCCGAATGCACCTGTAGCCACCAACACTAAGCTCGGCTGGGTACTGCACGGCAACACCGGACAGTGCCAAACAGTGGACTCTGAGGTGTCCTTCGTGTCGTGGTCACCAGATGACGAGCTATGTGCGCAACTTTGAACTGTTGAGTGGGAGAGCTTGTATAGCCACGCACAAATACGTCTTGGTAAACACAAATATGGAGGGGTTCCGGTTCACGGAACGACATTGCACTTGTTACTTGAAAGGATTAGGTGACTTGAAAAGGAGTGTCACCAGAAAACCTTATTTGAGACAAGTGAAGCATGCAAAAGGGAAAAGGCAGCAAAAAAGGAGCCACAGGCTCGCTGCGCATGCTCTGGCCTGAGAGCTGAAAAACGGTGCACGCGATGCGTGCAGCAAGACATCAGCATGACGTCAACATGATGTAACACATAAACAAATAAAGACATAATAATGAGCGTAACGCGGATTCGTGATGCATATTCACGACACTCCCCGGGCATTGGCCGGAGAACAGAATTAACGTAACAAGGAGAAATTTTACACAAAACATGTGGAAAGATAACTGAAGAGCATAAAGAATGCGAGAGCAATGAGAGTAATGAGAGCGAGAGAGAGAGAGAGAGAGAGAGAGAGAGAGAGAGAGAGAGAGAGAGAGAGAGAGAGAGAGAGAGAGAGAGAGAGAGAGAGAGAGAGAGAGAGAGAGAGAGAGAGAGAGAGAGAGAGAGAGAGAGAGAGAGAGAGAGAGAGAGTTAAACACGGCCGTCGGCGATCAAATCCTGCAAGTTGGACTGAAACTTGCTGGCAGCGGCTCGTGTCGGTCTTCGTACGACTGCAACGGGAGTGCTAGTCTTCTGAGCTGGGGTAGCTGAGGATTCTGAGGAACTGCTGGTCTCCTGAGCTGGGGTAGCTGAGGATTCCGAGGTACTGCTGGTCTCCTGAGCTGGGGTACCTGGGGATTCCGAGGTACTGCTGGTCTCAAGCGGACACAGCAGACTTACTGGCCGCTTGACGGTGCGTTTGTCCGAAGTGAGGACGGTGGCAGAGCGGATGTTGCCATCGCTGCTGGTGTGTACTTCTTGGATTCGTCCAAGGCGCCAGTGGCCGCGAGGCAATTCCTCCTTGATGAGGACAACGTCAGCAGGCTTCGGAAACGTTGACGATCGAGTCCTCGACTGCTTAAATGATGACGTGTGGGCTTCTTGCAGACTGAGGAGGTACTCGTTCCTCCAGGCGAGCCAGAACTGATCAAGATGTCGTTGGCCCTTCTTCCAAAGCAGGCGTTCTTACAGATGAATTTGAACGTATTCGTGATGCATATTCACGACAAGCTACATGAATTGGTCAAGAGGGCCTTTTCAGTAGATGACTTCTTTGTCAAGCCAGCGCCGCTACCCAGAAGCATTGACGATGAGCGGGCGCTACAGGTGCTGAGTACCATGACTCACGATGGCACCAGATGGCAAACAGGACTGTTGTGGCGTGACGACAACCCGCAATTGCCAGAGAGCCGACAGCAGGCCGACAGACGTCTTCAGCAGCTGGAACGCCGTCTGATGCAGGACCAGAACCTCGCTGACCAGTATGCAGCGAAGGTCGAGAGCTACCGGGTGAAGGGTTATGCACGTATCCTGTCAGCAGCAGAGGCCACATGTGAACCACCAAACACTTGGTACCTGCCGCACTTTGCCGTGGTGAACCCGACGAAGGGCAAGCTGAGACTTGTGTTCGATGCAGCCGGGAAATCGCATGGCAAGTGCCTCAATGACTTCCTGATGCCTGGACCCGACCTGCTAACGCCGTTGACGCAAGTGCTGCTGAACGTTCGGCGTTTTGAGTACGGTTTCGGCGATGACATTCGGGAAATGTTCCACCAAGCTAGTGTGCGGCCAGAGGACCGACCGGCCCACCGTTTTCTGTGGCGAGGCCTCGACCGCAGTCGCCCACCAGATGTGTACGAGATGCAGGTGATGACGTTTGGTGCAGTGTCCTCTCCGACCACAGCTCAGTATGCGAAGAACCATAGTGCCACCGTCTTTGGTCCAGATTTGCCTGAAGCTGTCACTGACCGCCACTATGTGGATGACTATTTTGATAGTGCACCTACTGAGTGTGATGCCATCAGCCGTTCGGCAGCGGTGATTGAGATTCACCGGAGGAGAGGATTCGAGATCCGGAACTGGGTTAGTAACTCATCCCAGGTTCTAGAGAGAATACCCACCCAACTTCGTTCATCTAAAGTGGTGAATCTCGCCACCGGGAACGCTTCCACAGAGAAGGCACTTGGCCTCATATGGAACCCGAACAGCGACTGCCTCAGTTTTGCCGTTGGATCAAAGTTATAGCCCGACAGCGTCTCAGCGACCAAGCAGACAGTACTGTGCTACGTGATGTCGGTGTTCGATCCCCTTGGCTTCCTGATGGCGTACACCGTTAACGCCAGGATACTTCTGCAAGACGTATGGAGGTCAGGCCTTGGCTGGGACGATGAGCTGCCCCATGACATGGCTGAGCGCTGGTCAAAGTGGCAAGCCGGCCTGCATGAAGTTGCGTCGCTGCAAGTGTCACGATGCTACCGTCCTGTACTAGCAGACGCCGAGAGCTTAGAGCTGCACATGTTTGTGGACGCTAGTGAAAAAGCATTCGCAGCTGTAGCACACATTAGAGCCACCAGCAAGAGCAGTGCTGTGCACGTTTCTTTTGTTGCAGCAAAGGCTCGCGTCGCCCCGCTCAAGCCGCTCAGTATCCCTCGACTTGAGCTGCAAGCTGCTGTTGTCGCGAATTCGATATTACGTAACATTCGCGAATGCTAAAATAACTCAGTTTGAATGTTTCACGTACCTTTTCTCCTTTTTTCGTCTATCGCCATCTTTGCCATGGCGATGTGCAGTGCTGGCAGTTTTTCATGCGCATGCTTGATCCTTTGGCGATCATCTTTTGGCTTGCTGACTACACTCGAGGAGTTTCAATTTCTTATTCTAATGGTACGTCTGACGACGATCAAGTCCAATCCTTGTTGCTCTGTGTCTCATGTCAGTAACAATTAATTCAGTAATGATAGAGCTACAATTGTAGAGCTCTCTCGACTCAGCGAATAGAATAACTTCAGTCAAACAATATTTTGCAAATGGCAATCAGACCGGGAAATTCAAACTGTATTTATGCCACCACAAACTGGTGCCGAAACCCGGGATTTGATAATTTAGAGCCATGAGCTCCCCGGCTGTTACTTCAAGACTTTCTCCGAAGCAGAGAACTGACAAGAAGTTACTGGACAGAAAACATGCTGACCTGGAAAAGGACCTTGAGAAGTCAGATGAATTCTCAGCGTACCGAACAACTCCCAACGATCAACTGGAAGACGCCATAGCAAAGCTAAGTCCTTTTTTGATTGATTTCGTACCTCTGTCTCTTCTTATGGGAAGGTGTGTGAATCATTTGGGGATAGTCTGTCAAACCTTGTGGAAGACGTTGAGGCTGCTGTTGACTGGCACCTAGACCAATTTGTCCAACTGGAGAGACGAGTCCTCTCTTTGAATGCTACCCTCTCGTACTTGGAGAGCAGACGCCCCTCAACTCAAAATGTACAACAGCAAGTACCCTCGCAGGATGCTGCCACAGCAGCACTCATTAGCACCATGGAATCTTTGATAAAGGTCCAGACCAGTCAGCAGCAACAGCAACCAGATCCAAGTACCAGTACTACTTCTAAGACCACAGCCAATGTTTCGTTACCGAAACTTTCATTGCCTACGTTTGATGGGAATGTCATGAAGTATGCTGAATTCTCAGATATGTTCCGTTCTTGTGTTGATAATAACTCACAGTTATCTAATGCCGAAAAGCTCACGTATCTCAAGTCTTGCCTCAGGGGGGATGCACTAGACGCAGTGTCTGGTTTCCTATGTACGGATACAAACTACCAACCTGCTGTCGATATCTTACAAGAAAGATTTGGTAATACTGAACGGGTCATTCATGCCCACTACACTGCACTCATGGGTATCCCTGCTTGTTCAAACAAAACCCAGTCCATCAGGTCATTCTACGACCAAGTTGAAGAGCAGTTGCGCTCCTTGCAAGCATGTGGGCAGGATATCAACCAAAGTGTATTTGTATCGATGATATTGTCAAAGCTTCCCCAGCATGTTGTTCTCCAGTTGGAGTTGAAGAAAGTTGAAGTTCACTGGTCGGTGAAAGATCTCCGCAAAGCAATTCAGGAATATCTCATGGCCAAAGAAGCAGCAGAGGCACAGTCCTCACTGGCCACACCATCTGTTCTGCTGTGGTTCCTTTTGCTGTTGTGCATGTGGAACCTGGTGTCGGTTTATTATTTTGTGGAATGTCATCAAGGGGGCAGGTGTTGTGAAATGATGTGTTGTTTTCCTGTGTGATGGCATTCCCCAAACTGTCTCGTCTAGTCGCGTGCATGTGTGATATGAGCATGCGCGATTTTGTAGTCGAGAGTCCTTTTGTCAGTCTTCTTGTTCGTCCCTTTGAGTGTTGTCTCCATTTCCGTACTTCCTCCGCGTCATCGAAATTGTCGCAGTTTGACTAGTGACTTGTCACTTGTTACTGACAACTCCATAAGCTAAGCCATTCAAAACTTATTACACAAGATGATAGTCTGAAGACTAGAGTAACGTTCCAGGACAGTTGGACTGAAATTTTTCATGCAGAGATGAAGTCCTCGTCGTCGCTGATGTCAATGGACGCAAAAATATCGTTCCGAAATATTTCAAGGAAGGTTGAAAGTTGGTCGCGCCTCATCTCAAACGCTTTGACTTTCTCCACAGGACAAGAGCTGCTATGCTTGTCGTTTGCTAGCTCTGGATGATTTCTACTTCACCACAAACGAAGCCTAGTAAGAATACACGATCGTTGCGAGGTCGGTTGATTACCGTCGGCGGAATCACCTCGATCTTGAAATGAACTTTTTTTAGCCGTGGCATGCCCATGTATTTTTGCTGTTTGGTCACAGCTCATGCAGCTCAGGTAAGAGTACTATCGCGTCCAGCGCGCCCTGCTTTTCAGCATCACTGGTATACCATGGTACGGCACCTGCGCGTGCATCACTAGCACTACGTGTAGAGTCTACACGGCTCTTGCAGGTACAATCGTGTTCTGAGTGCCTCAGCCAGAGCGACAAATTTTATCGCTGTTGCAGGCATTTAGTTTTCTGACCCCTCGATGTTTCTCCAAGCGCTGCCACTTGTTCCACGAAGTCATTCTCACCCCAGCTAAGGTAAAACAGTGATGAGGCTTGAGTGAATGGCCATAAGCACGAGAAATGTGCAGGCTGCAACGCCTGACTGATCTCCGCGAGTCGAAATTACCATCGCAGCGACATCAGCGAAGAATTTGCGTCTAGTTCAAAAATTCCAGCTTCCAATAACAGAAAATAGAACTTTACCGTCACCCTATACTGATGACTATCGCCTATGTCCAATTCCTTGCCTCTGGTACAAGTGCTGGTGAGTAAATACCCCGTTTTATATCAAAAGTCAAACTGCGACAATTTCGATGACGCGGAGGAAGAGTAATGTCAATAATAATTATGTAAATCAAACTAGTCTTGTCCCTTGTGTCCTGCGTCCCGGGGAACGAAATGGCTGAGATTCCGTTACAGGCGCAATTAGGTCATTCATCACATCTAAGGCACGTGACATTCTTAGCTCACCAACGATCCGCAAGGACACCTTAGCGACATCAGGCTTCGGTAGCTCCGACAGAAGAATTCAGTGTCTAGATGCCACGGAAGTACTCATCAAGATAGCAGATGGATCGAAAATGCCACTGTCACTAAATGTTGTACCGGTCATTTCCAGCCCGATTTTGAAAGTGCCGGTAGTCGTGAAGAACCGCCCTGAACTAGCAGTCTTCCGTCTAGCTGAACCGTTGTGTGAGTCAGAAGAACGTGTCAGCATTGATATACTGATAGGAGGAGATTACTACTATGACATTCTCCTTAGTGTTGCGGATTTCTGTTCGACTATGATTTACGCATGTTGTTGTATTTGGTTCTTGTCTGGAGGAGTCCAGTGTCTGATGTCATATATGGTCTAGTTGTACGCGCGAGTATGGGGTGATGTGTGACGTTTATGGTATGTGGTGCATGCAAGAGTACGCGTTGTCAGAGTGTCAGGATGTGCTTCCGTCTGTGCGAGAGTGACTGTCAAGTGAATGCTGTACATGCGCAGTGCTAGTTTGGTCTGGGAATGAGAGTCGTGTGTGATTCGTCCGTGGTCTGGTTGTCTTGGTCTTGGTCATGTGTTCTGTACGTATTGGTCCCTGATTGGTCGTCCCGATTTGTCGTCGCAATATTACTGCTTGCTCTTTTGTTGTTTTCGTGGAGTCTTTTCCCGGGAGTCCTTCCCGTCGTCGTTTTGTCCCTTCACAAAGTTTGTCTCTCTCCTCCTGCGCCCTCGTCATTTCTTGGTATAATATAAGTATTGCAGATATGATCAAGAGTTCTCGTTGTTGTGTGGCGGGGGCCAGGGGGAGAAGCCTACTTCATTGGCACCCAACGTGGGGCTCGAACCCACGACCCTGAGATCGTTTTCGTTTTCGCCGTGGCTTCCGTTGTGCTCGCCGTTGCCCTTTCGTTTTTCCTTTCTCTTTGTCGACGTTTGGCGACTTTATTATTTTATTCCTTTCTATTCGTCAATGTGCTTCCGTCTGTGCGAGAGTGACTGTCAAGTGAATGCTGTACATGCGCAGTGCTAGTTTGGTCTGGGAATGAGAGTCGTGTGTGATTCGTCCGTGGTCTGGTTGTCTTGGTCTTGGTCATGTGTTCTGTACGTATCGGTCCCTGATTGGTCGTCCCGATTTGTCGTCGCAATATTACTGCTTGCTCTTTTGTTGTTTTCGTGGAGTCTTTTCCCGGGAGTCCTTCCCGTCGTCGTTTTGTCCCTTCACAAAGTTTGTCTCTCTCCTCCTGCGCCCTCGTCATTTCTTGGTATAATATAAGTATTGCAGATATGATCAAGAGTTCTCGTTGTTGTGTGGCGGGGGCCAGGGAGAGAAGCCTACTTCATTGGCACCCAACGTGGGGCTTGAACCCACGACCCTGAGATCGTTTTCGTTTTCGCCGTGGCTTCCGTTGTGCTCGCCGTTGCCCTTTCGTTTTTCCTTTCTCTTTGTTGACGTTTGGCGACTTTATTATTTTATTCCTTTCTCTTCGTCAACGTTTGGCGACGCGTTGCTTGTTGTGGATACTCTACTGGACACCGACGGCATGATTCTACTCGACTTCGCCCCGCCATGCTTTGGTGGTACATGTTGGGAGACGGTGGTCGTTCGTCTGGCGGACGCATTCCCGGTGAGTCAATCCCGGTTGTGGATTTCGCTTTCGCTGTGGTTTATTCAGTTGCCTGCCTATTTTGTTGTCGTCAGCATTACTGCACGGACACACCCAGGGCCCGGGTGCTTTACACGTCGTTCTGTTTTGTCGGGGCAATATAGTATTTTCACAATCTGCGTCGTGGGTTTTGTTTTTGTTGCTTGTTATCTTTTCGCGCTATCGTTTCTACATCATCGGTCTTCGTGCCGGCGATTCGGTTCTTGTGTCTTTCTTTTTGGTTTTGCAGTCAGTGTGCGTACATTTGCTGGGGGTTGGGCAGTTTTCTGGGTTAGTCATTCAGTGCGCGTTTGGTCTTTTCAGTGAGCGTATTTTGTTTTCCTCGTTTTGTGTCGACCTGCGGGTCTGCCCAGTTTGCCCTGTGGATGTCCGATCATGGTGAGCCACGGTCCGCTTCGTGAGCTGGTGGGCTCCTGTGTCTATTTAGTTTGTCAGGGAATTATAAAATAAAAATAAAAATATTATGGGTCGTGGGACGACAAGATGATTATTATGGGTCGTGGGACGACAAGATGATATTATGGGTCGTGGGACGACAGGATAATACGGGGTCGTGGGACGACACGATGATCCGACATCGGAAAAGTGTGGGACACTTATGCCAGCTCCGAGCCGAGGGTTTTATAAAATAAAATAAAAAATGATACAGAAAAAACTATGTTGATGCCGGCTCCGCGCCGAGGTTTTGTTTGTTTCGTTTGTTGTCACTGATTGATCCTACATGCCTGCTGTGTTCTGCTGTCTCTATGTTTTACATGTTATACACTGCGCCTCATTAACATCCGAATGGACACGTCGTACGAGACGACCGCACACCGCGTGGTCTTGCACCAAGGTTCCACATCTGCAGCCACTTGCCGTTGTCCTGTCTTCTTCAGTCACTGTTCTCCTGTTATTGTGTCGCATCCCGTTTGTTTTTCTCCTACTCCATTTTTTTCTCATGGTACATATACATGTATCTGTATAGCAGTGTTCTACTTGCTAGAGTCGAGGTCGACTCTCCGCAAAGGAGAGGGCTGTGTTGCGGATTTCTGTTCGACGATGATTTACGCATGTTGTTGTATTTGGTTCTTGTCTGGTGGAGTCCAGTGTCTGATGTCATATATGGTCTAGGTGTACGCGCGAGTATGGTGTGATGTGTGACGTTTATGGTATGTGGTGCATGCAAGAGTACGCGTTGTCAGAGTGTCAGGATGTGCTTCCGTCTGTGCGAGAGTGACTGTCAAGTGAATGCTGTACATGCGCAGTGCTAGTTTGGTCTGGGAATGAGAGTCGTGTGTGATTCGTCCGTGGTCTGGTTGTCTTGGTCTTGGTCATGTGTTCTGTACGTATTGGTCCCTGATTGGTCGTCCCGATTTGTCGTCGCAATATTACTGCTTGCTCTTTTGTTGTTTTCGTGGAGTCTTTTCCCGGGAGTCCTTCCCGTTGTCGTTTTGTCCCTTCACAAAGTTTGTCTCTCTCCTCCTGCGCCCTCGTCATTTCTTGGTATAATATAAGTATTGCAGATATGATCAAGAGTTCTCGTTGTTGTGTGGCGGGGGCCAGGGGAGAAGCCTACTTCATTAGTGACTGAGTAACCTTCTCCGATGGACTCATTCTCCTCAATTCAAAGCTTGGCTACATCCTCGCAGGCAAGTCATCAGAGAAGTGCAGCGAGGCCCAAACCCTGTTCGTGGATAGCGAAACGCCTGATCGCCTGATCCACTCCAGCGATTTTGGGCTATAGAAGACGACACAATCACAGTAAATGCTTCAACTAGCGACACTGAAGCCATGCAGGCTTTTGAAGATACTATCACTCAAGACAACAACGGAAGGTTTGGCGCTCTAACTCGCCCCCACTACCCAACAACTTCGGTCTTGCGTACGGTCGCCTGAACTCACTACTCAACCGTCTCAGGCAGGAACCGTCGAAGCTTCGAGCCTACAATGACATCTTTGCGGAACAGCTACAGCTAGGTGTAATCGAGGAAGTCGACAGTCAAGGAAGCCAGTTCCTCACCCATTACTTGCCGCATCACTGCGTCGCAAAGGATAGTACTACGACAAAGCTCCGTCTTGTATACGACGCTTCCGCGAAGTCGTCTCCGAACAGTCCATCATTATATGAATGTCTTCACCGCGGTCCAGTACTGTTACCAGATCTCGCCGGCGTTCTTTTGAGGTTCTGCCTTGAACCCATCGCTGTCTCTAGTGATGTAGAGAAAGCTTTTCTCCAACTTTCACTCGCTAACGAAGATCGAGACGTCACGAGATTCCTATGGGTTCGAGATCCTTTCCAGCCACCCTCTGGAGGAAATATCATCACGTATCGCTTTTGTCGAGTACCATTCGGAGTTATCTCGAGCCCTTTCTTGCTCGGAGTTACCATCCAACACCACCTTGAATCATCCGGTAGCCCAGAGGCATCCAACATCATGCAGAACACGTATGTTGACAACGTCCTTCTTGGTGTATACTCCGTCTCGACTGGTATCAACCTCTACCATCACGCCAAGTCAGTCTTCGCCGATGCCTCCATGAACCTCAGACAGTGGTCCTCTAACTCAGCAGCCCTCATAGAGAGCATCCCAGAATCAGATCGTGCGTCTGGCGAACACTAGAAGGTCCTTGGACTAGATCGGCACACTGTTACTGATCACCTTAAAGTAGCAAACACATCAGCGTCGGACACGCTAGTCCCAACCAAGCGCGAGTTACTTCAGGCCGTAGCTCAGTTCTTCGATCCACTTGGCATCCATTCGCCCATCGTCGTGAAGGCCAAGCTACTCTTACAGGAAGTGTGGCGGCAGAAGCTCCAATGGGACGAAGCACTCCCAGTTTCTATTCTCCACACGTGGAAAACTCTCGCCGCAGAACTCGACGATGCTACAAATCACAGCATCCCACGTCCATGCTGCATTCCAGAAGCCGACCAACACACACTTCATGTCTTCTGCGATGCTTCGCAAACTGCCTATGCTGCAGTTGCATACTTGTCATCATCGTCCGGATCTGCTACTGAATCGCACCTCATTCTTAGTAGATCTAAGTTAGCTCTGCTCAAGCCGTCTCCGAAGTTAACCATCCCAAAGTTGGAACTCATGGCAGCAGCACTTGGTGCCGATCTCATCGCCTTCTTGAAAAAGCAGCTCCCGATTAATCTTGATCACATTTTTCTATGGTCCGATTCTACATGCGTGCTAGGATGGATCAACAGTCGCAAGGACTTACCTTCCTTTGTCCAGCGTCGAGTCACTCGGATACGTAAATCTGAAGCCGAGTACCGCTACGTTCCTTCGCGAGACAATCCAGCTGATCTCCCGTCGCGAGGAACATCTTCTCACCTCTCCGAAGAGTCCATCTGGTGGCACGGCCCAGAGTGGTTGCAGAACCCACTCGTTCCAGAACCTGAACAGCCCAATACGGAAGAATCGAGGTCTCCGTCCAAAAAAAAGGAGGTAGTCCGCCCTCGGTTTCATAGCCAGCAATCGCATGTCATCACGTACATTGAAAATCAACATAATTTTGCGAATCGACCTTTTTTTCAGGATCACTTTTCAACGAGGACGAAGCAAAGTCGGCCGAACGAAGCCTAGAGGAAGAAAATCACCCTCTCCACTTCACCATCACGATACTGACATAGATACGAGATGAAACAACTAAAAAATTCACAAGAAAACTGTACGACCATCATCGCGCTGACTTTGGTCTGACTTTGGTCTGAGAATTTCTATCACGATCAAAAATGTACGAGGAGCACTCAAAAATCAGCCACAGACGTACCTTTATCGCTCTCTACTCCTTTTTCAAGGCACAAAAGTCGACTCTCCACTTTCAAACCAGGAACCAGACATACCAGTGGTCCTTTTCAGCTGCTCCACGAGCGCAGGAAATGTTCACCAAGGGGCGCAGAGCAGCATCCATTCCAGAAAAATAGCTAAAATACGAGTGAGACTGCATGCCTGAGTACATGAGTACATGTATGAGTACATGCAGAAAATAGTCAATTTCAGCGTTTCTGCTCCAAACAGCAACTACCTTCGACTAGAAACAAAGATTACACCAAAGGGTCAAACAACAACCATTTTCTGCAGTTTTTTTGCAGATGGCTTCCTTGTGCTTGGCCCAGCACGCCAAAAATCACACCTCGGAGGAGTACAAAAATTACAACTCTCAGATGTCCTTGATTGCTGGCCATGCATTACATCCGCTCAAAAAAGGGTGTAGTGATCCTATTGAAGCTGTCTCTCTTGTTGTTGGGGAAGATCCTTCGGAACCATTTGATCTAAGCGAGTCGGACTTCTCAACAATGGGTCGACTTGTGCGTGTCACAGCATGGGCTCAGCGTTTCATCCGAAACTGCAGAAAATCAGCAACCAAGAAACTTAAAGATCATCTCACTGTTCCCGAACTGTGTAGTGCACGCAACCTGTGGCTGCAGTCATCCCAGAGAAACCACTGTACCGACATAGTATCAGCCATCCGGGAACAAAGGAAGAACAACACCGTACAGTCTCTTCGTCTCTACATCGACGACAAAGGACTCATCCGAAGCCGTGGAACACTTGAACGTGCGAACCTTCCACCTAGCTCTAAGTTCCCTATTTTCTTGCCTCATAACTCAGCTGTAACACGTCTGCTCGTCGAAGAGCATCACCGCATTCTCATGCATCCTGGAGTGTCGCATACTCTTGCTAGCATAAGGGAGAAGTACTGGATCCCTAAAGGCCGCAGTACAGTGAAGACCATCCTAAAGAAGTGCATCACATGTCGTCGAGCTGAAGGTGGTCCGTTTGACATGCCAGCAATGGCTCCATTACCACCGGAAAGAGTCAACGTAGCAGAAGCAGTCTTGTACACCGGCGTCGACTACTTTGGTCCTCTCTTCGCGAAGACAGATGAAGCATCGGTGAAGGTTTGGGTAGCCCTCTTCACATGCCTATCAACACGCTCAGTCCATCTCGAGCTTGTTACGGATATGTCATCAGAGCAGTTTCTACTAGCCTTCCGCCGGTTCATATCACGTAGAGGTGTGCCCAGAGCGATGTGGTCAGACAACGCGCCACAGTTTAAAATGACGAAGACAACCCTCGACAAAGCTTGGAAGGAGGTGATCAGCGACCCAGCAGTAGCCGACACCATCACGGCACGCGGCACCGACTGGCACTTTAGTGTGCAGCACGCCCCTTGGATGGGTGGAATTTATGAGCGAATGGTAGGGCTTGTGAAACGAGCTCTCCGCAAGACTGTCGGATCAGCCCACCTGACCCCAGACCAGTTGCGGACATTTGTTACTGAAGCGGAGGCCGCAGTTAACAGTCGGCCTCTCCTCTACGTGGGGGGAGACACACCTATGGCTAGCACTGATGTGATCACACCTTCCCACTTTCTATCTTTAAAACCTAATTTAATGTTTCCTGAGTTAATTGATGAACAGAATATCTACCCAGACTTTTTGTGTCGCCTTTCTTCTGCCTCTTCCTTGTTACAGGGGTGGAAGAAAGGCCAAGCCCTCGTCAAGGACTTCTGGACAACTTGGCAACGGGACTACCTGCTAAGTCTCAGAGAGCGCACCAGTACTGGACGCCACAAGCGAGGCACAGAAACCTATGTACCCAGAGTCGGACAGCTGGTCCTCATGGGTGACAGCCAACCACGCGGCACGTGGAAGCTAGGCGTAGTCCAAACTATCCACACGGGGAAGGACAACGTCACTAGGTCTGTGACACTCAGAACCACTACAGGCAAGGCGTTGCAGCGCCCAGTTAGTACCCTGTATCCACTAGAATGTGAGTTACCTGATAGTGTGGATGTAACATGTGAGGATGTACCTTCACCAACCCCAGTACCATCTCAAGATGTGCATACACCTGCTGTTGATGTAGCATCCACCATTAATGCCAGACCGCAGCGCAGAACTGCAACACAGAGCCGGCGTCAAACGGTCGCTCTGAGAGACTCCAATCTTGTGTAAACACCACTCGTTCGAGTCAGGTTACAATAACTCAAACACGGATGATTTCTTGCAATATGTCAAGCTGAGACCCAATCTCAGACAATCCGTTTTCTTCAGCCCTCCCATGTATTCTTGCTATTTCAGTCAGATTCTCAGTCGCAGTATTTCAGTCATACTGCTTTCAGCTCTCCCATGTATTCTTGCTATTTCAGTCAGATTCCCAGTCGCAGTATTTCAGTCAGATTCCCAGTCGCAGTATTTCAGTCAGATTCCCAGTCGCAGTATTTCAGTCATACTGCTTTCAGCTCATGCTACGTCAGTGTTGCTTCCGATCCCTTTTATATCATGGCTATTTCAGTCTAGGTCTTGTTCAGACTATTGCCAACCGTACTGCCTACAGTCTCCGCGGCTGTGTGTTCGCTCAAGTTAAGTTTTTTCTTCTTTCGTTCTTACGCTGCCTTCAAGCAGCTCAGCCTAGTTCTCAGTTTTCAGGTTTACTTGCCTACACTTCGATAAGTAACTTCAGTTCCAAGTCACTTGGACTCAGTGTCAGTACTCGCCAGGTTTTCAGTTACAACCGCTTTGCCTCAGCACAATTTAGAATTTCTTTCTCTCATTTTCTACCTTTGTTGCATTCACCACATTTTTTCTCTCTTGTTGTCTCGGGAGTGTCGCGAATTCGATATTACGTAACATTCGCGAATGCTAAAATAACTCAGTTTGAATGTTTCACGTACCTTTTCTCCTTTTTTCGTCTATCGCCATCTTTGCCATGGCGATGTGCAGTGCTGGCAGTTTTTCATGCGCATGCTTGATCCTTTGGCGATCATCTTTTGGCTTGCTGACTACACTCGAGGAGTTTCAATTTCTTATTCTAATGGTACGTCTGACGACGATCAAGTCCAATCCTTGTTGCTCTGTGTCTCATGTCAGTAACAATTAATTCAGTAATGATAGAGCTACAATGGTAGAGCTCTCTCGACTCAGCGAATAGAATAACTTCAGTCAAACAGTATTTTGTGAGTGGCAATCAGGCCGGGGAATTCAAACTGTATTTATGCCACCACAGCTGTGCTGGGAACGCGTCTGGCAGACACAATCGCCAAGCAGCTTGATCTACCCATCGGCTCCACAACATTCTGGAGCGACTTGCGTACTGTCCTGCTGTGGATCAAGTCAGAAGCCAGACTTTACAAGATGTTTGTTGCCCACAGGATTGGTGAGATCGCTGAGACAACGGATCCCAGTCAGTGGCGCTGGGTCCCCACCAAGGATAACCCTGCTGATGACGCTATGCGTGGTCTGGCCAGCGACGAGTTGACACTTGACAGCAGATGGATGACCGGCCCAGAGTATCTGCAGAGTCCGCCAGAGCAGTGGCCGCTTGATGTCAAGCCTGCAGTAGCCGACTCAACTCCCAGCATCGAGCTGAAAGGCGAGTTCGTAGCCACAGCTGTGTCTAGTGAGTGTGTGCGGAATGCAGCGCTACCTGACCCTAGTCGCTTCTCATCGTGGATGAGACTGGTCCGTGCAACCGCTTGAGTACTCCGCTTCGTCAAGATCTTGAAGCACCGAGCGCTACGTACATCAGCACCACTCCCAGGAGAGCCCCTACATGAGGAGCTTGAGAGTGCAGAGTGTCTATGGTGGCAGCAAGTGCAAGCCGACTGTTTCCCTGATGAAGTTCGCAGTATTGAGTCTGGCAAGCCCGTGGACAAGAACAGCCGCTTGTCACATCTGTCGCTTGTGCTCACTGATGGAGTAGTGCGTCACCACAGCCGACTGGTCAACTCCTCCGATCTGCCTGACATGGTCAAGCAGCCAGTTGTGCTCGATCCGAGTCACCCTTTCACCCGGCTGCTGATTGTGTGGTATCATGTTGCGTCATGTCATCAAGGGCAAGAGCGTGTGTGCAATGAGTTGCGTCAGCGCTATCTCATCTTGGGGCTGAGACGAGCCGTCCGAAGTTCTTGGAACACTTGCCAGAAGTGCAGCAACGACAGAGCACAGCCAGCTGCGCCAGAGATGGCACCCCTGCCGAGCACCCGCCTCACGCCGTTTGTTCGAGCCTTTACAGTGGTTGGCATGGATTACTTCGGACCGATGACAGTGGCGGTCGGACGTCGGCACGAGAAGAGGTATGGTGTGCTGTTCACCTGCCTGAGCACGAGAGCTGTGCAATTGGACGTCAGGCGAAATTACTGGTCAGTCGGCGACACGCATTTTTCACAAAAATTTGCGTTTCACCTGCTGGGAGAGTATGCGTGTACTCGAGTCTCATCCCGAGCACGTTTTTTCTTCTTTTTTCAGCTCCAGTGTAGCTGTATTTTTCATTGCAAAGCCGGCCTCGATTGTTGTGTTCGTTGTTCAAACGAAAAGGCCATTCAATCATGAAGGCAGAGGACATAAGAGCCTGATTGGAGTTTTTCGTGGCATAGGACGGCCACACAGAGACACTTTGGGATTTTCTGAATATAAAATACCGTACGCACGATGCTGAGATCAATTTGTTCGATATCAATTTTTTGTGATCTACCACATCGAGCAGAACGGGATCCAAACACAAGCTTACCGACGGTTAGGCTGCCGACCTGACTGGACAAATGATCCCTGGCTTCACCAGACGCCAGAAGTCGGACACCATGTCCTTTGCCGCGACGTCCATCTCCAAAAAGAACTCCATCTTTGTCGTGAAAAGGCTTGAAATACTCAATATTCAACCGAGATTCGCGGTCTCACCCTTTCTCAGATCGAATCATTTTTTTGTTGTAGCAGTTGCAGGGCAGATCCCCGCCACTACTTCAACAGGGGATGGCTCCAAAGCATGCCTGGAACAAGCCATATCGAGGTTGCAAGCCACCCCTCTCAGCAAGAAATTCGATTTCAATGGTGGAAGATATACTATGAAGAGAATTTCAAAAAGTATGTTTCGCGGAGCGATCGCTCAACCTACGTCATTCAAACTTTGCAGGATGGTTCAGACGTACATGCTAGGCATGGAACCACAGGGGATGATGCCATAGCTGACACACCGAGTCACACACACAGCAGATTCGTGTGCACAGATACTAAATTAGTGGACGTCGTCATCTTCTTCCCGCTGATCTCAAATGTACTATGACGTGCTATTTTGCCTGACGGGTTGCACGTGCACTAACCACGGATGCCTGTGTTGTACCTGGCAGGCGCAGGTACAACACCTGCATCATGACCATCCGTAGGATGATCGGCAGGCGTGGTCAACCTCGTCAGATTTGGTCTGACAATGGAACGAACCTCCGAGGAGCAGAACGAGAGCTGCGTGAGTCGCTGAACAACCTCGACCAAGACCAGCTCACCACCGACTTGGCGTTACTTCGCATCGAGTGGAGCTTCAACCCGCCATCTGCTCCGCACATGGGTGGAGCCTGGGAGCGCCTGGTTAGATCGGTGAAGTCCACCTTAATTCTTTGTTGCCATCTTCAAAACCTATTACGAAGTCCACCTTGCGGGTGATACTGCATGAGCGTGCTCCGAAGAACGAAGTACTGTTGACCCTCATGATTGAGGCAGAGTCTCGTCAACAGCCGACCACTGACTCACGTGCCAGTGGACCCCAACGATCCGGAGAGCCTCACACCTAACCACTTTCTGCTCGGCACATCCAGTAGCATACAGCCACCCGGAGAGTTTACGGAGCGCGACCTGTGTTGTCGCAAGCAGTAGCGTCTATCACAGATTCCAGCTGACATGTTCTGGCGACGTTGGCTGAAGGAGTACGCCCCCAGCATCGGCACACGCAAGAAGTGGCGTGGCGTTGGTCAAGAAATCAGTGTGGGTGATGTAGCAATCATCGTGGACGACCAGCTGCTGAGGGGCTCCTGGCCCAGAGGTCTCGTCACTGCCGTGTTTCCCGGGCGCGATGGGAAAGTTCGAGTTGCAGACGTCAAGACAGCAACCGGCACCTTCCGCCGACCAGTAATCAAGTTGTGCCGCCTGAATGTCCTCAGCAGTGCAGCTTAGTAATCAGGCTTTTGAGTATGCCTGTTACCGGGGGAGAATGTTCCTGCCTGATGGTTGAACTTGTGAACAAGATCGACATTGTTTGAATTTGTTGTGGACTTTGTCTTTGCTATTTTCGTTCTGTCTATTCTCTCACCTTTCTTCTCTCTCACGTCTTCTTTAGAACTTCTTTCCAGTCTCTCTCCCTGTTCTCTCTGCTCTTTTCTCTACTCTTCATCTCAAGAACGTTTCTCTTCTCCATTTCTTCGTTCTTGTGCTTCTCTACTCTCTTTTTCTCTTCGTTTGAATTTCCTTGAACATGACGTGAACATGTGTTTTTTTGCGCTTTGAACTGTCTTGATTTTCTTTTATGTTTTTTTTTGCCAAATGTACAGTGCACTGTGCGCTGTGTGTGTGTACAATGCTGCGCGGCTAGCGATGCGCTTTCCTTGGTACAGACTTTTTCTGTTGTGTCCGTGATCTATGGCTTTCGCTTTCTTGCAGTTTTCACCGCTTCCCTGCAATAGTTGCTGTTTCCTTTATGGTCTAGTGTACGTGTGAGTTTGGAGTGATGTGTGACGCGTATCATAATTATGGTACGTGGCGCATGCAAGAGTACACGTTTTCAGAGTGTGAGAATCTGCTTCCGTCTGTGTGGGAGCGATTGTCAAGTGAGTGCCGTATATGTGTGGCGCTAGTTTGGTCTGGGAGCGAGAATGATGAGTGATTCATCCGTGGTCTGGTTGTCTTGGTCATGTGTTCTGTACGTATTGGTTCCCGATTGGTTGTCGTGATCCGTCCGCAATTTTATCACTGCTTGTTCTTTGTTGTTCCTTCGTCTTTTTGTTTCACCTTTGTTCTTCCCCTCCTGCGCCCTCGCCATTTGTTGTTTATTAAAAAATGCAGAAACACTATAAGTTTGAATTCTTTATTCTTGGACTTCTCGTGTGCTCTGGATGGCAGCGTGAGTCAGCCAAGTGAGAATTCAAGTCGGCAGGAATAGCGCAAGCTCCCATGTAGGGAGCAACACACCATTCTTTATTCTTGTTTGTGTTGTTGTGTGTCGGGGGCCAGTGGGAGAAGGTAACGTTCTCAAAACGTCATATCTTACCATTGCAGCCAATCAGCAACAGGGGACTGAAGAGAAGCAAGCAGCCAATCAGGACACCTTCACAGTAGGACACACAAAGAGAAAACGAGAACAGAGATCTAAATTAAAAAAGCCACTTCAGTCGAGTGTGGGTATGCAAAGGACAGGAAACTAAATGGATTGCATCACAAACGACCAGGCTTGAACCCTTTGTTAGCCGCACATGCATTTAATGGGTTGAATCTACCCAATTCCAATTGCACACAAAACCATGCCTGGCAAGACGCGAAGCATCAACCCCCAAATGTATCCTGTTACCCACAGACCCAGACGCATGGCCAAGGCATGATACTCACAATAGGTAAAGAGGTCTACAAGGGGACGCTTTTAACTTTGCTCAGATCTGCGCGGTCGAAAGGCAACAGAAGTGCGCACGTGCCGTCATTGCTCACATTTTTTATGCATGCCAGATCTAATTGCCGGTACGCGCATTTGTGCAGTACACAGCCCAGATACAAAATGTGTAGTCGATAAAGCAGGCGTACATAGCATTCTAGGGGTGAAAGGGGTGATCCGGGTACACGTCTGTTTAGCTGCTGATCCGTTAGCAAACGAGTACCCGTTAAGCCAAGTACCCGTTTGTAACCTTAAAGGGTAACCGTTTCACCCCTATGGCATTCTCAATGAACAGCTCGATCAGACCGTCGGGAACAGTCAAACTGGACTGTGGTCATACCCAAACACCGAGCAGAGCAGAGCTCCAAGACGTTGCGCATCAACACATCGTTTAGCGATTGCCGCGGGCCAGGAACTACAGCTTCCTGTTGCTCCAACGTAAAGAAAAAGAATCGGGGTCCAAACTCCAAATGAAGTTCAACATTATCACTCTTTTCAGCATCGTGGAGGCTTGACCCGGTGAAGGCAGCAAACACTGCTTTGAAGCGAGTGATGCCATCTGGATGAAGAGTTTCCAACAAATTGCTCGGGGTAGATCTACAGTCCTCCGTGATAATGCAGCTGTTGACGACGGTCCGGCCGCCGTCAACTACCGTACTCACTTGATTAGAAGCCGGGGCAGGGATGAATTTACTGTCATAGTTTTGCATAGCAGTTTCTGCTATACGAAATCACAATTGTGTAGCAGTCTTTGACTTCGATTAGTATTTTTCTTTGAAGGTTCGGTGTTTGCCACATTATCATTCTTAAGAGTGATGCCTGAAAGCCCGTTTGCAGAAAAAACGAATGAAGCATACATGTGTACCCAGATTGAGAGTACCTGCACCACATACACTGCACTGTATGCATGTTACTTGACAGCGTAGGCTAGGCATGGATAGCCTGTATATATCGCAATTTTCTGCAAGTCACGGTGACTTTTGAGTAGCAGTAGATCAATTTTGCATCGCAAACTGCGATGCGATACAGGATAAATTCATCCCTGCGGGGGCTTCTATTTTTTCAATACCAATTTTGAGGAGGCTTCTATTCGAGAGGGGCTTTTATTGTTTCATTCCATATCAGTATTCCAATTGAATCTCTAAAACTTTCATATTCACAGCAACCCGGCCCCGAGTTAGTTTGCACACACTACGTCCACCAGGACATGCACCAATATGAACATGCACGAGATGTTTTTTGCACACTTGACCTTCATACATGGCACTATCTGGTCACCCCATGCTTTTCGAATAGTAGTCCAGGCTTCTATTCGAGAGGGGCTTGTATTTTTTCAAACAGTCCTTGTAGGGGGGCTATTGTTCAAGAGGGACTTTTATTCGAGAGGGGCTTCTAATCAAGTGAGTACGGTATATAGTGACCGAATAGGTTTGCCACTAGAGTTTCTAAACTAAGACATGCCGGTGTCGAAAATGTTACACTTGGCAACTACAACCACCCTGCAAAAATCCGACTTGATCGAGGTAACTTGAAACAAAGGACTGAATATCTAGCCAGAGCCAGGAAGGAAGAGCCATGGGCCTGGTACACGACGAAGTGCGCGCATGTACATGTACATGCGTATGATGCACATAATATGCGTATATGCATGACTGTATACAAAATATCAGTCGGCGCTCAATACATCGGTCAGTCAGGTTACCCAAAACCTTTTTGGTGTGCCACAAATTATTAACCTTTCTATGATGCCCTGCCCCCCCCCCCCCCCCCCCCCCCATAAACTGGCACTTCAGCGCACGGACTCTCCTCGTCGAGTTTGGGCACACAGCTCTGAACGAAATGTCTTCTCATTTCAGTTCACCTGGATGGAATCTCAACATCCTGGGCTTGTTGGAAAGATCAGGACCAAGCGAATCCATCCTGTAAGCTCCTAGCTCCATAGCCCCACCAGGGCCACTTCCACGTCCTCTCCAAACTGGCCCACCATGCCTCGGAACGAAACAAAAACTCAGTCACACATTCTTTTTCGGCTCCTTGCTCAAATTCCACCGATTTTCACGATTCAAACTGCTCTGCCAAGCTGAGATCCACGCACTGCATTCGATGTCTACCACACATGTGCTGTGCGAAAGGGAAATGCCCTCGCATGCTCCAAAAATCTGCAGTCATAAACAAAAAATCGTGACCACTTCGGGCCGTGATTTCCGTGTTCATTTTGTCACCGCTCAGTCAAACGTTATCCTATTGTGAAGAACTTTATATCTCTGGATATCTTCCAACGGTGTGTCGTTTGTGGGGATTGAATGCTCTTTGACAGAGTAACAAAAGTTTGTACACGGGTATATTCACCGTGATACACGATGCAAACCAGATTGCGTGCAAACACGTCATCAGAGAATCAGGTAGGGGATGAATGGCGTGTAAACATGTCATCCGCACGCAAAGGGTTAATTTTACTTTTAACCCTTTGCCGACGGCACATACTTTTATCGATCACCAGTGATCGATAAATTCTACACTTTTCAAGTATGTTCAAACTACAGTCGTCCCTCTATAATCCGGCACTTTTTTATCCAGCACCCTTGCAAACCAGCACACTTTCTGACAAAACGGATTTTTTCAGTTCAATTTCTACGCTTTAATCCGGCACTTGAATTCCGCCTCCAGCAGCGATTTTCTGCAACAAATCACTCAAACTGTACATAATTTGATTTTATAATCCAGCAGTTGTACATCGCATACTGTCAGGGACCATTGTAACATCCACAACACATGTAACATACACTTGGGAATATCCTATGCACTGGCATAGGATATTCCCAAGTGTATGTTACATGTGTATGTTCCGGGATGCCCAAGATGAAGACAATTGTTCCAAGGAAACTAAACATACGTCCAATTCAAGGTAAAGAATTTGAGGGCACAATTCTCCACGTACATGGAGTTCAGTCCATAAAGGGTTAATTAGGCCTGAAACGATATAAACAGCTATTCGAGTAATCACTCATTACAACAAGACGAGTACATACGGATAATTGGTAACATTAGCTAATCAATACTTGCGTTAGTTACCTGTTTGTGCATGAATACTGACCTGAATGGAGATGCTTTTTCAGGTTTTTGTCTCGTCTCACCCAGGGAACAGGTATTGGCGCCACCTTTGTCGACAAGCATGACTAGCCACACATAACCTTGCTATGCATATTGTATAGGATAGCCTACGAGAGGTATGCAGCCACAAGGCTTGTTTTATATAGATATGAAACAAACTTTACCAACTGGGACTGTAATCCATAATCGAATCGTTACATGGATATGATAACCAACAGAACAAATCCGTAACAGTTTAACCTCTAGTTTCAATATATCGCTTACCCAAGCAAAGTCCTGGAGAGGCCATGGCAGTCCCTCACTCTATGAGGAAAATATTGCACAATCCAAAAGAAAGTCCTTTGACGTATGTAGAGCCAAAGCCTGCACACACACACAAATACACTCACCCACATCCCACACACACATGTAAGCAGACACACGCATCCACGCACACACACAAACCTTCTCTCCAATACAGTTGGAGTCCTGATAATTCAAATATGGCTCAATTCAAACATACTGCTTAATTAGAAGTCTCCTCCAGGAACTATTTCTGTCAATACATCAACGTCTGCTAATGAATATTAAAAAACCCTCAAACCGGACATGTACTCTTTCAAGCGTAAAGCTAGAAGTCCTACGAAATCCATTTATATAGAAAATGTGTGGGATTCCTGCTCATATAATTATTTCAAAATCATAGTAGCAAGGAGTGATTCGAAAGTTCACTGTACACTGTGCTGGTCAGTTCAGTAAGCATGAGCAGGCTGCATTGACTGGTTCTGTGTCTATGATGCATAGCGCAATTCTGCGTGTCAATGTGAGCATTTTGACATACATAATGTGTTGCGAGTACATGATTGGATAAGAAGTTTTTCCCGGCATTTTAGGGTTCGAATTAGCAGGATTCCACCAAAACGATTGTGGTGCTGCAGAAAATTACATAGTAAAATCTGAATTATTTACCGCATCCTGCCTGCGGAATATTATCATGACCCGATAAATGTTCATGCACCAATGTAGAGCTATGGAGAGATCACTACAAGCGGAATCTTGTCAAATCGGAAAAAGAATAGATATTTTTGACCCAAGTTCACATGGAAGAAGTAAACTTCGTTGTGTTTCTTGCCACACTGGCACACACATTCTGTTTGCACTCTTGCTAGTGGTGTCATTGCGGCATGTTTCCCTTTTCTTCAGCATGCATGGTGTCGCAACTCGCCTATTTGCACATGTTTCAAGACAGCCTCTTGAAGGATTCTCGTTTGCCCTTACCTTGTTTGTTTATTTATTTATTTTCCTCTGTCACGTTGGTGCGGACGCGCAGTGGAGATGCTCCAGTCTACAGCCATGTCGTCTATCCTGCTGTTACGAGTGTCCATGCTATTGTTCAGCTGACACTGATAATTCTCTCCTCTTGTCTAATCGCGTTCTACTCTGCTTTTTCGTCTCTTTTCTACTCTGTTTTCGCTTCGAACGTGGTTGTTTGAGCTTCTCTCATGATAAATTATATGTATTTTTGAAAACCCTTTGTACCCGCGATCATGCGCTTGTACAACTGCGCTGTGCTGTATGATCGTGCTATGAGTAGAGTATGAGTCATGCTCGCACTATGATGCCTTTTGAGTCATGTGTAAAGGTATGTGGTGGTGCAAGCGCGCTGTGCCTGTTCTGGCCTTTTTGTGCTTCCTTTTATTGTTAGCTATGCCACTTATGGTAGACGTCTTTTGCAAGGAGAAGTCCAGAACGTCTAGTAATGGTGTGTTGTCCCATTTGCGTGTTCGCAGAGTGTGCCTGTGCATGTGTATATTCAGAATTCTTGCCCGTAACACTGCACTCCATTGGTGTTGGACTTGGCAGCCGAGAACTAACTTTTAAAGCTCAAAAGTTAAAACAAAATGATGTGGGTCGCTAAATCGAATGCCTTTGGTCCGAGGAGGCCGAGGTGTAGCTTTCTGCCCTAAATTCCCAAGCGAATGCTGTCGAACACGGTCCCGTACGCGACCCCCTGTTCGTACTCCCAAATGGACAGAAACTTACCCGCCCTGCGTACACTACCACCGTATACACTCCATGCTGGCAGCATTTGATGTGCCAAACTTACCCATGTATTTCGGCCACGCATTTCACATTGGTGCTACTACAACGGCCGCAATGGGCGGCGTACCCGCCTCCCTGATATGCGCAGCTGGGCTCTAGAAGAGTGATGTATGCTTGAGGTACATGTGTATGCCAGCATCGCTTCAGTACAGTGTGTCATCATAGCTTGCAACGGTTGGCCGTTTGATCTGAATTCTTAGCCTTGCAACTCAGTGGATATTCACGTGGTGTACCGGATTCGTGGATACTAACTCATAACTGGTTTTCCCTATTTCAGTATTTGCTTGCTTGCAACCCTGTTGGACACATTGCCTGTTTGCGACTCAGTTGCAGAGTCAGTGCCTGCAGTACGCAGTAAGTCCCTCTAATTTCGAAGAACTTTGTTCACGCATTGATGGCGACAAAAATTGTTACAAATGGTGGGCTGGGGCCAAGAAAACAGCCCAGATCAGCAAGACACAAGCGACCATCCCGACACTGGTAGATGCGAATACGTGGTCCCAGTGCTGTTGTTTCGTACTGACTGCATCCTTGAAATCCAAACGGGTGCTCGCTTACTAAAGGTACGTAAGATTTACGAACGGGTATTCGGAACACCTGTTCGACCCCTAGCGAATTTGCGCCAAGCATTGCATAGCAATGTACAGGCAAATGTCACGCAAAAGTAGTCATGCGACTATACTGGATTCTAGAAGTGAACTTTTGTCTGCATATCAGTAATTGACTCGGCTCAACTCTCTTCATCTGAACACCTATCTATTTTTTTTATTTTTTTCCACTGTACAGACTTTCAACTTGGGTTGAAAGTTGGGTTGAAAGTTCTCATGTAAGCGCAGCCTAGCGCCTATGGTACATAGCGCTACGCTGCTTGACAATGCGAGCATTTTTAACTTACATAAGGTATTATGGGTACATGTTTGGGGAATAAAAGACCGTCCGGACGATTTGAAGTCCTCACCCCCCCCCCCCCCCCCCCGCCGGGCATTTTGGGGTTCGAATAATCAGGATTCCACATGTACATTCTAGCTATCGTCATTCACTATCTGAATGACCTCGAGAAAAAATTTACGACAGCAGATCTACTCAGTTGTACTTGAACAAAACCAAAAATACTAATCCTATTATAGTTTCATGCTAACGCCAAACTAACGAAAGTCTCAACTGAACTAATTTATATCGCTCTCCTTACCTTGACTCGAGGCGTGAGTCACAAATCTGGGAAGGTAACAAATCCCTTTCACGCTGTCCTAAAGTTGCTCAGGCAGAAGGGGAAATGAGCGCACCCCAGAAAGAAGTACGGCTAGAAATCAACTGCAGCAGAACTATCTCAGAAAGCGGGACAGATTTCTTCTCGCCAGAATGCACTGCCAGAATGCACTGAGCCTTCGCTTAGTCAACTGAGTTCGTGAAGCAAAGTAGTGTCCCGTCTTTCTTGAGACACAAACGCGTTCACTACAAGTAACTTAGTTGTAATGTCGTATGATGATGGAATACAGAACAGCCCGAGTCGGCGAGTGACTACAGACAGCGTACTAATAATCGCGTTGGGGGCATAGTCACTGAGTCAGTCACGGAGCCGTCCATCACTGGCATCAGGTCAATGCAGCGGGAGATCGGCGCTGCTGAACTCATACAGAGTCATAGTCATACATTGTACTGTGATAATGATAGCAGCCTACGGCTCAGGCGCCTGAGCTGAGACGGTCAGTCGAGTCGGGCGCGGTATGCATTGTTAGCGCAATCGCGATATTGCCTAAGCTAAAAGGCGGCGGCGCCATCGAATCGCAGTCGGTCGCGGTTGCATTGCGCCAATAGCATCACGCGACGCGAACGCGCGATCGCATTTCGTCTCGCGTCTGCCGCCTTTCACCTGAGTGCCCGAGTACCTCGAGTGCACACAGCTAGCTAGCGCTAGTAGTAGTATAGTAGTACTAGTACAGTAGTAGTCCTGGAGCCAGGTCCAGAAATCTGACAGTGTCATTTGACACCTCGTCCAGGAAAGATTTGACTCCAAATTCGGAGAGGCGGACCAACTATAGGAATTTTGGAGAAAACTAAAAGTTCCCAATGTTGTCCGTTTGGAAGCTATGAGCTATTTCCAAATAATGCTTAGGTTACTATGGTAACTTGTGTGCAATTAGCCGTTCCTGAGGCAAAGCCGATACAATTTTGGAGAAAAAAGTTACCTTGTTGGAAGGCGAGCTCTTTCCAAGACTGTTATTGAAAACCAGAAGTTTATAGGACTGTCGGCTTCCTTGTCACAGGAATTTCTCGAATTTCTACGGTTACCGTGGTAACGTGTATGCAATTAGCCACTTCTAAGCCAAAGTCAGTGCATTTTCTTCCCTGTAGGCAGGTGGAAAGCAGAGAATAGTTATAATATTGTGGCTCAGAGGTCTATTGGGCTGTTGCAAGCCTGGTTTGTAGAGACTGGGCTCCTCTCCCCTCTAACACTACCTGGATTGCATTGACCTAGCACTTGTTTCCTCACTTCCTTCACATAATACAATGTACATGTACATGTAGTACCCAGACAGCGGTGTGCTATGTTGACAGGATTGGTCACCATGATCCACTACTAGTACTTTCCACCCACATTTTCTTTTTATGGAGCAATGTCATGCAGGCTGTCCAATCGACATGTACATGTACACTGTACATGTTTAGGAAGCACATTGCCCATGAAATACAGTCATGTACATGTACATGTAGACCGGGGTGTGGGCCTACGCCAAGACCTGGAAGGACAATTTTTATCAACGAGATGGCTAATAGACAAACAACTGCCCTAACCGCAACATGCCGAACAAACTCCGCCACATATTCCGTGCTCATGTGTCATCCTGCAGCAACTCACAGCAAAGCATTTACACAGGAAGGTCTGGTCACATCCCTCTGATCAAGCAACAGTCTCAAAACAGTCCCGGACTGACCCCATGGCCCCTGGGGCAGTGACCTCTCCTGCTATCTAGCCGAGCCACTATGAATTCTACACCTACAAGTACCAAGAGTGTATAACCGGGGGTCATAACTCTTGCTAGTACCTGTACCGGTACATGTGGCATCATTTCCAGCACTCACGGATACATTGTACATGTACATGTACACATGTACGTGTGCAGCAGTTGTTCACCATCCAACTCGGCTACAAGTACAAGTGATGCAAGTACAGTACAGTACCTGATGCAACAGATTATTCCATGTACATCGAACACCCTGGATGGTTTCACCTGCTAGGCTGTATACAATCATGTAAATGTGGAGACAGTTATGGCCGCATAATAATACTGACTACTCTCAACTCCTACAAGCCATATCTCTTGCCAATTGTCAACGTATTGGAGAAAAGCGTTGATCGGCAGGTTGTGGAGTTCTTAGTGACAATAGTGAGGTTTCTGCCCTGCCATGGAGCAGTTTGCATACTCCGATCTCTCTCGTCTTCTAAGTCCTGGCATCTCCGTGTGATATGAGAAGGGAACTTGGTGTGTTTGGTTGAACGACTATACATCTGCATGAAGTACATGTATACATGTAATTTAAAAAGCACACCAGTAACAACAACAATAACTATAATGAATACCACAACAGTGTCCTGGACATGCACTTCAGTTCAGTACATTGTACAATGTACATGTACACCTTACAGTACTGGCCTATGCTATACGGGCAAGATGATTCTTTGGATGTGAAAAAATACGTGTAGTCATGTACATGTACATGACAAAACATACAATGTAGTTTGGTTGCCAGCATGTTACAAGCTACGTGTAGGCGGAGGATGCACTGAGTCTGTGTTCGAAAACAGTGCTCCTTATGACCTTACTATAACCTCCACGGTTGGCATAGCCCTGGTCTTGCGACCATTTGAGCTATAATGGGGGCTAGCCCCAGTTCTAATAATAATATCTTTATTAGGATGACCCAGAGGCTTGTCGCCTATCAAGGGGTTCACCGCTTTGAAGGATGTACATGTACATGTACATGTACATGTCATGTACATGTAGGAGCTAAAGTGAAAGTAGTGAAAAGTTGTGCAGCGTGAATGCGTTGGGGAGCACACAGGGGGGTTATGTAAATGGCGTAGGCATACCGGAGAGCGAAGCACTATGTTGGGAAGTGAGTTTGCGAAGCTCATTCTTGAAAACAATAATGGATGGTTCTGCAGTTAGTCTTGGTGGGAGGCAGTTCCATAAGAGGGAGGTTTGGAAGAGAAACAACGATTTTGATGTGGTCTTTGCTTTAGGTAGAATAATTTTGTTAGGGCGTCTCGCACTCTGCGTGATATTGAAATGGAATGAAGCTAGGCAACGTCGATACTTGAAAATAAATTTATGCATGGTAACTAAGCTTAAAAACTGCCTGCGGTAAAGAAGGGATTCAATGTTAGCTTTTTTATTAAGATCCTGCTTGGGTGTATTAAAGTCGATTCGGATTTTGCGTTTCCTAAGGTAGGATCTTGCAAACCTGGCCTGGACTCTATCCAGCTCAGTCAAGTCGCTTGAACGAAAACGGAAGGACCACACTACGACGCTATACTCAATCACAGGTCTAACATACTGAAGTAGCACTTGTAGAGAATATATGCTAGGGAATTCGATTCAAAAACAAGAAGACTCAAACGGTTTGAGTCTTCTTGTTTTTGTTTTGCTATCAGTTGTGTTTCCTTGCTCGTTCTTGGATGTCAGTCCTGCCTAAATCCTCTTGATCCTTTTGTGTGGATCCCGGCACTAAATCAGGAGAGAGGGCTAGGGGTCCAGTCTCTACAAACCAGGCTTGCAACAGCCCAATAGACCTCTGAGCCACATTATTATAACTATTCTCTGCTTTCCACCTGCCTACAGGGGAGAAAATGCACTGACTTTGGCTTAGAAGTGGCTAATTGCATACACGTTACCACGGTAACCGTAGAAATTCGAGAAATTCCTGTGACAAGGAAGCCGACAGTCCTATAAACTTCTGGTTTTCAATAACAGTCTTGGAAAGAGCTCGCCTTCCAACAAGGTAACTTTTTTCTCCAAAATTGTATCGGCTTTGCCTCAGAAACGGCTAATTGCACACAGGTTACCATAGTAACCTAAGCAATTTGGAAATAGCTCATAACTTCCAAACGGACAACATTGGGAACTTCTAGTTTTCTCCAAAATTCCTATAGTTGGTCCGCCTCTCCGAATTTGAAGTCAAATCTTTCCTGGACGAGGTGTCAAATGCAACTCCTCAATAAAGCGACTTTTTCGGACTTGGCCCCAGCACTATAGTACTAGTACTTGTTTTTCGATTTTGACAGCATGTATTGTTACAAGGCGAGGACGCGTAGTGCTCCTGACTACAACCATAAACCGGTTGGCAGAGTCCCGGTCTTGCGACCATTTGAACCGTATTGGGAAAACCCAGGTTCGGACCCTCGTTACTCTACGGGTTGGTAGGATTTTTATAATTTTCGTTTTTTGTGTTGTAGAAGTCGTCGTGTTGCCACCGTAGTATTGTTCACGTTGCTGCCGCTGCAGGGATCACGTCTGGAAGGATTTGTGATGTTATTTTCTTGTCTTCCTCTGTAATTAAATTACCCATATAAAAACCGCTCTGTGAGCGGTTCTGAAAAACCTCTACTGGTGCAGCCCCGTCGTAAAAGTAAGAAATTAGAACTGGCGCATTGTCCTCCCAAATGTGAACTGATCCACCTAAATCGCGATTGACGGGACCCGAACGCACCAGTACTACAGTAGCACGAGGTTCCTACCTGTGGTCCATGTGGATGCAGCTGGGGACGCTGGTCCATAGCCAAAGCGGCCTGTTCACACACGGGGAACGACTCACTCGCAATAGAGTCGCATCGATTATCCATAAAAGCAAGAGTTCATGGGGGTTATGAAATTTTGGTAGTCTTTACATTTCATCAAGAGTACAAAAGTACAAGAGGTCATGAGCTCGACATCGACGCTCATTGCTGTCATGGTGAAAAGTCTACCGTGATTGGTCCGAATCCCGCTCCATCACGTGCAAGCAGTAAAAATCGGCCGGCTTTTCGGCTAAATATCGACCAGTCGATACTTGACCGAAAACTAGTGCGACAAGAAAATCGCCGCAGATTTGTCGGAACCCTGTACGACAACACAGTTCACACTACGCAATTTTCGCTCCGATCTTGAGGATTTTTCGTACGAGTCCATGTCGGCCGGAAAATCGGCCTAGTGTGAACCAGGCTTAAGTGTTGTATGGTAACTTGATCAGCGCCGACGCCGGCTGTGATCCTGTGCCCTACCGACCTCGTGCTACTGGTGCGTTCGGGTCCCGTCAATCGCGATTTAGGTGGATCAGTTCACATTTGGGAGGACAATGCGCCAGTTCTAATTTCTTACTTTTACGACGGGGCTGCACCAGTAGAGGTTTTTTTCAGAACCGCTCACAGAGCGGTTTTTATATGGGTAATTTCAGTTCTTTTTCTGTTCCCTCCCCCACCCCGGCCCAGCTCCGAAGATAAACATGGTGAGCACGCGCGCGATGCACTGTATGTAGCCATGCGACTGCAGTAGCACACTGATACATTCCAGCCCTCCCCACCTCGCTACCCCGCACACAGACACCTTGTGACAAACACGCACATGCACATGGCACACACACACATGGGCACGCACACACATACAAACACACACACACGACCCAAACAGGAAATTCTTGATGAACATTGTATAATGCCATGCAAAGCAGTGGCCACCATACTTCAGGAAGTCAGTTGTGAAACTAAAATATTATTCAACTACAAATAACTCTCTACAATGTGTAGGTAAGCTGGCCGCCAAAGCACAATATTGCAAACCGTGATGATAATTTGCCTAAGGATTGCAGTTTGCAGACCACACCATGGAAGCAGTGAATACAGAATTATTGTAATGTCATACAAAGACAAGCAAAGAAGTGGCCACCATACACCAGAAACTTGCAGAAAGTCACATATCTAATAGATAGAGAAGTGAACAGCATCTGGTACAGCCCACACAAAACCAAGCTGACCTGATACTCGTCCGAAGATCGTAAGTGGCAAATCCTTTTCAACGATAGCATGCAGGTGTACGTTACACGCATGGACAAAATCTGACCGTGTCACCGGCATACATTGTCATCACATGCATACCCCACAAGTTACACACATGCACAGTAGAAGCACAATAAAAGCAATGGAAAAATATGAAGGGGTTGCTGAAGCATCTTCACACTTCAATTTCAGACTTCGATGTGGTCGTCACGGGGTAATATACCTGCAAGATACAAGTGATACAGAAAGAAAGCATAAGGTCATGAGGTAGGCTATGAGACAGCACAAATTGGCCACCTACATGTATGTTCAGGGCTGGTGTACACACACACGCAGAATTATCATAATCGAGAATTTCCCAAACTACAGAAGAGCAATGAAATCCATTTGCATGCACAGGAGCAATTTTGCAGTATGATGCGCAGCTCGGGAATACACCTGTTGGCAATGGATTACATTCCCATTGGAATTCCCATTCACGTGGGATTCACAGAAGCAATTTGGCAGTGTGCTGCGCAATGCGACACGACCTGCGATTCTGCGTGCGATGCAAACTCGCACAAAATACCATTCACAGAATCACGACAAGACGTCAGCGATGCAACAGCGCCTTGCTGACGTGCCTCAAGTCAAAGCTCAATGAGAATGCGTTTGTCGGTTACAACTGGTACAAATGTACAAGCAATTTCTGAAAATGCTCCTGTGAATCCTGCTTTAAGCAGTGCAGGAATGTCCCTCCTCCGCTCGTCCCCCCCCCCCCCCTCCACACCCTCAGGGAACTTGACAAGGAATGGTGGTCTTCGCGGTTCCCAACATCTCTTTGCAGTTTCTGGTCTCCACTATGTCTTTTCAATGGGGATTTGTACCTACCATAAAAGCAAGCCTAAAAAATGAACAGCACATTTGCCGTTCCCCCACTGGGGAGGATGCGTTCCACAGCTATTCTGACAAGATATTCCGAGAAGCGGTGCTGAGTGCAATGCATTGTGAAACTGAAAAGGCTGACCAAGCCGCGGCATGTAACGTCTAAACTTCAATTGTAGTTCGCCAGCTGACTACTTTCAAACTCCATGTAGGTTGGAGTACATCTGGCTTAAAAGTTGACAACAACGCAAACGGCGCACGCACATACGCAATGGCCACCTTACCTGTACTGTAGCAGTACTTCCGAGTTCCCGTATGGGAGTTCCCTCACTGTGTGTGCAATAGCAGCCTCATCGGACCAGTTCAATGCGACGCGGACAGTCCGACACTGAGGAGGACATTGAAGAAGTCAGAGACAGGAAGAATGGTTGATTTACAATTCAACTAGCAAGGCTGCACACCCACGAAGTTCCACTCACCATTGTGCCGTCCTTCTTGGAATGCAGAAATAACGCTTCCTCTCGAGAACGCAGCCTGTGACAGAGAAAAAGGAAGGAGCATCGCCATCGGCATTGGTCCTCTGCTATCACCGATTGCCGAGTTGCACAGTTCACTCTAACAAGACTGAGGATGTTCAAGAACTCCCCATCCATACCATTATTGGAGTAAGAGGAAAGGTCAGATTGCCTAGCTTCTAGGGCCTAGCATTCCTGGATGCCAGGATGTGCTGCCCCCCCCCCCCCCCCCCGCCCCTCCCTTCTACTGCCTGGAAAGGGCAACATATGTGACAGCGTTCACCAGTACAGTCGGAGGAGAACATGGGAGAAAGCAAATAAGGGCAAAACACATGAATCCCTTATAAACAAGCAGTGGCAACTCTAGCACCAGCAATGTTGGACTTACATCCCAGCCATTGCCGCCGGATTCAGCGGCTTCTTCTTCTTCGTCTCCCATCTTGGAAGCACTCCTTCCCGTAAGTTCAGTCCTGGGATCGGGAGTACAGTCGGAGGAGGACGTCGGAAAAGGCAAAAAGGCAACACACATGATTCCCTTATAAGCAAGCAGTGGCAACTCTGGCACCAGCAATGTTGGACTTACATCCCAGCCATTGCCACCGGATTCCCACGCTTCCTCTTCGTCGTCTTCCAGTTCCCAGGTTCCATCTTGCAAATACTCCTTCCCGTAAGTAAGTGCAGTCCTGGCCTGGGTGGATGCGCAGTACATTGACGATGGCGGAGATGGAGCAGGTCAGGGAGCCCTATAGGGGTCCCGAGAGCAGATTGTGGCCAAATTCGGGACGATGCCGGACGCCAGTCAGTATGAAGTAGCGAATTGCGGACCGCCACGTAGATTGGGGTCGCGGGGTCATAATCCATGGGCACTACTCGTACGTTGCACCAAAAAAAGGCACTGCACTGTTCCACAGTTGCTGTTAGCGGTCGCCAAAGGCACTTGGTAGGCCGGTTATTGGGTCACGTGTCAACAAAGTGTCAACAAAGTGTCGACCACGTGTCTTTAGCGGTGCACTAATTTAGGTGTCCCCAAACTGAAAACATCGAGCACCAGTAGTATGGAAAGGCTTTAGACAGAAAGCCTTTCCAATTATTTGTAATTTATTATTTCTTCTTTCTTTTGTTCTTTTGTTCTTTTTCTTTTTTCTTGTCTTTTTCCAACTTCTGCCCATGGCGTCCTTCTCTCAGCTCGTCAGCTGTAACAGTCATAGTCATCACCATGACGACTGTTGTGAGAAGGTGCTCGCTGCCGACGAGGTTGGTGATGTCCCGACGAGGCCATGGGTAGGCCTTCACCACGTCGGAACACCCCGTCTGCACGTTGGTGTTGTGGTCTGGGTGTTGATGGACGTTGATGTTGTTGTAATAGTTGTTGTCGTTGTAATTGTCGTTGATTGTTGTTGTTGTTGTTGTTGTTGTTGTTGTTGTTGTTGTTGTTGTTGTTGTTGTTGTTGTTGTTGTTGTTGTTGTTGTTCTCCTTAGAGTTGTTCTCGTTGTTGCTGTTGGTCTTGGTAATACTAATAGTCTTGTTCACGGACCTCATGAATTCCACAAATAAAACAGAGTTATATTTCTTGAATCAGCTTCAGGGTTACTTTTCCTTCAATTATGAATGATTTGTGGAATGTTGCAATTGGTAACATGGAAACATAAGTTCAGTGCAGCTTCCAGTATGTTGTTCAGGTGAGGTACACCGGTTTTGGGATTAAGGAGGCTCCGAACAGTTGCGCAGCGCAGTGTAAAAAGGGCACCTCCGAAATCTGTTTTTTGCCGCGAGGTTCGAAAAATGTTGTGTTCCATGCGGAAACAACACAAGCTGTTGTTCAGAAAGACGTTTTTTGATTTCTCTGTGCTCGCAGTTGTTCCAGGATGTAGTTCTATTCGTTGCAGTGTTTCTGTAGCCGTGGCTGTTTCTACGCTGGAAAGCATCACTGGCCATGGCTAATGCAAAACAAAGGCAGTTCCTACGCTGCTTGATTTTTTGTGAAAACTTTGTTGAAGCGGTCGGATGTGGCCGCGAAGAACAAATAATAATACTGACGAAGAAGGGTGAGAAAAGCAGGCTGAAGTCAGTGAAGACATCGTTGTCGAACGTAGTGATACTAGTACTGGTACTGGAATTTAGCATGGACTACCTGTGGAGCGTGAAGTGGCTGCCCACTCGCTGGTAAGTGGACCCACTTGCAGCTCCAGTCGCACGAGTGCCGTTTGAAACTTTCTGTGGATCCTAGAGTATCCTGAGCTCAGTGGACGACGCATCTCAGAGCTGCTGAACTTGGGCTACTGTCCCTGTAGGAATGAGGTTCGTGTGAACCACTGTACTGCACTGATGGTGTAAGGAAAACGCTGGCCAGAAGCTTGTGTTCTGAACCAGGGACGAACTTCTAAATCCTGCTTTTGTAAAATGGGGATGCCACAACTAAGATGTGCACACTCAGGTGTGTGTTGGGTAAATGCCTGTGGTTGATTATTTTGAATCCTTTCCTATGCGCAAGTACATGCGTTTGTGTGTGTGTGTACGCGCGGGCGCGCGCGCGCGCGTGTGTGTGTGTACACGCACGCGCGGGTGTGTGTGTGTACGCGCGCATGCGCGCGCGCGTGTGTGTGTGTGTGTGTGTGTGCAAGCTGTTGAAAGGTGCAATCCGAGCACAAGTTGCTATGTCTAACGTAGTTTGTTCGCTACCCTCGCTTCAGCTTTGGGCAGGTGTATGAGTGTGTGTGTACGCACGTGTGTGTGTGTGTGTGCGTGCGTGCTCGTGCCCGCATGTGTGGGTTCGCACGCAATGTTGATCTGGGTTATGCACATGTCCCCACGAGTGCACTGTGTGCATGTGCATGCAAATGTCTGTGTACATGTATGTGTGTATGCACGTGCATGTGTGCGCGCGTTTGCAAAGCTAGGTGTGGAAGGGGTGGAGGGGCTCACGGTGCTGGTTCTGTATGCCTCTCCTCTCTGGTGTCCGCAAGGACAGTGTTGTAATGGCTTTACAGTACAGGAGTTGCATGTGAATGCACATTTGTGAACCGTATTTGAGACACAAAAAAGAATTGTCGAGAGAGCATGACAGTACACTACATGTATATCGTATGTGTGCACGCCAGCGTGTGTAGATGCATATTGCCCTTCATGCTATGTTTTTCTGGAGTCTGCTGCTATCAACGCAAGTGACAACCAGCAAATGCATGCCCAGTGCAGTGGCTGGTCTTCATACTTTTATTTACACTCAGTCCTACTATGGACTAGTAGTGTTACAATGATGCGTGCACGAGAGTGTGTGCATGTGGGTGGGTGTTTATGTGCGTGCGCACGCTTGTGAGTGTTTAGTGTGCCTAATTTTGAATGCCTGCTTTCACATTATTCATGTGCCAGTTTCATGGTCGAGGTTGTTATGAAACCTCGCTGCCTTACATGTACATGTACACTACTCGTATATCAATGTGCTAGGGCTGAAGGCTAAATGACATACATGTACATGTAATTATACATGTACCTTTCCAAGGACAGACTGTCTGGTATGTCCAAAGGGGGTTGCAGCATGAAAATAACTTCTTCTAAAATAATATTACCATACTACCATGCCATTGGTAGTGATATTTAGTCAAGAAGGCACGAATTGTCAGATTTTCTAAAAATGCTATTTTCAGGATTGGCCTAAAAATACCATATTTTGATACCTATATTGTTTGGTAGGGGCCTAAAGTGCCTGGTGACACCATCAAAACTGTCCATTATCGGTTTCCTTGGGGCTCAAGGATCACAGAAAGCCACAAAAATCAATATGTCCATGGACAAAATGTTGCAGGCTGAACCATTTCACAATTCAGCACCCGATGGAAATTTCGGTACCCGTAATTTCGAAGAAGTGGCTCGCCAAGGGCAAAACCAAGACACAGTCTATCTTGTGTGGTTCTTAAACATATGATGAAGAAAAGGCTTAGTATCCTACTTCCAGGAGGCTTCTTTGGGTCAAAAACCAAATTTTTTACCATTTTTTTGCCGAAAATCAAGAAATTGTACACTCACTAAATACACCAGAATACCTCTTATATGCCTGGTGACCCTACCTAAAAACTATACCAAATTGAAGAAGAGACATCACTCCACCATTCTATGCATAAAAAACAGGGTGTCCATGGACCTTTTATTTTTACTTCTTTAGGTGGGAGCCTCCTTAAATGTCGGAAGTCAGCATTGCTTACCTCGGCTGTTGCGCTGGACCGTCTTGGGTTCCCTCGTAGTTAATTAATTGTGCGTCCCCCCAGGGGGTTTGGGCTCTCCGGTATTAATCCTTTGTTGAAACGAGAAATTGTTTACTAATTAATTATTGATGAAGGGGTTAGTGTTGTATCACGTTCTTCGTGGCGTGGGCTGAGTCTTCTGCCAGGTGGACGGAGCTATAAAACACACAGACAGGACGGCGGTTATTGGTGTATCGAAGGAGAAGAGAAGTCTCACTGGCGGGTCTCTGAGAGAGACACACGTGTTGACTTTGGACTTACCGGGAGATCTCTCCAGGTTGTCCGAGGAGCTGATAAGATGGTCGTCGACGTCGAAGGTGAACGTAGGCTGAGGAAGATAATGTGGAGTGTAGTCGGACACGACGTGATGGCTTCTTGTTGTCTTCGCGAGTTGTGTTCTGGAGACGTCGATCTTGCGTGGTGTCGTAGGTCGTGCGCGGGGATCGCGCGTAGATCTGCGTGCGGTGATGCTGGCGCGCGTGGTGCTCCGGGGCGTTTGTCGTCCTCGTCGTTCCGACAATGGTGAGTCGTACTTGCGGACTTGCTTCTTTCGCGATTGTGCGTTGCATCTCCGCCGTTGGGGTCAGTATTTGACCCGGGCGTTGTCCATACCGCTTGTTCTGGATATGTTGTGCGGTCTCCGTTGATCTGGGTTTGTGGTGGTCAGGTCCGAGTACGAATCTACCACGTGAACCGTGTGTGGTGGATTAATTATTTTATTTTGGTGGAGATCGAAAATGATCTCCGATCCGAGGAAAACGGCTCGATCCGGCCGGTGGTCGAGTGTGCCTGTTGTGTATAGCGAGAGCTGCAGAGTGCAGTAAATATTGGCGCCCCTATTGTAACTGTCTAGTCTAGGTGAATGGATGCTGTAATCTGTTCGCGTGGTACTGCCTGCTGAGCGCTGTGTTGTTCGGAAACAAGAGTCGAAGAGAAGGTTGTAGATGGATCAGAGCTGGTAACTAACTGTTGCTTGTGAGTGGTTGCAGTCGTCTGTAGTGCTGATACTGATACTTATACATGGAGGAATCTTCGGTTGTTGGTTCAATTATTTGATCAGTAGTGTCCTAATGGAGGGGGAAATGTGGGTGGTGAGCTGTCCTAGTGGTAGATTTACCCCTATTGTCTGTGGCCGTGGGAAGCCCTGCGTGAAGGAAACTGCAAGTGGAAATTGTTGCGGATTCTATTCAGACTTGATTTTCAGTCTATGGATAGGGATCTCAGCGCGTGCAGTGCGCAGGGTGTTTGCGCATACATTGCGTCATCGAGTTTTGAGTGCAGCTCGCGGACACAGCAGAAAAATGGCGACGGTCGATTTTCGACACTAGGGCCCGCGGTGGACACTAGCGGAATCGTCATCTTCATCGCCGTTCGAACATACTTTGTAATTCCCGCCGAAGGACAGCGTGGCCAAGGCGATATTGCCCCGGTCGATTTTCCTATAATTTTCCATGCGGCAAGAACCCACTTCAGAGAGGATTCAGTCAAAAATTCAGACGTTTTCTCCGGTTAGATTGTCCTAACTTCGATTTTCAGTGCATCAGCCATCGCGAACATCGCCGCCATTATCACTCAGAGAGAAGACATCGCGCTCCGTAGAAGAGGTGTTCACGCTGCGTCCAAGAGTGAAAGATTGTGCTCTTTGACCCTCCATAGTTCCTCTGAGAGAGTGTCTGGGAGATAGGTAGCTTGGAAATGGCCGTAGAACGTGCTTTCCTGGACGCAATATTCAGCCATTTCTACTGTCTTCTTCAACTTGATTTATTTCGAAAAAAATGTTCTTTTCCACGATTTCTGCACTGGACGCGTTTGGGATCGAAAATCTCACCTGCGCAGACTGGCTGCGCAGTTCACGCGCTGAGATCCCTACTATGGAAGAGGTATCTTATTAATTTTTTAATTTTTTGGGAGGTTGAAATTTCCAGTCGACATAGTGACGCAATTGAATAGTTGTGATTAGGTGGTATGATTGCGTAAGGAGGAGGAAGGAATTGGATCAGTTGGAAAATACACAAGAAAAAAAGGAAGGGGGGTTGGTTTGATTGAGTGCTGTAGACTCGTAATGTAAGAAATTTGTATGTAATTATGTGGAAAAAATTATGGACGGGTAATTGCCATTGATTTATGTTATTATTATGACGGATGACCTGGACCATTGCCGTTGGTCCAGGTCATCCGTCATAATAATAACATAAATCAATGGCAATTACCCGTCCATAATTTTTTCCACATAATTACATACAAATTTCTTACATTACGAGTATACAGCACTCAATCAAACCAACCCCCCTTCCTTTTTTTCTTGTGTATTTTCCAACTGATCCAATTCCTTCCTCCTCCTTACGCAATCATACCACCTAATCACAACTATTCAATTGCGTCACTATGTCGACTGGAAATTTCAACCTCCCAAAAAATTAAAAAATTAATAAGATACCTCTTCCATAGACTGAAAATCAAGTCTGAATAGAATCCGCAACAATTTCCACTTGCAGTTTCCTTCACGCAGGGCTTCCCACGGCCACAGACAATAGGGGTAAATCTACCACTAGGACAGCTCACCACCCACATTTCCCCCTCCATAAGGACACTACTGATCAAATAACTGAACCAACAACCGAAGATTCCTCCATGTATTTAGAAAAGCGATCCTGTCAGCTTTTCTATTATTGTGTTCACATGGCGCTACCTAACGACACCGCTATTCAGACACGTTGTCTACGTAGCTACGTAAGTTTCTACGTAAGATGCTCGGTACCTGGTCCTGGACCAGGGAGCTACTCCATGGCTCCTACCATCGCGCGGCCGGCTGGCCGCATGCGTGTGCATTGCAGACTTTTTGTTGTTGCCTTTTCGGATGTGCATGCACGACGAACTTCCTTCTTTGGAACTGCTTCTTGCATGAGCTGTTTCGGATATTTCGTCTCCTGGCCTGGCTTATTTCGTTTCGGCGCTGCTGAGACCTCCTTTCGCGGAATATTACTCAATGACAGGTGAGTTGACCAGTTCACTTTGATTCATTTGCTTGTGTTGACTCTTTCATTTACGAAAAGTGTGCTGATTTTGGGCGGAATGAAATAAATAATGGAAAAGCTGACAGGATCTCCTTTCTAAATGTAGCTTTTCCGCTGCCGAGGCCTCCTTTTACGGAATACTCAATGACAGGTGATCTCTGAGTTGACCAGTTTCCTTCGATTCATTTGCTTATGCTCACCCTTTCATTTACGGAAACGTGTGCTGATTTTATTCGGATTTAGATCCATTTTTATCTCTTTGCCCTTGCCTACAGTGTGCGAAGAACGCGAGTTCACCTTCTTGACGGTAAGGCTTATGTTAGATGTGTTGTCGAAATACTCATATCCATTGCACATTAGTACGTTACAAGTAAGGCACTGGTCAGTGGCATACTATCGTTGGCAGTTCCCAATCTGGAGGGAAAGGTTCAAGGACTCATTGACCGAGTTTGCCAAATAAATTCGCATATCAAGGAAAATCTCCATTGTGGAGAGGTTCAGTAACTTGTTTGCTTCATACGAAACGAGCCAATGGGTGCAGTCTCGTGAAAATCTCGTACTTGTATGATTGCATTTGTTTACTCGAGTCTGGGCTGTTTGATTTGTGAGTACCGCCGAGATTGCACTGCCCCAAATAAAGTTTCGTGCCGTTAATGCAAGAATTACGATCTGCAATCTGTTTGTAGTACCAAGAGTACATGAAACCCCCGGGTTTTCATGTACTCTTGGTAGTACCTGTAGTACCTGCAAGAATGTGCAGTCCGTGTATCGTACTTTCTCTGTTGCTGTTACAGTTGCTGTCAAGTTGCTAAAGAAAGGTTCAGTAGAGAGGTTCTGCAAAACGAAAATTCGAACGAAGTTTCGCGACAGTCCTTGCGAAAGTGTGTACGAATTTTTGCACGAACTTTGCGTTCTGCACATTTTCGTAGTTTGCGCGGGCCAAGTGCACGTACGCCATGACCCGATCTCACGAAATTTCCTACGACAGTTCATTTCGTGTTCCCTGCAAGTTTCGCTTCCAAAGTTGCGAAAGTTCGTGCGAAGTTTCGCACCTCCTGATGTAGAGGGAAAGTTTGTACGCATTTTCGTTTTGCAGAACCTCTCTAGTGACTCTTTTGTTTGATAGGAGACGAGTCAATGAGTCGGTGTGGCTTAGAATCTTTCGCTGTAGAATAAATCTATTCGTATGTCTATTTGAGAAATAATTGTATTCACTGGTTATAAAATAGGTTAAGACAAACTCACAGAATAAATACCATCGGTCCCTTGGTGTTCGTCCTAAAGAAGTTCGACTGGATATCATTCATACTCACCAAAAGATGTGTAAGATTTTATTATCATGGAGTGCCTTGTTTATCTCTCAGTATCAGTACCTCCAACCATAGCCTTGACCCTTTTATCCTCAGGATCAGTGTAGTTGTTGGAACGAGGTGTCGGACTTAGCAATGTATTTGTTTACATTTTAATACATGTTTACTGTTCCTCCTTTGCTGTGTTGTTTTAGAAAATCGTGGACTAACAGTTTGAAGTCATTGAACTACTTCCAAAAGTTGTATCGACATCAACAGGATTACGATTTCAGTGCAATATGATGGTGGATGACCTTATCACGATAACCCATGATTATAAACCAATATAAACACAGAATCAACAAAAACATCTGCGACACGCACCTGGCGCATGGCTAAATTTCTCAAACAAATCTGATCGAGGGTGGGGAAATCTGAAATATCTGAAAGGCACGACTCATGCATAACCTTCCTAGGGGCTCCCGTAAGAAGACCATAGATCTGTGGGAAGCACCCTAGTAAAAAAAAAAAATTCACGGTTCGCGTGAGACTCGGCTGGAAGCCGGGCTTTCCGCATCCGTAGGAACGCCACCACCCTTCAAGGATCAAGGCGCAGCCTAGTAAAATAAAAGTAAATAATAATAGTTTTCTCTGAGACAAAAATGCGACAATACTCATAAAAAGGACACACTTCAGGCTCATTACAAACATCTTGAAAGTTTTTGTCTTCACAAGTATACTTTCAAGCCTTCTCATCAGGTGAAATACTTGCCTGTATTTCACCTGATGAGAAGGCTTGAAAGTATACTTGTGAAGACAAAAACTTTCAAGATGTTTGTAATGAGCCTGAAGTGTGTCCTTTTTATGAGTATAAATAATAATAATAATAATAATAATAAGACAAATTTATGACAGAGTCATGAAATTCTGCAACAGCAACATGCACAGAGTGAACTCCGTATAAAAAAGTATAACCACCACTACTCACATGTTCACCTGCAGGAGAACATGCATTATCATGCTAGTGCCATTTTCTGCCAGAAAAGGCTTGCACATCAATGCGTATAATACGGTATTGATATGATCAAGAGTGCATAAACCTCTTGATATGATGTGAAGGCCATCATTTACATAATTATTGATATAGGCAAGAGTACATAACCCCGGGGTTATGTACTCTTGATATAGGGCATTCCATTGATTGGTGACAGAAAAAACAAAAGAAATTATAGCAATAAAAACTGCTTTATGGCAGTTTTCTAAAAAAAGTTATTGTGTTCTAGTCCATGGACCCCGTCCAAAAAGTAAGAAATTACCGAAATGTGATAGATGGAAATTAAAATTTCACACAAAACCTCACAATAATCACACACAGAATTAAAAGCTACATGTAGAAGACCTTTTCCCCTCGTGATACCCTATTCGTAAATTCCCCTTTCTTTTCCTCCTACTCCACGTGGCTCCAACTGCCTCCCAGTGTTAGACAAGCTCCAGATATGCCCAAATTCCGTACCCTCGTCAGACAGCACTTCAGTATCTCCCAGTAAACAAAGTCACAGTCACCACTTCCGCTGCATAGCTCGCTGAGCATCCCATTGCTTTGTAAGTTGCTAATCCCTTCCCACTTTGTGTACGTGCTCTTAATTTTCTTTTTTTCTCTTCTTCCGTGGTTGGTCTCACCCTCTCCTCAATTCAATTGGCTGTCTTGACATGCCACGAGGTGCAGAAATAAATAAATAAATAAATAAATCCTCTTTCCTATGCATGCATGTTGCCAATTGTTGGTGCAGTACAAGTTAAAGTTGAAAGCAGCATTTCAAGTGTTGTGATTATTGTGAGGTTTTGGGTGAAATTTTAATTTTCAGCTATCACATTTCGGTAATTTCTTACTTTTTGGACGGGGTCCATGGACTAGAACACAATAACGTTTTTTAGAAAACTGCCATAGAGCAGTTTTTATTGCTATAATAAGTATCAGTATCAGCACTACAGACGACTGCAACCACTCACAAGCAACAGTTAGTTACCAGCTCTGATCCATCTACAACCTTCTCTTCGACTCTTGTTTCCGAACAACACAGCGCTCAGCAGGCAGTACCACGCGAACAGATTACAGCATCCATTCACCTAGACTAGACAGTTACAATAGGGGCGCCAATATTTACTGCACTCTGCAGCTCTCGCTATACACAACAGGCACACTCGACCACCGGCCGGATCGAGCCGTTTTCCTCGGATCGGAGATCATTTTCGATCTCCACCAAAATAAAATAATTAATCCACCACACACGGTTCACGTGGTAGATTCGTACTCGGACCTGACCACCACAAACCCAGATCAACGGAGACCGCACAACATATCCAGAACAAGCGGTATGGACAACGCCCGGGTCAAATACTGACCCCAACGGCGCAATCGCGAAAGAAGCAAGTCCGCAAGTACGACTCACCATTGTCGGAACGACGAGGACGACAAACGCCCCGGAGCACCACGCGCGCCAGCATCACCGCACGCAGATCTACGCGCGATCCCCGCGCACGACCTACGACACCACGCAAGATCGACGTCTCCAGAACACAACTCGCGAAGACAACAAGAAGCCATCACGTCGTGTCCGACTACACTCCACATATCTTCCTCAGCCTACGTTCACCTTCGACGTCGACGACCATCTTATCAGCTCCTCGGACAACCTGGAGAGATCTCCCGGTAAGTCCAAAGTCAACACGTGTGTCTCTCTCAGAGACCCGCCAGTGAGACTTCTCTTCTCCTTCGATACACCAATAACCGCCGTCCTGTCTGTGTGTTTTATAGCTCCGTCCACCTGGCAGAAGACTCAGCCCACGCCACGAAGAACGTGATACAACACTAACCCCTTCATCAATAATTAATTAGTAAACAATTTCTCGTTTCAACAAAGGATTAATACCGGAGAGCCCAAACCCCCTGGGGGGACGCACAATTAATTAACTACGAGGGAACCCAAGACGGTCCAGCGCAACAGCCGAGGTAAGCAATGCTGACTTCCGACATTTAATCCCAAAACCGGTGTACCTCACCTGAACAACATACTGGAAGCTGCACTGAACTTATGTTTCCATGTTACCAATTGCAACATTCCACAAATCATTCATAATTGAAGGAAAAGTAACCCTGAAGCTGATTCAAGAAATATAACTCTGTTTTATTTGTGGAATTCATGAGGTCCGTGAACAAGACTATTAGTATTACCAAGACCAACAGCAACAACGAGAACAACTCTAAGGAGAACAACAACAACAACAACAACAACAACAACAACAACAACAATCAACAACAACAACAATCAACGACAATTACAACGACAACAACTATTACAACAACATCAACGTCCATCAACACCCAGACCACAACACCAACGTGCAGACGGGGTGTTCCGACGTGGTGAAGGCCTACCCATGGCCTCGTCGGGACATCACCAACCTCGTCGGCAGCGAGCACCTTCTCACAACAGTCGTCATGGTGATGACTATGACTGTTACAGCTGACGAGCTGAGAGAAGGACGCCATGGGCAGAAGTTGGAAAAAGACAAGAAAAAAGAAAAAGAACAAAAGAACAAAAGAAAAAAGAAATATAAATTACAAATAATTTAATTACAGAGGAAGACAAGAAAATAACATCACAAATCCTTCCAGACGTGATCCCTGCAGCTGCAGCAACGACGACAATACTACGGCGGCAACACGACGACTTCTACAACACAAAAAACGAAAATTATAAAAATCCTACCAACCCGTAGAGTAACGAGGGTCCGAACCTGGGTTTTCCCAATACGGTTCAAATGGTCGCAAGACCGGGACTCTGCCAACCGGTTTATGGTTGTAGTCAGGAGCACTACGCGTCCTCGCCTTGTAACATGCTGTCAAAATCGAAAAACATGTTAAAGGGGAAGTTAAGGGAAAAATTAAAATTTCACCAGTTGTAGTCTTCGGGGTGCTGAGTCGAATGGTCTTGGTCCGAGAAAGCTGAGACGCTCCCTTCCTACTTGAATCCCAATCGAACTCGCGCACTTCCACCAAAACTGGGTGACTGCGCCCTACTAGATGGGGATTTGTATGCAAAATGTCACTAAAAGCGCCATTTCGTTCCTATAAAAGCACGGATGACCGCGATTGGCCCATATGTTGTAGTCTTTTGGACGCTGAGTCGACTGGTTTTGGTCCGAAAAGGCTGCGATGCAGCGTTCCTCCTTTATTCCCAATCGAACATGGTTGAACAAGTGGTCACGTGCTCCTGGGTGCCAAAATCACCTGGTCACCACGCCAGCAGGCGACAACTTTCACACCAAGGTTCAACTCGAGTTCAACTCGAGTGACAGGACTGCACCCAAAAAAGGTCAAACAGGCTAGCAAGTCTACCCTGCAGGCACGGTGACCAGCTGACTGGTGTACGCAGGAGCACGTGACCGCTTGTTCAACCATGTTCGATTGGGAATAAAGGAGGAACGCTGCATCGCAGCCTTTTCGGACCAAAACCAGTCGACTCAGCATCCAAAAGACTACAACATATGGGCCAATCGCGGTCATCCGTGCTTTTATAAGAACGAAACGGCGCTTTTAGTGACATTTTGCATACAAATCCCCATCTAGTAGGGCGCAGTCACCCAGTTTCGGTGGAAGTGCGCGAGTTCGATTGGGATTCAAGTAGGAAGGGAGCGTCTCAGCTTTCTCGGACCAAGACCATTCGACTCAGCACCCCGAAGACTACAACTGGTGAAATTTTAATTTTTGCCTTAACTTCCCCTTTAAACTACCAAGCAAGGCTTCTGTATATACTAGTACTAGTACTGTACTAGCGCTAGCATGCATGCAGTGACAGCAGTCAGCACTTTTGTTTTTGTTTTTCTTTAGTTGTGACGTCAGGTCATTGTGATAATTATTATGATTTCTTGCAGCACCGACTTCAACGGCGACTTGCCACCGAGAGTATGGCCCAGTGCTCATGGTACTAGTAGTAGTAAGTGGGGGGGAATAGTAGAAGAATTTATTATTTTGATAGGGAAGGCCCTACGGTAGTACAGACGCATGCCGTCTTGGTCGCAGTGTGAGCGCGCCCTACAACTACTTACTTTTTGTAAGTTACTTTTGTAAGCCCTTATTTTTTGGAAATCGGCGGCTTCAGACTACGGCCAAATGTGACCACATTTCTACGACTCAGATACTATAGGCCCTCATGGTACCGTAGTGGAAATCGGTCCTTAGCGGGAACCCACCCAGCCATCCAACCTCTGCTGACCAAGAACAGCCTACTCCGCTTCACGGAACTCTTCAAGCATAAGCTGCTCGTGCGGAGGCAACTCCGAGCACGGATCAGCCCCTCCCTAACTACCCTCATCTAGGCATATGCGGATAATGCCGGCAGAAAAATTGGCATAATTCGGTACTTTTTCTGGTAAGTTTCATGCATGTTTGGTATGTGGATAAAGAAATGGAGCAGAATTCGAGGAATTGCCCGCCATAAGGTTTGTATGGTTCTGCCAATTTCACTGCTTTTATTATTATTCATTATAGGGTACCTCACTTCTAACTCTCCAACTACGGTCTCTTTGCTGCATATGTTCACTTCACTTCCAAAAAAAAACAAATAATATTAGATATAAATTGAATGCACCAAATTTTCGGGCATGGCCCATCTTCAGGGTGAAAAAGAAAACCATTCAACTAAAGCTAACAAAAACTGAAACGAGTATATATGCTGTGTGGTGCGGTAGTGCTGGAAATCTTTGTATGTGTGAAGGGTAGCAGCAATGGTGAAGTGTGTTGGTAGAAAGGGAAGGAGCGAAAGAGACCAGTGGAGAGCTGTGTCTGTAAGTGTGAATATGTGTTAGTGCGATGTGAAGGGAAAGCACGAGAAGTGTGGTTACCAGCAGCAATGGTGAAGTGTGTTGGTAGAAAGTGAAGGAGCGAAGTGGAGAGCTGTGTCTGTAAGTGTGAATATGTGTTAGTGACATGGAGAATAGAATGCAAAGCATCAATGTAGTTGGGTCCATGGGTGTGAAGACAAAGATGACGACAACTATTTGCTAAGCACTATATAACCATATAACCAGCTAGCACACATAAACATCAAATATCCGCAACATCACAGTCTACCACAATTTACAACACCAGCATCTAACACAATAATTTCACACTGTGTCCAGCAGTCTCCAGCCACGATCCCTGTTAACACTTGGGCGTTTATCACGAATGAACATTGCTTCACGTATACGACGATTCACAAGGGAAGACTGCTTGGCGAGAATTGATGCGTTGGTGATGGGTGTAGATGTGATTGCTTGTTGTGGGTGGTGTTCTGCATAGTGTTCTCCCCATGGCGTCTCCAGCGCTTGCGCTTTGGCCTCTCTGCAATGCTCCTCAAATCTCTTCCTTGCAGTTCGCTCGGTCTCGCCAACGTACTCCTCGGCGCAAAGTGCACATAACATCGAGTAGATAACATCCTGAGACAAACATTGACCACTCTCCATACCAGCATCACATGCACGACATTCAACTGGTCGCCCCCTCCCTCTTCTCTTCTTATACACTTCCTTCGGGCATTCAGGACGGGACAATGATGACGATACCAACATGTCCCTTAGTGACCGACCGGACTGGAACACCACACGCACATCCTTACTGAAAGACCTCACCGTACGACGAACATCACGTGCCAAACGATCATTGACGAAGGGCAGTTTGATGATGGATGTGTACGATTGTTATAGAAAAGTGTATCCTGTTGGTCCAGATCGCACTCTCCCCTGGGAATTGGTGAAATGTAGTGTGTCGTTGTCTAAGAGTAGGTGTTCTGTCAAATTCCTTACAGCCTGTCGACATCATGGTGTTATTCCTGGATGTATTAGGAACTGTTCGAAGGCTACGCATCTTTTTGGAGCCGCCGTTGCCAAACAAGAGACCCATTTCCAGCAACTAGTTCTGAATCAAATCATAAAGGACAAGTTCACCTGCATAAGACGACTCAAAGACAGGCAAGCATCTCTGCGATGGGAAGTCCACAGGAGGATGTTGCCAGGCAAAGCGACATGGGTGATAGGCCATTGCAGTCAAATGAGCGAGTGTGTACGGGAGGACGAGACGAGGCGACTGAGAAGGAAGTTGGACTGTTTGGTGAGGAGTAGGGAGGCATTGGCGGAGCAGGCCCCAGCTATGGATGCCCAGAATCGGAGAAATAGAGTTGTGATTGAGGAAGCGGTGGAGAGCGAGGTGCCAGAGGTAGCGAGAAAGGTGATGGAGCTCGGACCAAAGTTTATTCCTGGCAGACGCGTGACGAAGTCAACAGTGCAGCAGGCGGAGGTGGGTGTGGAGAGACTGGCGTTCGGTCTGAGGTGGAAAGAAGAGGCGGAGAAAAACCGGACGCAAGCAGCTTCTCATCAGACGGTTACGGGGAGGCCCGTGCGACATCTAGACAATGACACGAGACTGAGAAAGATTGCAACCACGACCAAGCAAGCGCCAAGCATGGATGATGAGAAGGAAAACGGATTAAGGAGACTGAAGGGAAACATCATGAGACTGTACAAGAGAGAGGCCGACATCAATACCTCCAATAACGGACGTCAACTAACGAGACGGGAGAAGGAGGCCCTCTCCACCTTACGGAGGAATGAAGGAATCGTGGTTAAGCCATCTGACAAGAGTAAGGGATTTGTAGTGATGTCTCGTGACAGTTATGTACAGAAAGCGAATGTCATGTTGGAGTGTCGGGATAGTTATGAGCGCTGTGACGTGAAGGTAGAAGACCTTGACAAACACACACGCAAGAAAGTCGCTGAGATCACCCAACACAAGCTACCACAACCACTCGCCAAAGCCATTCTCCCACATAACTCACGACTGAGCCAATTCTACGGTCTACCCAAAGACCATAAGCCAGGTCTTCCGCTGCGCCCAGTTGTGTCTACGTGCGGTTCGTCAATGGATAATGTCTCCTTGTTACTGGAACGTATCCTTAATCAGTTGTTGAAGTTCGTTCCAGCACATTTGACCAGTACAAAGGAGTGTATTGACGTGTTGAGTGATGTTGGTGTTCTTCCCGATGATTGTATCATTGCCTCACTGGATGTTGTCTCGTTGTATTCTAACATACCAGTTGTCGAGAGCATTGATGTCGTCATGGAGTTCTTGGAGTTGCATCGGAAGGAAGTAGATATGTTTCACCTGTCACTGTCGGATGTTCGGGAGCTCCTGTCAGTCGTGTTATCGTCCAACTACTTCGAATTTGACGGTGTCCAGTACCGGCAGCGGAAAGGCCTGGCAATGGGCAACCATCTCGCACCCCCAATGGCAATCATTTTCATGTCGAAGCTCGAGTCGGAGGCGATGGCTATGTTTCCGTGGAAGCCTCGCTTGTATCGTCGCTACATCGATGATTGTCTGGTAGTATGGTGTCATGGTCTTGTCAAGTTGATGGAGTTCGTGCAGTACTTGAGCAGCAGACACCCAGACATACGCTTCACAGTAGAACACACCCAGCAGAATGTCTCGCACACAGTCAGCTACCTCGACTTGTCTATCTCTGTGGCGAGTGGTGTTGTGCAGTGGGAGTTGTTCGTTAAGCCCAGTCATAGTGGTGTCCATCTATCGTACGTGTCTTCATTGCCATTGGGGGTGAAGCGTTCGGTTGCCCAGGAGCAGTTTCGGCGCGCAAATAGCAACGCGTCAACCGACAGGGGGAGGGAGCGGGGAGAGAAGAAGATCGAGACATTACTACAAGACAACGACTACCCACAACACGCTATTCAAGCAGCCAAGCACCATGCAAGCACACCAAGACCATCATCCACCATACAACAACAACAATCGTACACATCCATCATCAAACTGCCCTTCGTCAATGATCGTTTGGCACGTGATGTTCGTCGTACGGTGAGGTCTTTCAGTAAGGATGTGCGTGTGGTGTTCCAGTCCGGTCGGTCACTAAGGGACATGTTGGTATCGTCATCATTGTCCCGTCCTGAATGCCCGAAGGAAGTGTATAAGAAGAGAAGAGGGAGGGGGCGACCAGTTGAATGTCGTGCATGTGATGCTGGTATGGAGAGTGGTCAATGTTTGTCTCAGGATGTTATCTACTCGATGTTATGTGCACTTTGCGCCGAGGAGTACGTTGGCGAGACCGAGCGAACTGCAAGGAAGAGATTTGAGGAGCATTGCAGAGAGGCCAAAGCGCAAGCGCTGGAGACGCCATGGGGAGAACACTATGCAGAACACCACCCACAACAAGCAATCACATCTACACCCATCACCAACGCATCAATTCTCGCCAAGCAGTCTTCCCTTGTGAATCGTCGTATACGTGAAGCAATGTTCATTCGTGATAAACGCCCAAGTGTTAACAGGGATCGTGGCTGGAGACTGCTGGACACAGTGTGAAATTATTGTGTTAGATGCTGGTGTTGTAAATTGTGGTAGACTGTGATGTTGCGGATATTTGATGTTTATGTGTGCTAGCTGGTTATATGGTTATATAGTGCTTAGCAAATAGTTGTCGTCATCTTTGTCTTCACACCCATGGACCCAACTACATTGATGCTTTGCATTCTATTCTCCATGTCACTAACACATATTCACACTTACAGACACAGCTCTCCACTTCGCTCCTTCACTTTCTACCAACACACTTCACCATTGCTGCTGGTAACCACACTTCTCGTGCTTTCCCTTCACATCGCACTAACACATATTCACACTTACAGACACAGCTCTCCACTGGTCTCTTTCGCTCCTTCCCTTTCTACCAACACACTTCACCATTGCTGCTACCCTTCACACATACAAAGATTTCCAGCACTACCGCACCACACAGCATATATACTCGTTTCAGTTTTTGTTAGCTTTAGTTGAATGGTTTTCTTTTTCACCCTGAAGATGGGCCATGCCCGAAAATTTGGTGCATTCAATTTATATCTAATATTATTTGTTTTTTTTTGGAAGTGAAGTGAACATATGCAGCAAAGAGACCGTAGTTGGAGAGTTAGAAGTGAGGTACCCTATAATGTGTGAATGGCTGCAATGGAGTCTGCGAGTGCTTAGAAAAGTTTATTATTATTATTATTATTATTATTATCAGACTTTTCCCGTTTGTCTCTTTCCCTCAAAACCAGTTAATATTTTATGACTTGGGGCTCCCCGCGTGCTAGTTTGTACGTGAAGTGTGTGGGTACAGTGAGGGCTGCGTCCCACCCGCCTGTGTGGATTCACAGGAAGTGTGAGTTACGAAGTCTGAAGAAAACATTGAACGGTCTCTGCTTGGATGACGACTACACCATAGCTCAGTGGTTAGAGCATCGCTGGCTACAAGCGAGGGTCCCTGGTTCGAGTCCTGGTGGTGACAGTCAATTTTTTTCTTCAGACTTTTCCCGTTTGTCTCTTTCCCTCAAAACCAGTTAATATTTTATGACTTGGGGCTCCCCGCGTGCTAGTTTGTACGTGAAGTGTGTGGGTACAGTGAGGGCTGCGTCCCACCCGCCTGTGTGGATTCACAGGAAGTGTGAGTTACGAAGTCTGAAGAAAACATTGAACGGTCTCTGCTTGGATGACGACTACACCATAGCTCAGTGGTTAGAGCATCGCTGGCTACAAGCGAGGGTCCCTGGTTCGAGTCCTGGTGGTGACAGTCAATTTTTTCTTCAGACTTTTCCCGTTTGTCTCTTTCCCTCAAAACCAGTTAATATTTTATGACTTGGGGCTCCCCGCGTGCTAGTTTGTACGTGAAGTGTGTGGGTACAGTGAGGGCTGCGTCCCACCCGCCTGTGTGGATTCACAGGAAGTGTGAGTTACGAAGTCTGAAGAAAACATTGAACGGTCTCTGCTTGGATGACGACTACACCATAGCTCAGTGGTTAGAGCATCGCTGGCTACAAGCGAGGGTCCCTGGTTCGAGTCCTGGTGGTGACAGTCAATTTTTTTCTTCAGACTTTTCCCGTTTGTCTCTTTCCCTCAAAACCAGTTAATATTTTATGACTTGGGGCTCCCCGCGTGCTAGTTTGTACGTGAAGTGTGTGGGTACAGTGAGGGCTGCGTCCCACCCGCCTGTGTGGATTCACAGGAAGTGTGAGTTACGAAGTCTGAAGAAAACATTGAACGGTCTCTGCTTGGATGACGACTACACCATAGCTCAGTGGTTAGAGCATCGCTGGCTACAAGCGAGGGTCCCTGGTTCGAGTCCTGGTGGTGACAGTCAATTTTTTCTTCAGACTTTTCCCGTTTGTCTCTTTCCCTCAAAACCAGTTAATATTTTATGACTTGGGGCTCCCCGCGTGCTAGTTTGTACGTGAAGTGTGTGGGTACAGTGAGGGCTGCGTCCCACCCGCCTGTGTGGATTCACAGGAAGTGTGAGTTACGAAGTCTGAAGAAAACATTGAACGGTCTCTGCTTGGATGACGACTACACCATAGCTCAGTGGTTAGAGCATCGCTGGCTTCAAGCGAGGGTCCCTGGTTCGAGTCCTGGTGGTGACAGTCAATTTTTTCTTCAGACTTTTCCCGTTTGTCTCTTTCCCTCAAAACCAGTTAATATTTTATGACTTGGGGCTCCCCGCGTGCTAGTTTGTACGTGAAGTGTGTGGGTACAGTGAGGGCTGCGTCCCACCCGCCTGTGTGGATTCACAGGAAGTGTGAGTTACGAAGTCTGAAGAAAACATTGAACGGTCTCTGCTTGGATGACGACTACACCATAGCTCAGTGGTTAGAGCATCGCTGGCTACAAGCGAGGGTCCCTGGTTCGAGTCCTGGTGGTGACAGTCAATTTTTTCTTCAGACTTTTCCCGTTTGTCTCTTTCCCTCAAAACCAGTTATTATTATTATTATTATTATTAACAGTACGAAGTAGTGGTTGCGACTTCGGCGATGATTTGTAAGAAAGGTTTGCTCCCCACACCGGAGCTCGCGCTATTCCGCCGACTTTACTTGACACTATTATTAACTTTTATTTTACTAGGGTTTTCGAGCAGAATCTGCCACCGTTTCGAGCATTATCCGCCAATGCCTACCCTCATCTCTCGTCCTCCAACTAGGCCTTGACGGATTATGCTAGCATAATTTTCGCATAATTCCTACCAAAATCGAATGATCGCATAATTCGAGGCAAATTGCATACGAATCGCATAAAATTGGAATAATCCGCCTGTTCGCATCAAATTCCATACAGTTGTACAGTCATGTTGTACAAGTACAAGTAGATACACTAGGAAGTCGTAGGTTTACGACTCCCTTGATAACATGTCCAGTCCACTACAATCAGTGACGACAAGAGTAAACCTTTTTTTTATGTACTCTTGGTGACGGTCGTAGCTGCAATTGTAGGTCGGACGGCGCGTTGACCCCGTGTCGGCGTTGAACTTTTGCTACTACAGTCTGTCCCCGGGGAAAATTGCGATTCCGCGGCCGCGTTTTTTTCCGCGTTTTTTGCGATTTTTTAAAAGACCGCGTTTTCCGCGATTTTCCCGCGTTTTTGAACTTTTTTGTTGCACTAAACGTACACACAGTGCACTGTTCGGTCAGCAACGTCTCACCGTGGCGGCTTTTTACTCAAATATGACGAGTGCTTACACCAGAGACTTGTAACTGATTGATTTCACTACATACTAGCACCGAAAATTGCCGCACATCAATATTATTCACCGCATATTTACCGCATATTTACCGCAAATTCACCGCAAATTATGCCATATTATGCCGCGTTTTTCCCCGCGTTTTTGCGATTTTTCCCGCAATTTTCCCCGGGGACAGTACAGTACAACGCCCTATACAAAAAAATTCCCCTGTGATTTTGCACAGATCCATCATACATTATGTATACATTAGCAGCATAATTATTATGCATATACATGTATGTGTAGTGTGCGTGGTCTAAGGCAAGGAGGCAACTACCCACAGTCAGTCAACGAACGTTTCAGAACTTACTCCGGCACGGCCTGGAGGTTATCTTATCAAATATTCGTAAGTGAACTTGCTCTCAATCAACCACGTATGAAATACAAACTAGAGAACTACTTATACAAAATCTAACAAGGCCGTTGGCAAGGGGGCCAGCTAGGAAGCTTCAGCTGGTGTCTATTGCGGGAAACAAGCAGCAGGCAGCAAAACAGCTAAAGAGAGTATGTGATAGTTGTAGTGTTCGCGTGTTCCTACGCGCTGTGGCATTCCTTGGCCACTCCAGACATTCATGATGCATGTAGTAGTAGTAGTACATCGTGATGTTATGCATGTAGCATGTGCCGTTTCCCGCGCGCGCGTGAAACGGACTTCGCGGCTTTTAGTTGCTGTGCATGGTTTGACTCTGGACTCTTGTTGTTTTGGACTGAAGAAGAAACAATACTACATTGGCGCTGCGAGCTATTTCGTTCCTCCGCGGCGAGCATGGGTGACCGACCACCCGCCATTCCGCCCCCTGGACCTTTTCCTATTTATGTCTCCCTCTACGATGCCGCCACGCGCTGGCCCGCCTGGACACGGAGTTTCAAACTTTATCTTGCTGCGTCCAAAATTGGCGATGACGACCAACAGCGTGGGCTACTCCAGTACCTGGGAGGAGACGACATCCAGCAACTCGTGCCCACTCTCAGCAACACAGGGGCAACATTCGACGACCTCGCCAAAGCATTGCAGGACGAGTTCGATAAACACCAAAACAAAACGCTCCTCAGGTTCAATTTCCGTCAGCTTCGTCAACAGCCGAACGAGACTATGGAGGGTTTCTGTTGTCGTTTGGGCGACCACGTGAAACGCAGCGGCTTCCCGGATACGGCCGCGGAAAAATTGGCTGTCTTGGACCAGCTGATCATCGGCTGCAAGTCCGACGCCCTTCCGCGAAAACTGCTGGAGATCGATGGCCTCGACTCCGACAAAGCTCTGAAAGCAGCCCGCGCGTATGAGGCCAGCATCACCTATGTACTCGCCATCAAGGACGCCTCTCTGGGCTCTTCAGTGGCTTCACAGCAGGACGCCCACGTCGCTTCCCTGGCGTCAGCAGCACCCCAGCCTGCCCATGTGGATGCCCTCTCAGGGTCACAGCGCCACGGCTACGCAGCTGCACGCCAGCCCCAAGCCCAGTGTCCACAGTCTACCTCATCCGGTCTGACCTGCTACCGGTGTGGAAAGCCAGGCCATGCCACATGTGACGCTGCCAAGGGCCAGTTCTGTAGCCGCTGTGGCAAGCCAAACCATTTCGCTGCGGCGTGCCGCGCCTCGGACTCCGCCATCCAGGCCCGCACGTTCAGGGAACGCCGTCCCCACCAACACTCTGACCAGCACGCTGTCAACAGCGGCCACCATGCCATTCATTCTTTAGAGATTGGCGCAGAGCTGTTTTCTACCGACTCTCCGCCTCGCCCATCTACGGCACCCTGCCGTGAGGATGCCCGGCGCACCGTGCACGTCAACGGCATACCCCTGACTGTCTTGGTGGATAGTGGTGCCAGTCACAATATCATCAATACTGGTGACCTGGCAAAGGTTGCCCCTGGTGCAGCACTTCAGCAAACGGATGTGCAAATCTTTGCTTACGGCTCAACTTCACCTCTTCCTCTTCTGGGTAGCATCACCCTCTGTGTTTCCTCCGCTACCATGAGTTCGACGGCAACATTCCTCGTTGTCGCACACGCGCCACGTACCGCTGCTATCGTTGGCCGCGAGACCGCCATGCGTTTTGGCCTCATCCAGCTGGTCCACAGCATCGAAAGTCCGCAACTGCCAGACGACCTTGCTGAGTACCACGACCGCTTCCAGGGCCTCGGCTGCATCAACGACGTAGAAGCCCATATCTACGTAGATGGCAACGCCCGCCCTGTCGCTCACGCACCATCCAAAGTGGCTGTCCACCTCCAGGAGGACGCACTCGCTGAGCTCCATGAGCAGGTCGCATTGGATGTCATCGAGCCTGCCACTGGCCCCACCCCATGGGTTGCCCGAATGGTGGTCGTGCCGAAGCGCAAGGGCAAAGTGCGCCTCACGCAGGATTTCCGTGATGTCAACGCCGTTGCGGCACGGGAACGCCATCCCATCCCCACGCTCGAGGAGATTACTTCTGACATGCCAGGGGCCACCGTGTTCACCGAGTTGGATATGAACAAGGCCTTCCACCAGATCTCACTGGCCGAGTCATCCCGTCTTTTCACCGTGTTCCACACACCCCTCGGCCTAATGCGGTGCAAGCGACTCGCCATGGGGTTGGCTTCAGCGTCTGAGATCCTCCAGCGGACCATGGACCGTGTCCTCGCGGGTCTCCCAGGTGTTCGCAGCGTGCACGACAATATATTCATCTACGGCGAGACGGCCCAAGTCCACGATGAGCGCCTGCACGTCTGCCTGCAACGCCTACGTGCCCACAATGTTACCCTCAACCTGGCGAAGTGCCAGTTTCGCCAAACCCGCCTGGCCTTCACGTCGACTATCTACAGTCGCCGGGGCACTCAGGCTGCACCACACCACAAAGAGAGCATTGCTGTTTTCGCCACACCCAAGTCAGCTTCCGATATCAAGAGTTTCCTGGGTTTGGCGACATTCATGCGCCATTACATCCCCGACATGGCCACCAAGACGGCACCCCTGCGGAAACTCCTTGGCAAGGGTCAGCAGTGGGATTGGTCACCCGAGGCTCAGGCAGCATTCGATGCCATCAAAGCCGACATAGCAGCTGATCGGGCCCTCGCCTACTTCGACCGTACCAAACACACTCACCTTTACGTCGATGCCTCACCCGTTGGCCTTGGCGCCATCCTCTGCCAGTCTCCTGAAGCAGTCGTCCAGGATCACTCCGAGCTGAAACCAGTCGCTTTCGCAAGCCGCAGCCTGACCCCCACTGAGCAGCGTTATTCGCAAACGGAACGCGAAGCCCTCGGTGTGAAGTACGGCTGCTTGCGCTTCTCCCATTTCCTCAGCGGCGACCCCGGCTTCACGGTCCACACCGACCACAAGCCCCTTCTACAGCTGCTTCACCCGTCTTCACGACCTCCACCCCGCATTGAACGGATGGCTCTCAAGGTCCAAGACCTCCACTTCAAGCTGGTGTATGAACCTGGCCCTACCAACCCAGCAGACGTCGTGAGTCGTCACCCTCAGCCACATCCTCCCCTGCCGAATGTTGGTGAGGAGGAGGACACCGCCTATATCAATGCCATCGCGCAGTCCTCTGTTCCCAACGCCCTCCTCTTGTCCGACATCCAAGGCGCAACTCGAGCAGACTCAACCCTCCAGGCCGTGCTGCTGTCACTGCAGACGGGCATGTGGGACGACAAGGCAGTGGACATCCGCCCTTTCTACACACAAAGGCATGAACTCTCCGCCGCCGACGGTCTCCTGCTCAAGGACTATCGTCTGGTGATTCCACTGTCTCTCCGAGAGCGGACACTTCAACTGGCCCACTCCGGCCACCAAGTCATGACACGGACCAAGCAACGACTGTACACGAAAGTCTGGTGGCCTGGCATGACATCCGCTGCGGAATCCCTCTGCCGCCAATGCCTCTCCTGTTAGGCAAACACGCCAACAGGCCCATACCGGCCGGAATCCACACCGACCCCACCATCGACGGCGCCATGGCAACGGGTGTTTGTCGACCTGTATGGCCCCTTGCCAGGCGGAAGCACACTCTTGGTTGCGGTGGACCAACTGAGTCGCTACCCAGTCACTCACGTGTTCAACTCCACTCCCGCTACAGCTGGCGTACTTGCAGTGCTCCGCAGTGCGTTCGCAGCATTCGGCCTGCCAGAAGAAGTGGTCTCTGACAACGGCCCCCAGTTCCGCTCGGCGGAGTTCAACCGTTTCCTGGCCCAGATGGGCATCGCTCACCGTTGCACGCCTCCTCTCTGGCCCCAAGCCAATGGTGCAGTGGAGCGGATGAACCGCACGATCGGCAAGGTCCTCCGTGCTGCCCAACTGGATGGCCGAGATTTGCGTGCTGCACTTGACGAGTGGCTACTCGCATACCGCACCACTCCCCACCCCGTCACAGGCCTGCCGCCAGCTACCATCATGTTCGGCCGCAGCATCCGGGACACTCTCCCCAGCCTGTGCACGGCCCCAGCACCAGATGCGACCGTCACGGCGAACAAGGAGCATGCGTTCCGCGCCCGCCAATGCGAGGCGGCGAACCACCATCGCAGTGCGCAACCGGCTTCGACCATCACCCTCAAGCCGGGTCAACAAGTTCTGCGCAAGAACGAACGGCAGCACAACAAGCTCGACTCAATCTGGGATCCAAACCCATGGACTGTGGACGAGATGACGGGCTCCACCGTGGTCATCACCCATCCAGTCACAGGCCAGCGGGTCTCTAGGCATGTGTCATTTATGAAGCCGGCTCCCGCTATCGTGGTTCATCCTCCGTCGCCCGAGCCTCCACTACCTACCCCGCCGCTACCACCGACAACACCACCCTTGCCCCACCGGCGGCGTCAGCAGCCACCGCGCTCGGCCAAGGCGGTCCACAAATATGTCCAAACAGCACGCGCCACCTGATGTATGTGTGCATCAAGTCCACCCTGAATCTCAGACTGGCTTCAGTTTTTTCCCTTTTATCCTTTGTGTGACTGTTTACCTGCTCCGCCTTTTCTATCTGTAGCATAGGGAGAGGGACAGCCTGACATCAAGTCATTTATCCATGCCTCGTGTTTTCAGTTTTCCACTTTTCACCCTACGTTTTTTCATCTGTGCTTGGGAGAGATGTAGTGTTCACGTGTTCCTACGCGCTGTGGCATTCCTTGGCCACTCCAGACATTCATGATGCATGTAGTAGTAGTAGTAGTACATCGTGATGTTATGCATGTAGCATGTGCCGTTTCCCGCGCGCGCGTGAAACGGACTTCGCGGCTTTTAGTTGCTGTGCATGGTTTGACTCTGGGCTCTTGTTGTTTTGGACTGAAGAAGAAACAATACTACAATAGTGTAGCAAGCAATCTGGAAATGCCATTGATTAATCGCAGCACGCCTCGGTTCTACAAAGGAAGCATTGGAGCATGAAACTGATATCGCAGTGAAGATAAGTCCATACAACTGCACTGGGTGTCTGACACTGGTGTGTTGCACAAGGCTAGAGTGTATGGCATCTCGGGAGACCTGCATCGGTGGCTCCAAGACTACCTCTGCAACCGCACACTTCAAGTCCTCATCTCCGGCCAGACATCAGCCAGACGCCCAGTTAAGGCTGGGGTGCCACAGGGCAGTATCCTGGGCCCCACCTTATTCTTGGTCTACGTCAATGACCTTGAAGACCACCTCCCAATCGGCTCCAACCTTGCCTCATTCGCCGACGACACAACCCTATACGCCGAAATTGCAACGCTCGCTGCTGTTCCTGACAACGCTAGAGTACTCCAGGCTGCTGCCGACCTAGTATCCAGTTGGGGCTCGGATTGGAAAGTGCAGTTCGAGCCAGCCAAATCTCAGGCCCTTACAATTTCCCACCATCGTCGGGACTGGCCAATACCCCCCATTGTCTTCAATTGAACTCCTGTCCAGGAGCAGCCCTCCATCAAAGTACTCAGCATCACGTTTGACCATCAGCTAAAATTCAGCCAGCATATCCGAACTGTTGTAGTCCGAGCAACGCAGAGACTTGGAGCCTTGCGCAAGGCATTTCACTTGCTGACTATTCCTGCCCGGCTTCGAGCCTACAAAGCCTTTGTCCGTCCGGTTATGGAGTACTGCCCAATCGTCTGGATGGGGGCAGCTCCTTCCCACTTGAATCGGCTGGACTGGGTGCAGGAGCGAGCCATCAAGGCAATACATCCGCAATGCTGGCTTCCTAGCCTCATAATTTGCCACACTATCGCTGCCCTCTGCCTCCTGTATAAAGCCCTTTGCGATAATTCTCCCGCTCTTCTCTCGAGAATGGCTCCACCCCCGACACACCAACCCAGGACCACACGCCTCACCCGCCAGGCTGTACGACTGTCCACCGCGCATCCCCATCAGTTACAGAATGTTCTTCCTGCCAATTCCCGGAACAATGTGAGCCGAGCCTTTCCCCACTCCGTCATCCCAATTTGGAACCAGCTGCCTACCTCTATCATTCCCCACCCATTTCACCCAAAGAACATCCAAAAGTTCAAGACAGCAGCTTATCACCATCTCCTCAGAACGAACTGGCACTGGGCCACTCATAGCATACGCGAGTAAGAGGGTACAGTGTCCTACCCTGCTTGGACATACATGTAATCTCTCCTCACAGACAGTCTCCTCTTGAATTTAAAAGTCTAACAGCGTTCACATCAATACTCAACTTATTCTTTTGCTCACTGAGCAATACAATCTTTCCATTTTCTTTCTTCTGTTTTCTTTTTCAATTTAATCCTCCCTACCCAATATCCCTTTGGTGGATCCATGGAGCTATGAAGCCGAGACCTCTGGTCGGCGGAGCTTAATGGGCCCCACCACCACACTCCATCATTCACCCCAGTGTCTGGAGATATGTGGATTTTGTAGAAGAAAAAAAAGAAGAAAAGAAGAAAAACAAAAACAAGGACCTCTTACAAATGAAGCATAGCGGCACAAGTATTGTATTTTGGAAACAATGAATACTACTGATAATTAGTGTTGGTCTAGCTACTCTCCAGTGTGTAGTGGCGCCATGCAAGGATCATGGAAGAACACTCGTAAATGTAGGAAGTACTGTATTCTTCTAAACAATAAGAGTCATGCAAAATACATGTACATGTACTACTATACTAGTCATGTGTAAACTGTAAAGCAGGGATACTACACTGTATGAAGCAAGTAGGGGTAGGTACGCGTTTTTCGAGCTCCAGTTTTTTCACATCGTCTCGGACAGCCCAGCCGGCATTAGGCCGGACTGGTGGCAGGCAGGTAGCAGTGGTTTCAGTGTAATGTAGTGTAGTTGTAGCTTAGGTAGCCAGGTTGCGACAAGGAGCAATCTGTCGCCATGGGCGAGCTCTCAAGCGCGGAGCAGGTAGAGGTACTCAGTAGTATTCCCGGGATCCACCACAACGTGGTCAGTATGGTAGAAAATTTGGCTGCGTTCATTAGAGAGTCAAGGGACAATGAAGCCTGCCTCTGGCGGAGACTAGACGATCTCTCAAACCTTGTCATTGAGCTAAGGCAAGAGGTAACATCATTGAAGGAGTCCGCCACTACGGCAAAGGCCAACAACGGCAATAAAACGACCAAGGAGAGTTCAAAAGCTCATGTACGGGATGACCGCGCATCCGTGACCCCCTGTACCTCAGACCTCAGACATGCCCATCGCGGAAGCGATGATAGCGAACAGCTATGTTTAGACAAAGCAACTTGTGCTGGGATTACACCATTCAACAGCTTGCAAGGCTGATGAATTGACCGCCACTATTTTTAGCCTGGTATCCACCACACAGCTGTTTGAAGTGACTTTTTCTGGCCAGTGAATCCCTATTTTTCATTTTTCCATTTTTTCTACACACACACACACACCACACCACATACTCCGGCATACACTGGCTGTTGGTAACCACCCAGGAGAATGAAAGAAAAGTCAGGAAGAGTCCGAGAAAGAGAAGAAAGGCGTGTGCGACCATAATCGTCGGGAATCCGCGATATTCATGTTAAAACAAAATGGCGTCACGATTTATTGAAAGTGGTATAGTTGGTGGTACGAGTGTTCAAAACCATTTGAACTTCATACTGTTCGTCTTCTTTTTGACATGCTCTCTTTCCATCGTCCTTAGCTTTTGTTTGTTGTGAGCTGTTGTGGCTTTCTCCTGTACCTCCGGGGGATGCCAAGTGATGGTTTTGAGAGGCTGGTGATGGCTGTGAGCGAGAGTTTGCCGATCGGCGTCGTCCTCGCTGTAGCGATGAAAATACTAGTTACTGCGCACCTGGCAGATATCACAACACGTCGGAGCGTCCAGGAGAAAAGGAATCTTGGGTTTTCACTGGAATCTAGTTCCTCCAGCACCGTGTAGCCCACCGTCGGTGAATGGCCGTCCAGAAAGGTCGAACCTGGTCTTCTGCAGCATCTCGCAGTCCTGCGAGGCACACTGAATACGCCTGTCATGTATTCTACAAATAAAAATCACGAAGCAGTGGACTGTATGCTGCAAAAGACTCAAGAAATGTGACTGGTGTCTGTACACTCAGTGACTGGACGCCAACACCCCAGTCTTCTCCTGCAGGATCTGTTTGACATTGACGTTATGCAGTAGGTCGGCATTGACCTGGTTTGGCAGCTATCGTAATAGTATCTGCCTGGTTGGATGTAGCCGGTTGGCGTTTGCTCGTCGTCCAGTCCGGAATTTTCTTGTAACTCACGGTGGAGTACGCGCAGGGTTTGTGATCATCCCTGTTCACTTCAATATTATCAAACACAACGTTCCCTTTGTCACTCATCTTATCCTAAGTACTGAATTTGCTGACAATATTGCACCACACTTGTCACAACCTACCGCCACTGCTGGCGGTGGCGACTGGTTCGTCAATGGCGGTGACCAGGCTGACTGACTAGCTTCGAGACAGCGGCCTCGTTGTCAACCCCGCGACAGCCTAAAGGTTGATTTTATCGATCCAGCCTCAGCGCCATGTTGACGATGCCCTAGTGACTGGGTGTCATGGATTGCCTTGCCATCAGCGGTCATTGCCGTCCACCTTGGTGCAGCCCTCAACAACTGGCTCAGCCCATGGGAGTCTCAAGTGGACAAAGTTGTTGCCAAAGTAGCTCAGAAGATTGGTGCATCGTGGTGTAGGTGAGCACATAACTAGGACTTCCCAGCGCCTATTTGTCCAGGCTGCGATACTATGTGACATGCTGTACTGCACATTCTTTTCAGCACTGCAAGGCCGGCAGCTGGACCGACTCCAGGGGCCGCGCACATGCAGGCCGCCTGTTGCCAGTGCAGCATTCTGGAACGTTCCTTCCTTCTGAGATCCGTGGAATAATAACTTTCTTTGCTTCAAAGCAAGTTGCTTACCTTTCTGTTGTGCTCCCAGTGTCCTTACAACAATAACCTACAGCAATATTTTATTTTCCTTTCCATTCCCCAACCAATGAATACTACAATGTCGATTCTATTTCTGAATACTTTAGTGTGTGCCCGCGCACGCACGTGTGTGTGTGTGTATACCTCACTCGCCACTCGAAGTTCTGTTCCCCATTACTGGAACACTGCCTGTTCTTTCAGGACCTGCCATCATCTGCGGATGGGTATTCAATGATTGTATTGTGTGTGTGTGTTTCATTCAGAATCAGATCCGCTATCGTTGCTATAAGAGAAAATCTGTGGGTTCACATCCAGTGCATTTGTAGATTTGCGTGCTTTTCTCGCCACGGGCGCATACATGGGACATTGTGTGTGTGTGTGTGTGTGTGTGTGTGTGTGTGTGTGCGTCTGTGTGTATGGGGATATTGTCTGTATCGGCTTTTGGTACTAATGTTCAGGTCTGTGCTTGCATGTGTGAACATGAAATTGTTCGGTTCTGTGCATGCTATTGCTATGTTGTATATTATTGTATGTATGTGTGCATTTCCACGAACAGTGTAGATGAGCGTGGAGAGTGCATTCATCCCTCATCAACCACTTCCCCTTGGGCTTACGAGAGTTTTTTCTGCGTACCTCTCATTTTGGTTTGTTTCTCTCTGATACTGTATTGATGCCGGTACCTGTACCTCGATGTGTTCCTCTGTCTGCAGTCGCCTTTATCCTTCGGTCAAGTTAACGTTTATTGTGCTCTATTTATCGTGCGAATCAAAATAAACAATAATAACACAAGTCATGCTAGAGTGACGACATGTGCGTGTAGTAGGGTTGATGCGATGGGACGTTATAATTAGGTGGAACAGAACACACATTGGGCAGATTGATTGGGCATCATTGACTGTGCTCAGTCTAAACAGTGAACATAATAATAATAATTATCTCCAGTGACAGACTGTAGCGGCTAGCCTCCAATAGGTAGCTGGCACTAGTCGCTACTGCTTGTTTGACAGGTGCCGCCAGAACCCCTGTTGTGTCATGCTATAGATGCACATGCCCTATTCTGGGGCATACTGAGGTACTTTGATTTTGTTGACTGCATGTAGACAGCATCCAATAGTAGTACTCGTAGACCTTGGCTCTTTGTAGGTCAACCACCATCGCATGGATCGATCGGTGACTATGCACTTGGAGGTTGGAATAGCCCGCGCTGAACAGATCTTGCCATGGCCCAGGGAGTGAACTCGCTTACTCGACTATCTCGGTTTTAGTTAACCAGCATGAGTGGTGCAAGTTGTCCATACCATGTTGCGAGCTCACAGTTGTTTGGGCAGGTTTTGAGCTGCACCACGAAACAAAGCGAAATAACGGCGTGACTATAGAGCAAGGAAGCGGCGAGACGGCACTTCCAGGACGAGACAGGTAGTAGAGATGTGTTCACAGCACGAGCAACCTCTCAAACCCTGCCGGTACTCCACAGTTACAAGAAAATGTCGGACTGGACGACGCGCCAATGCAAACCTGCTACATCCACCCAGGCAGATAGCTGCCAAACCAGGCCAATGTCGACCCACTGCATACCGGTATGTCAATGTCAAACAGATCCTGCAGGAGAAGACTGGGATGATATTGGCGTCCAGTGTACGGACACCAGTCACATTTCCTGCGTCTTTTGCAGCATACAGGATAGACTCATCACTATAAAGTCCACTACTTCGTGATTTTTATTTGTAGAATACATGACAGGCGTATTCAGTGTGCCTCGCAGGACTGCGAAGACCAGGTTCGACCTTTCTGGACGGCCATTCACCGACGGTGGGCTACACGATGCTGGAGGAACTAGATTCCAGTGAAAACCCAAGATTCCTTTGCTCCTGGACGCTCCGACGTGTTGTGATATCTGCCAGGTGCGCAGTAACTAGTATTTTCATCGCTATAGCGAGGACGACGCCGATCGGCAAACTCTCGCTCACAGCCATCACCAGCCTCTCAAAACCATCACTTAGCATCCCCCAGAGGTATAGGATAAAGCCAAAACAGCTCTCAACAAACAAAAGCTAAGGACGATGGAAAGAGAGCATGTCAAAAAGAAGACGAACAGTATGAAGTTCAAATGGGTTTGAACACTCGTACCACCAACTACAGTCAGACCTCGCTTAACCGCACACATCCGTTTTCCACAAAAATATCCGGATAGGCAAGGGAACCGGATAACCAAACACCAGTTATGTTGGATGCAATGCGTATGTTGTAAATCCGTAACCAGCTATTTTCTTCCGGATGGCGAGGGATCCGGATAAAGGAGGACCGGATAAGCGAGATCTGACTGTATACCACTTTCAATCAGGGAGTCGTAAAATACTTTTACGACTCCCTGCTTTCAATAAATCGTGACGCCATTTTGTTTTAACACGCATACGGTCCATTGAACCCGCAACCTCTCGATTGGAAATCGACTGCACATACCACTGCACCATATGGGACACACACACCCCCTGTACACGTACAGACTGTTATGTATGCACTACCGTATTTATGCATGACTGTACTCTTATGGACTGCCCTGTCCATGTATGATGCTCCCCTACTCTGTGCTGCATCTGTTCCGGCCCGTCCGTCGATTCTGCCCATCCTAAAATGGGCAGGTGCCCATCTTAGGATGGGTGGAGGGGGTGCCCATCCTAGGATGGGATAGGTTCGATTGATGGAGATCCGGTTTTTTCGTTTTCCCGCCGAAAACGTGCTTTTATAAATTTATAAACGTGGTTTATATTATACTTTTTTTCTTTCTTTTTTGGGAGGGTGGATCAGAAGTACAGTCATTACTAGTCCGGACGAGTCAGAGCGAGGGCGATTCACGGCTTGGTCTGGAACGTACAGTAGAGTCGCGCGCCCAAGAACGTTGTTTCCAAGGGGTTAGCCTGGAACGTTCTTATTTTTTCTGCAATCTGGCTGCGTTCTTATAGCACGTTCTTAGGAACAATCCGTACTGGATCATATGTATTCCACAAGCTGCCAGAAAACCAACATCGCCGTTCTTAGCTTTAGGGCTCGGTCACACATGCACTGGGATTCGCTTCGGCGACGAGGTTCGGCGGCAGCGAGCCTGGTGTCGCTCCAGCGAAACGGTACGCTTTCCAACGGCCAAAGAGAGTTGGAAAGCTTGTGTCTTTGTGGGTAACCTGAACATTTGGGCTCATGCAAAATCGCACCGATTTTGGGATTTCCCCACAACTTTTTGCGTCCGCAAAAATGTTGTGCTGGACCGCATTCCTGTCACTTCGCAGTGGCTTTTCGTTGGTGCAGTTTGTATTTTGGAGTTCTATGACATTTTGGGTCTAACATGATCATGGAAGAGTGCTCTTTCGACGAGAACAGGGCTTCAACTGTAGCTTTACAGCAGGAAAGAAAATCGATGCTGGTGGTCAGAGGGAAGACGTGATTGAACGATTTCTTGGCTGTTTTATGTTGGCAAGTCAAATATTCACCCTGCCGGGGCGTAGGCAGGTTAGTTTTTCTTCAGCTTCGGCCGTTTTTACCTCTGCTGCTGAACAGCTAGATCCCTGGACGTCAACTGCCGTCCAAGCATGTCATTGTTACGTACGGCCGGCCTGCTGCGAGTGTTCATCCAAATAATAGTGTGATCTACAGCGGGGCTAGGCTGCCAAGTTTGTCCATTGATGCTGTCCAGCCAACTTTGTTGCTGCGTCTTATCAGCCAAATCCAGTGTCATCTGCTGCGAATATGCCAAATTTGGCCATTGCTACTACTTCTAGTCCGTCACATACAGTATTATCTGCGGAGAATCTGCCAAATGATTCGTCCAGTGCAGCTGGTCAGCCAACCATTGTGGCATCTGCTGCAGGCCTGGTGAATGTTGCTGTTTGTCAGTCAACATGTAAAACCATCGACCATGTATAAGTAATCACTCGTACATTGTTCACAATGCAGTATGTTGCTGGGCACCCATATTCGCCCTTCACAGCCAGTCAGCCACTAATTTTCCTGCTGGTGGTCATCCGTATATGCCAGCTTTGTCGGTCGGTCGGTACCCGTATGTCGCGTATTGCATTCAGTTGCGCATGTTTCCAGCTGCAACTAGCCAGCGAGTTATCTCACATCACGGTAATAATGGACGTACCTCACAGTGCTGCCCCTGCATGGGCTCTTTGGCCGCGTGAATGAGTGGAGAGATTTTCACAAAAAATTCCGGGGTTCCAGTAAGTAGCGGCAACACCCCGACCGCTCAGCAAGCAACTTCTGCACAAGCAGCAAGATGTTCGAGCGTAGTGTGAGAGCCGGCGTCAATCTAAGTCTGGAGGCCGTGGAGAATGATCAAACCATGATGGCAGAGATGCTGCAATATTTGAGTGGCACGGAAGTGGATGGATTTAATGTGGCCGCCTCCTATTCTCAGTAGCGGTATTGCAGCAGAGGAGGCTAGCCGAGTTCTTGGCAGCCACCAAGAAAAAGCTGGAATCGCCCACAGCGGCAATCTGACAAGTGAGATGCTTTACAGCCACACCTGTGCCGAGGGCATATAAATCCCCTCAGATACCACCTGGGCTGAATTATCCATCAGGCAAGTGTACATGATGATAAACAATGTCTGTTTTGGGCTTAAGGTATTCATTTTGCATTGAATGAGTGGTCAGGCCATGCAACGAGCTTCTTACAAGCGGATGAGTATAATGTATGGGCCTGGTAGGTCATGCAATTTGTGTGCAAGGGATGTATTTACTCATAATTCTCGGTGCTTTGCCGCTAAACCAGTGATGAAACATCACTATGATCCATGGACATGAAAAACAGAATCCATTATAAGGTATATGGGTAACTACGAAAGCATGAATAAGGAATAACGAGCATGAATGAGACAAGGGTACCTGCGGAAGCATGAATAATGAATACGAGCATGAATGAGACAAACACCAAAAAGTGTGAAATAGTTGGGTACCTACGAAAGCATGAATAAGGAATAACGAGCATGAATGAGACAAGGGTACCTGCGGAAGCATGAATAATGAATAACGAGCATGAATGAGACAAACACCAAAAAGTGTGAAATAGTTGGGTACCTACGAAAGCATGAATAAGGAATAACGAGCATGAATGAGACAAGGGTACCTGCGGAAGCATGAATAAGGAGTAACGAGCATGAAGGAGACAAACACCGAAAAGTGTGAAATAGTTGTGTAGCCGATTACCGTATATCTGGTATCCTATTCTTACTTTGCCCTTGTCAGTGAAGTGTAAGAGAGCCCCAGTGCGGCTCAGAAGTGTGAAGGGTGCGAATGCCTTCGGGCAATGAAGAGAGAGAGAGAGAGAGCTAATGCCACAGTGGCACAATTTCGTGGGTGTGAATGTCTTCGGGCAATGAGAGAGAGAGAGAGAGAGCTAATGCCGCAGTGGCACAGTTTGGTGGGTGTGAATGCCTTCGGGCAATGAGAGAGAGAGAGAGAGAACTAATGCCGCGGTGGCACAGTTTGGTGGGTGTGAATGCCTTCGGGCAATGAGTGAGAGAGAGAGCTAATGCCGCGGTGGCACGGAGATATTGCCGAAGTGGCACAGTTTGGTGGGTGTGAATGCCTTCGGGCTATGAGCGAGAGAGACCTAATGCCGCAGTGGCACGGTTTGGTGGGTGTGAATGCCTTCGGGCAATGAGTGAGAGAGAGAGAGAGCTAATGCCGCGGTGGCACAGAGATATTGCCGAAGTGGCACAGTTTTGGTGGGTGTGAATGCTTTCGGGCAATGAGAGAGAGAGAACTAATGCCGCGGTGGCACCGAGATATTGCCGAAGTGGCACAGTTTGGTGGGTGTGAATGCCTTCGGGCTATGAGTGAGAGAGAGCTAATGCTGCGGTGGCACGGAGATATTGCCGAAGTGGCACAGTTTTGGTGGGTGTGAATGCTTTCGGGCAATGAGAGAGAGAGAACTAATACCGCGGTGGCACCGAGATATTGCCGAAGTGGCACAGTTTGGTGGGTGTGAATGTCTTCGGGCGATGAGAGAGAGAGAACTAATGCCGCAGTGGCACGGTTTGGTGGGTGTGAATGCCTTCGGGCAATGAGTGAGAGAGAGAGAGAGAGAGAGCTAATGCCGCAGTGGCACCGAGATATTGCCGAAGTGGCACGGTTTGGTGGGTGTGAATGCTTTCGGGCAATGAGAGAGAGAGAACTAACGCCGCAGTGGCACAGTTTGGTGGGTGTGAATGCCTTCGGGCAATGAGAGAGAGAGAGAGAGAGAGAGAGAGAGATAGAGAGAGAGAGAGAGAGAGAGAGAGAGAGAGAGAGAGAGAGAGAGAGAGAGAGAGAGAGCTAATGCCACAGTGGCACAGTTTGGTCTGTGTGAATGCCTTCGGGTAATGAGAGAGAGAGAGAGAGCTAATGCTGCAGTGGCACAGTTTGGTGTGTGTGAATGCCTTCGGGTAATGAGAGAGAGAAGGAGAGAGAGAGAGAGAGAGAGAGAGAGAGAGAGAGAGAGAGAGAAAGAGAGAGAGGAAGAGAGAGCTGATGCCGCAGTCTCATGGGTGTGAATGCCTTCGGGAAACGAGTGAGAGAAATATTGCCAAAGTGGCACAGTTTGATGGGTGTGAGTACCGTCGGGGAATTAGTGAGAAATACAGTACAGTACCTCTTTGGCCTGCAGTTGTGTGTTGTGTTTGTGCTTCGCTTCTGTGACTTGTATGTTTCCACAGGTGGAGGCGTTGGGCACGGAAGTGACATATCTTGTCTTAATCTTGCGCTCAGTTGTGTGGCTATCGCAGTGGTCTGAAGAGCACGAAGATGCCTGGGTTCAGGGGGGCCATTTGGTACCTACCGAGTCAATGCCCTGACCGTACAGTATGGACTGTGGCCTATATACAGACGTTTTGGCATGATCACATCAGCAGCTGGGCCAGCCATTGTACGGCGAGACACCTGCTTGGCATTTACCATGGCCTTTACATCTCTATGACGTATACCAGGGCCGAGAGCTGTTTTCTATAGATGCTGCGCGAGTAGGATGTTAATGAGAGTGTTGTTCAGGAACATGGATAGTGCAGTCTGCCTTACTGGACGAATCCAAACCTCGTATTGGCAAATATTGGGAATCTATGCAAGCGCTATGCAGCCGAATCGGATGACACAATTTGACAGGTAACACAGAGTATATGGCAAGGCATGTACCCAGGGCTATCCTTTTCTGTCGCCATTGCCGAGCCACCGTGCTCACAGTAGAGACTTCTGTGTGTGTTATTGTTGTGAAGTGGACCACAAAGACGGTACGCTTTCCAACGGCCAAAGAGAGTTGGAAAGCTTGTGTCTTTGTGGGTAACCTGAACATTTGGGCTCATGCAAAACCGCACCGATTTTGGGATTTCCCCACAACTTTTTGCGTCCGCAAATATGTTGTGCTGGACCGCATTCCTGTCACTTCGCAGTGGCTTTTCGTTGGTGCAGTTTGTATCCCACCCTCCCACCCCTGACTTCTGGGTGTGTGTTTATCGATATATTATCGTATTGGTTTTTCTTATTGGCCATGTGGCTGTTGCAGGTACGACTGCTTTTCTTTTTTAGTTAAAAAACGTAGGGGTGGTGTGTGCGTCGTGGGCCATTGTATGGTTACATACAGCTTCAGATTGTATGGCTAGTGACAGGGGGGTTGAGTCTGCAGGGGAAGAATACAGTGATTGAACTGAAGCTGGATGATGACCGTGTGGTGAGTGTGTGGGGGGTTCGAGATGCCGTCCTGGGGCAGGGATGTCGGTCCTTTAGCTTGGACGGGTGTTGTTACATTCATTGTAACTTTTGTCGTTTTCTGTGTGTTTTGCTGTGCGACAAAGTAGCAGCAGTGTCTTGTGCTAAATTTTCTTATGATATCAGGCCCTATGCGTACAATTATTCAAAAAAGAAAAAAGAAAAAAAATATATATCAGGAAGGAGATATAATAATATCAATAATAAAGCCATTGCCGAGCCACCGTGCTCACAGCAGCCCATTGCCGAGCCACCGTGCTCACAGCAGAGACTTCTGTGTGTGTTATTGTTGTGAAGTGGACCACAAAGACCAAGTGTGTATGGTCACACATACAAACAGGGCACAACTCCTACTTTGGCGGAAAATGAGACTGTGGTGCATACGGTACGGAGAATACACGGTCAATGACAATCACGCGTTTTCGTTGCATGGACATCATACGCATACAAATTTCTCGTAGCAAGTCCATATACTAGTCATGGCCCAAATTTGCTCGGCCTACATCGATATTTTGCCGCACAATTTTGCCACACATATTTCGATATTCTGCTTGGCATTTCCTTTCTCCGTCGATATTTTGCTTTGGTTTTGCTCGAGATGAAATGAGTTTTAGGGAAAACTCAACGATAATTGTCGCTGATGACGACGATATGTTTGATTGAGCTCCTGCTGCTGCTCAACTTTCCACTGAAATGTAGCCATGAGTCTGTTTTCTACAACTTTTGTGCTTGTTTTCAACTTTGGTGACTGATTGTGTTGAGGAAGTCCCTAAGAAGCCTTGGATTTTTCGAAAAGCCCACCGAAACTCGATATTTTGCTCAAAACTTGCCGGAAACTTGCGCATCCGATATTTTGCTCAAAGAATTGCTAGCAAATTTGGGCTATGACTACCATATACATACATGTATACAGTAGACCGTGGTGTTTTCCGCTGAAGCGAATCCGCAGAAGCGACAGTCTCGCTTCGAAAATTTTGGAGGAAGCGGATTGGAGTTTCCGCTGAAGCGGAACTTCCGCTTGCGAAGGACTAAAGGGACCCTCACTTAATTTTTTGCCGACTACCCGCCAAAAAACACATTTCGACACGCGTGTGTGCTGGACGTCTGCGCGTGCACGACAAGACGTGTAACAGGCCAACTAACTTCAGTAGTCATTCTTGGAATAATCAATGATCCTTGCCATAATGCATTCTTATAAACATGAACAAGCAATGATGGACATAACACCTAACAGCAGCAGCGTGATAATAGCAGGTGATAAGTGTATCCTATTCCTAGTGTTAGTAGTAACAGTGAATCTGTTACACCATTCCCCCCTCTCAACTGTCAGAACAGTACCAATTCGAAGGAACAGTTATGGTAACTAATGATCATGCATGGATATGTGGAATGCATGGTAGCCGAAAACAACACTGATGAACTCAAGATCCAGTGCATGTCCTCTGCAAATAACGCCTGGCTGGCAGGGAAGCACTATCCTAATCATGCAGAATGGTACATTTCTATTGCAACACGTAGAAACTAGCAATACAACTGTGGCTGCCAATTAAATAGCAATTTTATGAAAAACGGTCCAGGTAGGTTTTCAGCGGAATAATAGCGTTTCCTGCTTCATCCATCAAGTATTCCTCCGGCTCCCAGGTGGCATCTCGGTAGCCCTTCCATTTCACTAGGTACTGCGTGCGCCGTCCTCTCTTCTTGTGCGACAACACCTTTTCGACAATGTACCGCGTATGGCCATCCGCATCGGTTAGGGGTGGAGGTGCCGGCTGAGTACGGCCCGGTATCTCATTGCCATGGTACAGCTTGAGGGCAGCAATATTGAACACTGGATGGGCCCGAATGATTCTTGGAAGAGCTAATCTGTACGCATTCGGGGCCACTTTCTTCTGCACCTTGAACTGCCCATACCACTTGAGCCTTAATTTGTGTGAAGGCCTGTCTCGTTCCTCGGGCGTCAGCAGGAAGTCCCTGAAGACCAACACCTCATCCCCCTCCTTCAGGGCGTCCTCCACCCGTCCTCGATCCGCATACAATGATTGCCGGGCCTGCGCCGCCACGATGGCATCCTGTGCCTCACGTAGTGCCTCTACGCGGCCATCCAGCCATGACAGCGGACCATTCGTGTCCATGCCAGCTCCAGCTTTCTGCTTCGTCAATAAGCTCGAGGGAGTAACTGGATGGCATCCATGGTTGAGGAAAAATGGCGTGTTACCTGTTGACGCTTGATCGGCATTGTTGATCGCAAACTCACATAGCGATAGGAGTTCATCCCAATTGTTTTGCCTATGGTTGACGAAAGCTCTTAGCGTATCCTCAATGACACGGTTCACACGCTCAGTCATGCCATCGGTCTGCGGGTGGTTGGCCGTGCTCATTTTTAGCTCCACGCCAAGAATACTGAAAACCTCCTTGAAGAACGCCGACGTGAATCGCGGATCTCGATCACAAACTATCGTTTTGCTCAAGCCATGGGCAGCAAACACATGATCCACGTACAATCGGGCTGCCTCCTTAGAGTCAACATGAACAGTCGTCGGGATCAGGTGCACATACTTCGTCAGACGGTCCACAAAGGTTAGAATGGCGCTATGTCCTCGGCAGGTCAGCGGCAGTGCCATGATGAAATCCATGCTGATGTCTGTCCAGGGCTGTTCGGGGACTGGAAGGGACTGCAACAGTCCTGCCTTGGTCTGGCTACCCTTTACGCGTTGGCACCGGTCGCAAGATTTAACGAAGTCCTTCACAGTACTTCTCATGCCTGGCCAATAGAAGTATCTGCTCAGCTTCAGGTAGGTCCTGTCTCTCCCCGGATGGCCGGCCGTCAGGCAATCATGATTCTGTTTGAGCAGTTGCAGCCGTACCGGACCGCGAGGAATGCAGAGGCGAGCATCGCCCGATGTTACTAGGTACAGCCGCCGGTCCACACTGTTCCAGACGTATCGCTCATGCATGGCGTCTTCGCTGCAAGCCATCAAGCGCTTGATTACTGGCGAAAGCTCTGGGTCACTATCATACCCTGCTGAGATCTGATTCGCAATTCCTTGATTCACATCCAGAGAGAACTCGATTCCATTCAGTTCCAAGTCTGGTCGACGTGACAACGGGTCTGCTATGTTACACTTCCCTGGTTTGTGATGTACCGTGTAGTCATAGTCGGCCAGGAATTCAATCCATCGAGCCTCTCTCTTGGTTAAGTTTGGTTTGGTCCTGAGGTAGACAACTCCCATGTTGTCGGTGTAGAGTTGAAAGTGGCGAAATAGGTAGACTCGCCAGCACTGCAGGGCGTACACTACAGCCAAAGTTTCTCGCTCGGCGGCCGTGTAATTCCGTTCGGCAGAAGACAGCTTTCGGCTCACGTAAGCCACAGGATGCCAGGACTGGTCCTCTGCTAGCTGCGTTAAGACTCCTGCCACAGCAAAGTCACTTGCGTCAGTCTCAACGCGGAAATCCTGACTGACGTTTGCTAGTCGCAACACTGGTGCATCCAGCAGAGCAGACTTCAATCGCTCAAATGCCTCCTGTCGAGTCTGATTCCACTCGAAGCGCACATGTTTCCCTGTCAGTTCCTCCAGGGGTTTGGAGATGGCCGAGAAATGGTTAATGAACCTTCGAAAGTAATTAGCGAATCCCAGAAACTGTCTTACGTGCGTGACCGTCGTCGGGACAGGCCAGTTATGCACGGCCTTGATCTTCTCTGGATCTGGAGAAATGCATTGGCCGTCTATCCGGTGCCCAAGAAACAGAACGTCTGTCCGGCCGAATTCACATTTAGACGGTTTGCAATTATAGCTCATTCCTCCTGAGGGCGTTTAAGATGGTTCTGACATGATCGAGGTGCTCCTCCCATGATTTGCTGAATATGAGGATATCGTCTAGAAACACCACAACGAATTTACGCAGGTATGGCTGGAGGACACTGTTCATCAAGGTTTGGAATGTTGCCGGGGCATTTGTTAGGCCGAAACCCATCACTGTGAACTGAAAGTGACCGAATGGGGTATTTATTGCTGTCTTCGGAATATCTGTTTCTTCTATTCGAATCTGATTGTAACCGGACCTCAGATCTAGCTTGTTGAAATACGCACTGCCTTGGACGGTATCAAAGAGGTCGTCAATATTCGGTAGGCATGCCTTGTTCTTAATGGTTATGCGGTTTAGCTCACGCCAGTCGCATACCATTCGAAGTGTTCCATCCGCTTTCTTTACGAAGAACACAGGGGCTCCGTATGGGGATTTGCTGGGCTGGATGAATCCTCTACGGAGCAGCTCGGTGAGCTGAGCTTGAAGCTCATCCATCTCTGGTTTTGGTAAACGATATGCTGCACGAGATGGCGGTTTAGCTCCTTCTTCCGTTTTTATCTCGTGATCTGCGCCGCTTCTGGGTGGCAGCTTGTTTGGAAGCTCATCGGGAAAGACGTCCCCGAACTCCTTCAGCAGGTCCTTGAAATCCTTCTGATCCTCCCTACCCGGACTATCCACCGTCTGTGGCTCGTCCGGATCTGCTGTCACATACGCTAGGATTCCTTCTGCGCCACCTCTCATTGCATGCCTAGCCTGCTTCCCTGAGATGAAGAACGTCTCGATCGGTGGGTTGGATTTGTCCGTGCCATCACTTTCACTCGGTTGACAGATGATGGATCCACCCTCCAGCTTGATTTCATTGGTACGAAAATTGATCTGTGGGTTCGTCCGGGTCAGCCATGGTTTTCCGAGGATCACGTCATACCGCGTCATAGGGAATACTAGGAACTGTTGGTGCTCGCTAAAGTCGCCGACTACGGTCTTCAAGCTGTCCGTTTTCGTGATAGGCTGTGAGCGGACCGATCCATCAGCAAGTGTGACGTTCAGGACGTCGCTACCGGTTGTTGTGGAGATGTTGTGCTTCTTGACAAAGTCAGTTGAAATGAAGTCGTGGGTTGACCCAGAATCCAGTAGTATGGTAACGCGACGTCCATTTATCTTGCCCTGGACGCGCATTAGGTCGTGTTCGTTGTCGGCGGAAATGCTCCCTGTGCTGGCGGTTACTTCATTAGGCCGGCCAACAGTATCAGGTGACGAATGCTTGACAGGCGAGGCTTGAATTTCGGTCTCCTCGAGGCGTGGTTCCTCATTTGCTAAGGGGCTGAATTTGTTCTTAACTTTGATTCGTGGCCTATTCCTGGGTGCTCTCGTGTTCGCCAGTTGTCGCACTCCCTTCCTTACTGGCGTCCATCGTTTAAAGAAGGCTTGCTTGTGGCGTTCCTCCCTCCTTCTGGACAGAATCTGGCAATATGGCCGGGTTTCCTGCAGGTGAAACACAGCCTTGAACGACCCTCTGGCTCCCTGGTTTCTCTCCCACCGGATGGTGTTGGTTGGCTTGACCAGGGTCCAGGCTGGCGCCTCTGATGCCCTGGTGCGCGCACTGCCTTGGCGTAGCTTGCTTGGGCTAGCCGCATCGACTGGTCTGCTGAGACCGCAGCTCGTATGGCTTGGGCCAAATGTTGCGGGTGCTCCCTAAGTACCTCACTGCTTAGGCCCTGAGCCAGCCCACGCGTGAACAAGATAGCTCTGGAGTGGTCATCAAGCTCGGGAACTTGTAAGCTAAGCCGCGAAAATTTGTTGATGTATTCGTCAAGAGTCTCATCTTGGTGAAGAGCGAATAAGTCGATGCGCGCCTGTTCCCTGTCATAAACCGGGCCGTACACTTCTCCCAGCTTGCTCTTCAGGTCTGGCCAGTCGGAAAACAGCGTGTTTGCCTCCTGAGAGGCGATAAACCAAAGACGAGCGTTGCCCTCCAGAAAACTCGCCGCGTAGCTCAAGCGCTCCTCCGCGTTGTCCAGCTGCAGGGACTTCATGGCGAGTTCGATGGCGAAGGCCCACTCCTTGAACTCTCTTGTATCTCCACGAAACACAGGCGGAGACTTAACATGGCGCATGCGTGGCCTCTCTCCGCAGGGAGCTTGAGCACGTCTTGGCGTTTGATCTGATCCATCGCACTGACCGAGTGCGATAAGGTGATTCAGACGCTTCTGAATCTCGAATATACCGTAGGCGACTAATGCGGCCACTGCGCATAGCCCGAACATGACGAAAAGAAAAACCATCCTCTTGCTACCAGTGTAACAGTCCAACTAACTTCAGTAGTCATTCTTGGAATAATCAATGATCCTTGCCATAATGCATTCTTATATACATGAACAAGCAATGATGGACATAACACCTAACAGCAGCAGCGTGATAATAGCAGGTGATAAGTGTATCCTATTCCTAGTGTTAGTAGTAACAGTGAATCTGTTACAAGACGTGTGAGCTGGCTGACAAGTGAGAGCCAGGGAGTCGTCAAGTACCAGCATTTGACGAATCCCGGCCTGGTGAGACTGAGATCGAGAGCATGCATGCATGCATGTCCAGCTGGCGGGAAAGGAACCTAAAATTGTAGATCGATGGGTTGAATCTGAAATTGTGGATCTACACGAGGTTTGTTTTGTAATGGCTAGTGATCTTGCTAGTGATCTTGCAAACTGTTACTGTGACTTTTCCAAGTCCTACTCATATACCTTGTAAAATCAGATGCCCTGTAGTAAGTAGTCTTGGTGGAAGCAGACTGGAATGCGTTGAATTCGTAGCTTCTGAAATTGAAATTTATTTTTTCTTGAGTGACACTGACAAGCGATGGCATTGGCGACAGGAGAACTTTGCTTCCTTCCAGGAAAGCTGCATCGCAGTCGGATCCTGTCCATGCACATGCGATCATGCTGTGTTGTAGACAGTGGAGAGCTGATTTTGACCCAAGAAAATAGTTTTGAACATTCATGAAGAGGATATTGTTGTTGTAGCTAGCTGACAGACATAACCTGTGGCAGTGGTGTATGGAATCAGCGTGCAAGGTCTGTAGCAACTTGATCATGGCAGAGAACGAGCTGAAGCGAGATGTGAAGGGTGCCATGCAGCTTACACTTGTGCATGTTCTACGTTACTCTACGGCGAGGAACTACACACGCACTCGCTACTGCTCTCGCAAGGTGATTGGCTTCTCTCCAGTGATTCAGGCCGCCTCAAAGCATGGATCCACTGCACTTTGTCGCGGAACACATCAACATGCCTGTTGACGTACACTGGAAAAGATACGACTCCTCGATGAGGACCTGTGTAGCAACTTGATCATGGCAGAGAAGGAGCTGAAGCAACTTCCAGTGGCGCATGTTTTTTAGTTTTAACGGTGCTCCACGATGAGGAACAGCACACGCACTCGCTACTGCTCTTGCCAGGTGATTGGCTTCTCTCCCGTGATACAGGCTGCCTCAATGCATGACTTATCTGTACATCAATACGCCTGACGTAGATATAACTGGAAAAAGTGTCACTCCACGATGAGGAGCACACAGCACTCGTGAAGGCTTGTACAGAGTGAGGGGCTTCTCCCCAGTGATGCAGGCTACCTTGAAGCATGATGAGCTACGTGAAAAATACCGCGCGGTGTGTTGAAGCGAGGCATGGAGCATGCCATTCAGCTTGCACTGGTGATTGTTTTACTCAACGATGATGAACTGCACGTGGCATTTGATAGGGCTTGTGCAGGGTGAGTGTCTTCTCTCCAGTGATGCAGGCCACCTTGAAGCGTGAATCCACTGCATCTTTCTCTCTCTCTCTCTCTCTCTCTCTCTCTCTCTCTCTCTCTCCTCTCTCTCTCTCTCTCTCTCTCTCTCTCTCTCTCTCTCTCTCTCTCTCTCTCTCTCTCTCTCTCTCCAAATTCTTTGGTAATGCAGCCTTCCACCAACATTGTCCGGTTGCACGCCTACTGTCACTCAAACAGGACCAATGGATGCAACATGTGCCTAGCAGATACACTGTTGATCATGAACAACTCCAATAACACCCCCCCCCTTACCATTGTCTTCAATACACATCCAACTAGAACTTGAAGTATAATTATTAGTCGAAGCTGCTGGTATAGTCTCTACTTCTTGATGCTGCCCACTCTCTTTTTCTGTCTGTCTTTCTCTTTCTGTGTATGTATGTGTGTGGGTGTGTGCGTCTCTCTCTCTCTCTCTCTCTCTCCTCTCTCTCTCTCTCTCTCTCTCTCTCTCTCTCTCTCTCTCTCTCTCTCTCTCTCTCTCTCTCTCTCTCTCTCTCTCTCTCTCTCTCTCTCTCTCTCTCTCTCTCTCTCTCTCTCTCTCTCTCTCTCTCTCTCTCTCTCTCTCTCTCTCTCTCTCTCTCTCTCTCTCTCTCTCTCTCTCTCACACACGCACACACACACTCCCTCACTCACAAAGCATGGATCCACTGCACTTTGTCGTTGAACATCTTAACACGCATGTTGACGTACACTCTCTCTCTCTCTTCTCTCTCTCTCTCTCTCTCTCTCTCTCTCTCTCTCTCTCTCTCTCTCTCTCTCTCTCTCTCTCTCTCTCTCTCTCTCTCTCTCTCTCTCTCTCTCTCTCTCTCTCTCTCTCTCTCTCTCTCTCTCTCTCTCTCTCTCTCTCTCTCTCTCTCTCTCACACACACACACTCACAAAGCATGGATCTACTGCACTTTGTCGTTGAACATCTCAACACGCATGTTGACGTACACTCACTCTCTCTCTCTCTGTCTCTGTGCGTGTGTGTGTGTGTGTGTCTCTCTCTTTCTCACTCACTCACTCACAAAGCATGGATCCACTGCACTTTGTCGTTGAACATCTCAACACGCATGTTGACATACACTGTATCTCTCTGCGTCTTTTGATTTCTGTGTCGCTCTTTCTCTTTTTCTCTCAACCTGTGGATCTACAATGTACTTTGCTGTAATAAATTCTTTTGAAGTTCTGTCCTTATTTGACTGGATTATTGGTCACGTATTGATCAAGCTCGGCACGAAGTATTGGCTCGCTTTTTCACATACTTACTCTCCTTTTCTGTATGTCTCTCCATCTCTCTTTCTGTGTGTGTGTGTCTCTCTCCCTCTCTGTTGACGTACACTGTTTCTCTCTTTGTCTATCTCTGTGTCTCTCTTTGTCTGTCAGTTTCTCTCTCTCTCTCTCTCTCTAACACACAGGCACAAGCTCTTTCTCTCTTTCAGTTTCTCTTCTTTTGTTGCTTTCTCATGAACACTAGCACACACACACACACACACTCAACATTGATCACTTATTCCCATCATGCATTTTTGGGTTTCGTTGTGATAGAATATTGTACTACTACTTGTAGTACTACTGATGTACAACACTATTCTCATGCAACTGGAGGGTATATATCCGGGTGCTATTTGTTGTTGTGGCTAAGAGTGCATGGGTGCTATTTGTTGTTGTGGCTAAGAGTGCATGGGTGCTATTTGTTGTTGTGGCTAAGAGTGCATGTGTGCGGCCAGCTAGTTCCAGCATGCAAGGTGTTACATTTGCTACACTGTGGTCTTACAAGCACAGAGAACCATATGTTCCAACTTTCCTTGATACAACTATGAACCGAAGCACAACTGCTGCAAACATTAACTGCCCATTTAGGCAAGATAGCAACAACTAAAAGTAGAAGAAGTAAGTAAGACTAGCGTCCTTCCAGCTCCAGGACAGTATGAACAGGCAACAACATAAATTTTAACAGCATTGCATCGTACATGCATGTAGCTATGCAGAAATAATTGTACATTTAGTTGTGAATGCAAATCCAAGGCGGAAAGCAGTCAGGCGTAATAGATGCCAGCAATAGAAACCAGATCTGTGACGCATGTCACATGCATTCATGATGATCAATGCATCGTGGTTCACCACCATTGAACACAGTAGTACATGTAAATTACACAGAAATAGGAGATTAAATCTGACATATCTCCCTCGTGAAAGAAAAGTGATAAATATTACATGAGTGAGTAAAAGACGAAGACAACAAGAAGAAAAACATGACAAAAACAATGGCAATTGAATATGAAAACTCGGATGGAAGAAAAGGACCAAGGACCTACAAGACGTGCTAGAGCTGATAGCCAGTTTGTTGTAGAACGTCAGTACTGTCGGTCAGTTTGGTGCAATGTTATAATTATTGTTATCGCATGAGCTGATTGTCAAGTACATGTAACTGGTGGTGTTAGTGGACAGTACAGCATAACTTGTAGTTCTTTGGTCTTTTTTTCTTTACTATGAATATGAAAACAATCACAGTTCGCTCAGTACTTGCACCTTTAACTTCCAGTGGCTCAAGATGATGAACTGCATGCTTGTGTACCTTCCCAGCTACTTAAACTTCTACTATCTGAACAGCACCATCCTTACCTGGATAGGTCATAAGCACACGTCCAAGTGGCTAGTGTGCAGTTGCGGTGTGCGTATCCATCACAAGCACGATATCTCCTTAGGGTGATGCTGTTGAAGCAACCACATCACTTGGATGCTTAGCTTCGGAACAATCTCTTTCAGCTAACGTTTCCATACCTGATCTACAATACGTTGCACAAACTCCCAGCGCTTTCTTGGGTGAGCTTGAGTCATTGTAGATGTGTTGGCTTCAGCAGCAATAGTTGCCCTAGCATGGCCAATGAAAAAGTGTTGTGGCAATAGCAGCTGAAGGTCTTCATGCAGCACCAGTTTCATTGCCTTGGCCATTACCTAGAACACACCACCAAAGTGTGGTGCACTCGGTGGCTTGAAGTACCAGGTAATGTCGCGGTATGACCTTTCTGCTGCTAGTCTGAAGTTGTCGAGAAACTTGACAGCTGCTTTTACCTCTTGATCAGCCACACGGAAATTGGTACCGTTGTCCGATTGCATCTCTTGTGGCACACCACGTCGCATGGTGAATCGGGGTCTAAGAGCCAGGAGAAAACCGTCGTTGTCCAGAGGTAACCTCGAAATGACAAGCCCTAGTCAGCAGGCATGTAAACACACATACATATCTCTTTGAGTTGTGACCGATCTCGACCCTGGCGTGCATAGAAGGGGATGACATAGCCGACACTAATTATGGCAAATGACTGATGTGGTCCAGTTGTCTTGAAGTCGGGAAGTGGTGGCATTGCTGGTGTTGCTGTTTTGATATGGCCCTTGCGGCAAAGAACGCACTTGGCCCGATGCCTCCAGGTGGCCTGCATCACTGGAGAGAAGCCACTCACCCGGCACAAGCCTCCACGAGTGCTGTGTGCTCCTCATCGTGAAGTGATACCTTTCCCAGTGAACGTCAACAGGCATGTTGATGTGTTCGACGACAAAGTGCAGTGGATCCATGCGTTGAGGGGGCTGGATCACTGGAGAGAAGCCAATCATCTTGCGAGAGCAGTAGCGAGTGCGTGTGCAGTTCAGCTCCTTCTCTGCATGATCAAGTTGCTACAGACCTTGCAAGCTGATTTCATACACCACTGCCACAGGCTATGTCTGTCAGCTAGCTACAGCAACAATAACCTCTTCATGAATGTTCAAAACTATTTTCTTGGGTCAAAATCAGCTCTCCACTGTCTACAACACAGCATGATCGCATGTGCATGGACAGGATCCGACTGCGATACAGCTCTCCTGGAAGGAAGCAAAGTTCTCCTGTCGCCAATGCCATCGCTTGTCAGTGTCACTCAAGAAAAAATAAATTTCAATTTCAGAAGCTACGAATTCAACGCATTCCAGTCTGCTTCCACCAAGACTACTTACTACAGGGCATCTGATTTTACAAGGTATATGAGTAGGACTTGGAAAAGTCACAGTAACAGTTTGCAAGATCACTAGCAAGATCACTAGCCATTACAAAACAAACCTCGTGTAGATCCACAATTTCAGATTCAACCCATCGATCTACAATTTTAGGTTCCCTTTCCCGCCAGCTGGATATGCATGCATGCATATCTATTATATGCTCTCGATCTCAGTCTCACCAGGCCGGGAGTCGTCAAATGCCGGTACTTGACGACTCCCTGGCTCTCACTTGTCAGCCAGCTCACACGTCTTGTCGTGCACGCGCAGACGTCCAGCACACACGCGTGTCGAAATGTGTTTTTTGGCGGGTAGTCGGCAAAAAATTAAGTGAGGGTCCCTTTAGAGAAGTTTAGTCCTTCGCGTTCCGCTTTTCGCCGTTGCCATGCCATTTTTCGCTCCTGCGACCTCGCTTCAGCGTATACGCTACTTTCGAGTGCATGTGTGACCGGGCCCTTAGGCTGTGGTGTTCTTAGAATTTCAGGCTGGACGTTCTTGGGCTCCGCGTTCTTCAGCGCGCGACTCTACTGTAAACATTTTTCGGAAAGCAAGCTTCTCCAAAATTCGAAATTTTCCTTCCAAAAATGCCGTCGTCCTTGACCTCGAAGCTGCAAAAAATACCGGTATGGGTAGTATTGAGGCGGGTATGGTATAATCCCATAATTATAAAGTACATGTACAACTTTTTTGGAGGCAGGAAACTTACGAAGGAAATAAAAACTACAAATCTCAAGCTATGGACGAGACCGTGCTCGGGGTCTCGCCCATCTTAACGTGTTAGAAGCCATCTTTAGTTTACACTACTCCGCTCCTACTAGATGGGGATTTGTATGCAAAATGTCACTAAAAGCGCCATTTCGTTCTTAGAAAAGCACGGATGACCGCGATTGGCCCATATGTTGTCGTCTTTTGGACGCTGAGTCGACTGGTTTTGGTCGGAGAAAGCTGCGATGCAGCGTTCCTCCTTTATTCCCAGTCGAACATGGTTGAACAAGAGGTTACGCGCTTCTGCGTGCCCAAGTCACCAGGTCATAGCGCCAGCAGGCGACAACTTTCACACCAACGTTCAACTCGAGTGACAGGACTGCACCCAAAAAAGGTCAAACAGGCTGTAAGTTGTACCCTGCAGGCACGGTGATCAGGTGACTGGTGTACGCAGGTGCACGGGACCGCTTGTTCAAGCTGCATGCTTGATTGGGAATAAGGGCCTTACGCTACATCGCAGCTATTTCGGACCAAAACCAGTCGACGCAGCGTCCGAAAGGCTACACCATATGGGCCAATCGCGGTCATCCGTGCTTTTATAAGAACGAAATGGCGCTTTTAGTGACATTTTGCATACAAATCCCAATCTAGTAGGGCGCAGTCACCCAGTTTCGGTGGAAGTGTGCGAGTTCGATTAGGATTAAAGTAGGAAGAGAGCGTCTCAGCCCCCTCGGACTAAAACCATTCGACTCAGCACCCCGAAGACTACAACTGGTGTAATTTTGATTTTTGCCTTAACTTCCCCTTTAATGGAGCGTCCATTTTGGTGTTTGTTTTTACACAGTTTCTGTTCCTCTTGTCTCACTGCTTACCTTCTGCTTCTCTCTTTCACTTTTTTCTTATCTGCCCTTGTGCATACAGTCTTCGCTAAATTTATCACGTACTTGGTCCGACTTATTAAAATGCGCGTTTCGCTTCAAACGAACAAACAAATTCAAATAATCTCAGGACGGAATAAACAATCCAGCTACCTAACACTATCCTTCAGTTGTCGATTTGTGATGTTGAAGAAGAAAATTAATGGCTCCAACTCCAAAGGAGGCAGCGCCTCAGGATCCTAGTCGACTCGAACATTTTGCGTCCAAATTTTGTCGTTAGAGGACTCCTGTTGCTTCTCGCGCAACACAGAGAAGGCATCGTGCTGAAATCAACACCCCACTGCGATGGGGAATTTCCACGGAGTACCAGAAACTCCTGTGCGATCGATCTCGAGTGCCTCCTGGCGGATTGAAATCACTGCAGTCGCTGTTTTCTTGGCAGAATTTCAGAAACGCGTCATCCAGAAACTCGTGCTGAAAGCACCAGCATCGCTCAGTCCAGTTTGCTGATCTCTCTCGCAGTCGTTCACGATGTGGCGGCCGACGAATCAAGATCACAGAAGAGATCGTCGAGAAGTTGATCGAAATAAAGAACCGCCCTTAAGGTAGACTTTGAGGAGAACAACCTGGCTGGAAAACTGAAGCGCAGAAAGGGTGTTCTGCGGATACGGTGCGTGAATGGTGCGCAATGGAGCCGCGATCGCGATGCGTCACAACACAACGCCAGTCTAGTCTAGTCTCCTGGGCCAGTGGATTCGTGAAACGGGCAGGGAAGAGCACGCTTGGTCTGACTGCATGACAGTCATCATGTCGACGCAGACTCACTCAGTACGCGCGCGTCACACGGTGATGAGAAGTGATTTTTTATGCGTGGTGGTTTACTTGTTCGCCACATTTGAAGATGTCGTGGGAGCGTCAGGTGAAAACACCTACAGCCACCATTGTGGTAGTCGTACTGCACGAGGAGGAGGCGAAGTCGATCGTCTAAATCGTGCCTATGGAGTGAAAAAATCAAGGAAGCGCAGTGTAGCTTGGAGGAGATGAAAAAACTGTCGACGTTTTGCAGGTTGACGCAAATGCAGATGCGCCCTGAGACACCAGCAGCGATGAAAACTAGAAGGTCAGGCCAAGAAACGCCACAGTAGTTATCTATCTACCGTCTCTTGGTTGGTTTTTTAGTACAGGTGCTCCTTTGTACATATCCTTGAGTTTTGAAGCGAAGCGCACATTTTAATAAGTCGGACCAAGTAGTTGTTATGATTACCACCTCTGTGATGTTTTTTGAGGCGTTTTTTACGGGCCAAATAACACAATGGTTTAAAATTCAATAAATAATACACTGGAGAAGAAATCAGAAAAATGCATGTGTAAAATAAAGAATTTCGAACCCAAACCCAAAAACACTTCAAATCAATTTTTTTATTATTAAAAATAAACTCAATCCATAAACTCAATAAACTCAATTCTTTGAGCAAACGCTGCTTGACAAGGAATTCTGGCCCGACACCATTTTTTTATTTATTTATTTTTACTATGTTCACATTCCCAGCTCGAAAATAATAAAGAAAGACAATGATACTGAGACTAGGACGAACGTGACAACTATTGAGCAGGGGCTGCAGCGAGACGCAGCAGTGATGGTGGGGCATTGATGGCTCTGCCGACCTGAGGTCTCGGCATCACGGCCAAAAACACGCCCCAAAAACAAAAAGATAGAGCTGTACGAGTCAGCAAAATGAAAAGAAAGGAAGGGTTAACACCAGCGAGTGTGCGGGAGAAACTGTGAGACAATTAACAAATTACAAGGGCTGTTACTGAGAGGAGCATCATCATGGCTGATCATGGCGAGTCGGTTGTCTGAGCCAGTTGTGGTGCATAGATAGGGATAGAGGAGAACGACGAGAGCATCATCATAGCGAGTCGACTGCCCAGAGCCAGTTTGTGCTTCGCAGATGGCGATATACATTAGTTTTGAATGCTTGTATTCCCTTGCTGTCGGGAGGCTGGGGCATAAGAGCGGCGGGGAGGGAGTTCCAGTCACTAATACTGCAGTGTGGGAACGAGCGCCTTAATGCCAGCGGGACAGATGCAAGCAGCTGGTGTTGGAGCTGGTGATCATGGCCAATGACGCTACCATGCTCGCTGCGAGTTCTGGGGCTGGATGAGGGGAAATGGCGCGGTGGAAAAACAGAGAGTCGCTGCGGAGGGCCAGGCAGGAAATGCAGCTTGTATAGGCAGGCAAGCGAGGCAACAGTACGACGGATGGCCAGGCTAGGTAATAGTGCACCTGGACCGATGATTCGCAGAGCACAGCGTTGGATATGATCTAGGCGTTGCAGGTAGCTGGGCGGAGCACCTATCCAGATGAGGGGGCATACTCCATAACTGGTCGAACAAATGCATTGTATACTGTGGTGCGGCCGGCTGGAGAGAGAATGTGCGCTGCACGGCGCAGGAAGCCCAGGCGTTGTTTGGCTCGAGTGGCAACCTTCCGGAGATGAGTGCTGAATGACAGCTTCGAGTCAAAGGTCACTCCAAGTAAAGAGAGAGCCTTCTCCTCAAGGACAGGAGTGCCGCCGAAGACAATGCGAGGCAAATTGATGGGGGTTCTGCGGAGAGTGGCGGTCATGGCTTGGGACTTCGACGGTTCGAAGGAGATGCGCCATCTGCGGCCCCACTGATGCAAGCGATCAACAGAAGTCTGGAGGCTCAATGCTGCGTCGGCTGGGGATGTGTCGAGGGATATCAGGCTATACAAGGTAGTATCGTCGGCGTACGCCTCCAGGTTGGCTCCGGGTGACAGGGTCTCTGAGGCGTCGTTCACGTAAATCAGGAAGAGTGTAGGGCAGAGTATGCTCCCTTGGGGAACTCCTGCTGATGTGGTATACAGCGATGAGGTTTGGCCGCCCACCAAGCATTGAATAGACCGTCCACCTAGGTAGGAAGAGTGCCAGGTATGCAGGGGGCCGCCAATGCCAAGATGGCGGACTTTGTGGAGGAGGCCAGCATGGGACACACGGTCGAATGCTCCGGCAATATCCACGGCTAGAATACGTGCTGCACCGCCTCGTCCGACGGCTGTGATCCAGGCGTGGTGTAGAGCCTGTAGCGCATCTGAGGTCCCGAGGCGTCGACGAAACCCGAACCGGTGGGGTGTCAGGAGTTTGTGACGCTCAAAATGATTCATGAGCTGACGATTGATAACGCTCTCCATGATCTTAGAGATTATGCTCAGCAGTGAAACTGGACGATAATTCCTTAGGGCGGATCGTGAAGATCGCTTGTGGATTGGAACCACGCTGGCAGTCTTCCACATTTGGACACCGTGCTGGAAGCAAAGAGCAACGAGCTGACACAGTGGCTTGGCAAGTTCTCTAGCGCATTCCTTCAAAACACGAGCGGAAATACCGTCGGGTCCAGTCGCCTTTGAGGCATCCAGGCCAGCTAAAAGCCGGTGGACTGCATCGGGGCGAAAGTGGACTGTCGTTAGTGCAGGTGCGTCAGCGAATGCCGTGTCCGGTAAGTCCTTCGTGGTAAGGTCGCGGCCTTGCACACTGCACTTGTGGGAAAAGAAACGTGCGAAAGCCTCCGATTTCTCATAGCTTGTGGCCCTCTAGCAACATTCACTATCAACGAGCAGGGGAATGTCAGTGTTCCGACCCTCGCCACAAGCGCACTGTAGCTTCGTCCACCATTCCTTCTCCTTCAGGGACCCATTCGACAAGCTATGTCTGAGGCTGTTCTCTTTGGAAACTCTAGATCTAGCGAGGACTGCGACAGCATTGTTTACAGAACGGGTAAACTCATGTTTCAGTGCAAAATCGTGAGGGTGCTTCCTCCAAGTGCGCCAGCGTTTGTCCTTCTCCTTCATGGCGGCTGCACACTCAGGTGTCCACCATTTCCGATCCGTTGACTTCACTGTCAGTGTCTTGGACGGAACGAACTGGGAAACGGCTTTCATGATTGTGGCAGTAACGTGCTCACACGAAGTTTCTGGATTGGCAGTAATGACGGTTGACCAATCAACCTGTCGGAAAAAGGATCAGAGGCGGTTCCAGTCTGCCTTTTCATAGCGCCAGACAGTTCGTTGCACCGCCGCTTCATGGGTAGGAAGAACACCTGTGAAGTCCGAAAGAATTACAGCGTGGTCAGATCGACCAACAGGGGACATTATCTGCGTGGTCACAGGAGAGTTGAATGTGGACATCACCAGGTCGAGTGTGTTATCCCCGCGAGTAGGATTGAACGTGCTGCGTGAGAAAGTGGGCTGTGCATGTGTCTTCGAGGGCTTCCCCCGCAGGTGTGGTCTTCGAGCTATGGAGCCAATTGCGGTTATGCACATTAAAATCACCGGCGAGTATGAGGGTGGCACCAAGTGCACGAGCAGAGGGAAGGATTTCATCAAGATGGTTAATGAGTGTAAGGTCACTGGGCCCCGTCGAACCTGGCCTGTAAGCAGCGCCCAAGACTATCTTTTATCCAGGGGACAATTGAATGGATAGCCAAATGAGTTCGTGATGTGGAGAAAATAGCTCATCAATTACCATGGCTGAGAGTGTAGATCTGATCCATACCGCCACTCCGCCACCGCGTGCTTTTCGATCCAGCCGGAAGGTGGTGCAGCCAGGGAATGTGGAGTCGGATGGTGGGACGGTTTCAGAGGAAAACTTTGTTTCCGTCACTACTGCTATGTCGGGATTATGCTGGTGCAGTGTGTGCTAGAACTCAGCTAGCTTGTTTCCTAAGCTAAATGCATTGGTGCAAAGGAGTCTGAGTGAACATTTAACGGTATTGACTACATACATTTAAAAAAGATACAGCTAAAGAAATTGTGTTGTGATGATCTATCATTACTAATAAGACATTATAGTTCTAACAGTTCTTACGGTTTTCATGCTTCTACAGTAAGCTTGCTGAAGCGAGATCCAGAAACATTCTCTTTTCCCCGCTTTCCCTTCTTTCCCTGAGCTGCCACGCAAGGTTCTGTGGATTTACTGGTTGGCGATGACTCATGGCGTTTTCCACGACGTAGGGGAGGCACTTCTACAAACTCCTTCATCCAATCGTGGTCAGCGGCATCACTCAGGAGTTTGTTGATTCGAAGGTCCTGGGAGGCAGACCGGGACTTATCCTCCGATTGGTGAACAGGTTCCTCAGGTTGTGAATAGGCTTGGTCAGAAGCGCATTTGTCCAAGCACTGTTCGGCCGGCTGACTGGCAGGTTCAACAGTCCCATGCTCTGCAACTGGAAGAGATTGTGTCAAACAAGGCTTCTGACTAGTAGGGTTATCATCGTGTTGTTCAGTCTGAGAGTTGTTGTCGGTGGGTTTCGAAGAAGCCTTGCCGGGCTCCGTGGCAAAAGACATACTCGCAGAGCTAGAAGTACTCGCTATCTGAGAGTCTTTCAAGACCGGTGCCTCAGCGTTGGATTTACACAACTCCGATAGTACGTCAGGTGAGGGGGTCTCCCATCGCCTGGTGTGCGCTGAAGGCATCCGTTGTTTCCGGACTGGGCATGCACTGGCCAAGTGAGCAGGGGAGTCGCAGATGCGGCACGTGGGTTTTTGATCTTCGTAGTGAACTCTGAATCTTGTACTGCCTGTTGTACTGACATACGATGGAATGGCCACGCCAGGTGTCAGCATAAAAGTGGCGAATCTGACCCCAGTGGTGGCAAATTTGCCAGACTTCAACTTCAGGCGGCCATGTCGAACTGTACCTACTACCGTACCGTACGAAGATAATGCTGCAATGACTGCGGGATCTGAAATCCAGACAGGAATGTCGTGCATGTGCAACTGAATGTGTGGATTTACCAATGGCGCAGGGACAATTTGTTGTCCTCAAACGGAGAAACCTTCAAGGGAAAGTTTTCTGATTGATTCTTGGCAGCTGAGCGTGATGTGGCATCTGCCTGTGCTTAGCAGTTCAATGGATACAATATCCTCATATCCGTGACCCTCTAGAGCTTCTAAATAGTCATGAATGCTTACTTGTTTCAAAGCTGGGAAAGAAGCAGTACAGCTCTTCAGGTGGGCGGGTGCAACACCTCTCCATGCGTCCAAGCGCTGGTCACCCGTCGTTGCAACATTTGCAGGGTCAGTCTCTGCCTCCATGCCGTCTGCTAATGCTTTACTATCAGTATACTGTGAAATACGGACCTAAACGGCCATTTCTACCGGAGCCCAAAAAACGCAAACCAGCCTCGAAGTGAGATATCTGGTACTATTGCGCACACCGTCCGCAAATGGCGCTATGCCGACTCCGCTAGCAAGTGATGGACCCTCGGTCACCTAGCCAACAGCTAAATCCTCTTGCCCAACCTGTTGTGCCCCACGCAAGTCCATCACACCCTTCCCCTCAATGCGATACATATTCTTCTAAATCTATTGGTCATATTCCACTTGCACCACCATTCCTTCCTGATTCTGGACGACAAACTACTAAAACTCCTAATCAACCTGCCCAATTACCTTCATCCTTCTCAGTGCTCTCACTTAACTGCCGCTCCATAGTAAATAAGCTAGCTGAGCTTAGTCAAGTCTGTGAGCAGTATTCTCCAGACATAATCTGCCTATGTGAAACGTGGCTGACAGCTGCCATAGACGTCTCAATTCCAGGCTACACGTCATACCGCCTGGACCGCCCACCTACGACCAGCTCTGATAACCTGCCAGCAAGAGGCTATGGCGGTGTTGCTACTCTTGTATCTGACAGATCGTTCATGTCCATCAAGCGCCGCTTCGACCTTGAGCGCTGTGGACTGGAGGCGGTTTGGCTCGAATTGCGGCCAGTGATCCTTCCCTCACTCTCCCTCATCATCTGCTCTGTTTACAGACCCCCTAGAGACAGCATCTCCCAAGTCCAGGCATTTAGTGACCTCCTAGAGGACTGTCTGTCCAACATTAGCCTCCCCAATTCTGCGATTGTACTTGCAGGAGACTTGAATGCTCGCCACTCTGACTGGTCTCCTAGAGACACCACGAATCGTGCTGGAAGGGAGTTCCGTAACCCCTTTTCTTGTTTTGGCCTTGAGCAAATGGTGACATTCCCCACACACTTTACCCCCCCCCCCATGGCTCAACATCGTGTGTTGACGTTGTGCTCACGGATCATCCTCACCTACTACTCTCTGTTACATCTCTTGCTCCTCTTGGTGCATCTGACCACGCACAGATCCTCAGTCACTTCCTACTGCCTACTGACGCTGTTTATCGTGAGGAACCTGCTGCAAACGGATATCCCGCTGCTGCACCCCAATACCACTTCAGGAATGTTCCTGCAAAGCCGGAATATGACTTTAAATCCGTGCCATCTTCCGTCTGGGATAGTGTGAATGCAGAGCTCACTGATATTGACTGGAGTTGGCATCTGCGTGCCTGCAACGTCAATGATGCGCTTTCGCACTTTTCTTCCATTCTCAACAGTGCCCCTGAGAAGCACCTCTGGCCATTCGGAAAGCAGCCGTATTCTCACAGCTGCCCACGGCCCAGTCAGCCACCCTGGGTTGATGCCCATCTCCGCACAGCAAACAAGTGGAAATAATGATCTTTATATAGCATTTTCAAGAAGTACCCAACACAACAAAACAAACATGCATACCAAAAGCAGCGAAATATTGTGAAAACCCTGACGCGAACAATGTACAGAGCTTATATCCGCTCAGTGCAAACTACTTTGCAGGGTAGACACCGTCCATCGGTTCACCAGTTTGTGAGACAAGCACGAATTCGAAATGTATCACGGGAAATTCTGTCACTCACCACAGGGACTCAGCAGGCGGCTGACCCTTTGGCCAAAGCTACCGCATTAAACGCCCAGTTTGCCTCTGTGACTCGGCCAGATGACCCGTTGCTCTCTATTCCCCCTATTGTCACCCCCTCGGAGCCCTCAGCTTGTTTCACGTCCGTCATCACCACAACTGCCACTGTCCGGCGTCATCTGAAGAAGCTTCCGACGTGCACGGCATCTGGTCCCGACGGCATCCCCAACCGGGTCCTCAAAGCCCTGGCACCATCCATAGCTTTCCCTTTGTGCCATATTTTCAACATGTCATTTACCACGGGCATATTCCCTTCCGCATGGAAAACAGCGAAAGTCATACCTGTATACAAGAAAGGTTCCCGCCACGAACCTGCAAACTACCGCCATATCTCTCTTCTTCCCTGCGTGTCCAAAGTATGTGAACGCATCTTTTATGATCACTTATACAGACATGTTTCGCCGTTTCTGAGTCCCACACAATCTGGGTTTCGTAAAGGCGAATCCACCTCCCTTCAACTGACCCGCATCGTGCAGCAGGTGTGCCAGCATAGGGATAACAGAGCGCTTGCTGGTATTTGCTTCCTTGACTTGGCCAAAGCGTTTGATACCGTCTGGCATCGAGGACCTTTGGCCAAGCTCGAGCATGCATTCAGGGTACGTAAACAACCACTCTCCTGGCTGAAATCTTATCTCTCTGGGCGTTATCAGTACGTAACTGTGCTTGGCACATCCTAGGCTGCAGAGCCAGCATTGCCAGGCGTTCCTCAAGGACGGGGGTTTGTAGTTGACGAGTGTGGTTGCGAGTTTTTTTTACGTCTGACGTCTTGCTCCCCCAACCGGGAGCATGGCGTCCATTGACTTCGGAATTTTGGATAGTGAAGGCTTGGAGTCACTGGCAAAGGCCAATAACGTCAAGTGGGCCGGCCTGAGCCGGGTGCAATTGGTTGGCGCCCTGAGGGGAAAGTTGCAACCACTGGACGATCAGATCGACACACACAGGGTCACAAAGCAGGCAGGCGGATGTGAATGTACCAGTACTGATGCTACTGCGCTAACGAAGATGATGGTTGACCTGATGGAGACGGTCCGAAACCTGGTAGCAGAAGTTTCCGACCTACGAAAAATCTCTCTCGAAAAGGAGAAAAGAAAAGATGCCGCCATTGCAGAACTCAGGGAGGAGCTTCGCGCCCTGACACAACATCACCAGCCCATCGATGTCTCTAATCGCGCCCTCGACAGCCGCCAGGATGAGTACTCGTACCGAGCAGCTACAAACATTCCCGCCACGGGTGTACCAGTAGTACCCGCATCCGCACCAACAGGGCTTGAAACCGCAGCTCTGGGCGAGACGTACGCTAATCGTACCTTCTCTACACCACGAACAAGCAACGCCAGTCGTACTACTGACAAGCCTGTCAGCACCAAGTACGACTGGTCGATCGTACGTGAAGCCGCCAACCGCCACAGGAAGCCCGCAGATCTGCGTGGAGGTAAGAAAATAACACGCAGAGTTGTATTCGTTGGGGGCATCAATATCAACTGCAGTGCTGATGATCTTGTTCCGTACTGTAGAAAGAAGAATGTGGAAGTTACTGGCTGTAAACTGATCCCCTCCAGAACAGTGTATGGCACGTTGTACGCACATCTGACAGTTGCTGAGCATGACGAAAGAAATGTTCTGGAAAACGATTTCTGGCCCGAGCATGTAACAGCACGAGAATGGAAGTTCAAGAACCCACCCCTCCCCAAGAAATCATAAACTGTGATGTTGAATCCACACGCACCCATCTTTTTCCCCACTAGGACCACATCGACACCATCATCTAACAGTGTGTCAGGGCAACTGAACCCAGATGCACCTACCTTCACTCTCCCATCACCATACGATACCCCAGCCTTCATACCAAACAAACATCCCCATCATATGCGGCTAGCCACAACCAATGCTTGCAGCTGGTATCCAAAGGCCGATGAAATTAATAACATATTTGGTACTTCAGACATGGACATATTAGGCATCACCGAAACCTGGCTAACTCAGAAAATTCCTAACTCTGTATTATTGCCAACTGCCGCTTTTGACATAGTGCGAAGAGACCGCCCATCTCATGTCGCTCTGCGTGGCGGTGGTGTTGCTTTCTTACTCCGACCAGGACTCGCCTACGTCAGACGAGCAGACCTCGAGCCTGCCAACACCAACCTTGAAATCCTATGCATTCAACTTAAAAATGGCCACAAAGATGTCTATATTTTCTGCTGTTATCGGCCACCAAGGCAGGATCATTCAACCTTCCTCTCTGGCTTGCGTGAGTCCATCTCTTCCATTACGGACACTACGGCTTCCATTATCATCCTCGGTGACTTTAATGCTCGGCACAACGAATGGTATAGGCAGGACCCGAACACTGCTGCTGGAAGATGCCTTGTCGAACGGCTGGATGATACTGGTTTTACACAACTTGTACGCGACCGCCCAACACGTTTCTCCGCCGCAGGTCAGAGCTCTTCTCTCCTTGACCTTGTTCTTTGTAACCAACCATTCCTCATCCACAACCTCACCACACTTCCCCCTGTTTCTGATCACTGTCCTGTGGTATTTGATCTCGCAATACAGACTCGTTCCCAGCAACCAGTGCACTCTGATTTGCTCGTGAACAACTATGCAGCCACAGACTGGCCCGCACTTAATAACCACCTTTGGAGCCTCCCTCTTCTCGCTGCTGTACAAGAAGCCAGTAGTACAGATGAAGCATGGGTCTCCTGGCGAACACTAGTTGACACAGCCATATTATCTTTTGTTCCGAAGGTTCGAAAACGAACAAATCGTTATGGAAAGCCTTGGTTCACCTCTGTGCACCATCGCCTCCGTCAACGTCGAGATCGACTATTTGCTGCAGCAAAACGTGTCAATACCCCTGAGTGCTGGGCTGCTTATCGCATTTCAAGGAACTGCCTCGTCGCTGCCATCCGTAAAGCTAAACGTCACTTCTACGACCAGATGTCAGAAGGCCTTCATGCAGATCGAGGATCTTATGACTGGTGGAAGAGAGTCAAGAAAATGTGCCACATCAATTGTCCTCACACCGCTATACCTGATATACAAGGAGTCGATACCTTAGCGGTTACCGACCCTGAGAAAGCGAACATCTTCTGTCAACAGTTCGCCAAGAATAGTCAAGCTACACCGTCGTCGGATGCAGATCATCGTGATCTCGCCATGCCTTCTTCTTCGGAAACATTTGCCATCCGCCCTCTGTCTATCGTGGAAGTATTCAAGGCACTGTCGACCCTAAGTGTGCGAAAGTCTACAGCTGGCAGTCTTCCTAACAGGATCCTACGAGAGACAGCAGAAGTGCTCGCCCAATCCCTCACTGCTCTCTTTAACCGCTGCACCACTTACCGATCCCAACCCCTTGAGTGGAAAGTTGCAATCGTTACCCCAATTTACAAGGGTAAGGGAAGTCGCAATGACCCTGCTAACTACCGGCCGATATCTCTGCTGAATGGTGTGGCAAAATGCTACGAAGCGTTAATCAGCCGCCAGGTGTACGCGTTTGTAGCGAAACACAAACTACTGTCGCCGAAACAGTTCGGGTTTCGCCACCACCGAAGCACGGTTGACCAACTTGTGCATATCACATCAACTGTCAGCTCTGCATTTGATAACCGGGCCCAGTGTGATGCCGTCTTTCTCGATTTCTCGAAGGCATTTGATCGTACCAGCCATCGCCTCCTAGCCTCATGTCTGTCCGGTTGGTGTGCACCTGACTCATTCGCGTGGCTGATGGACTTCCTGGAAGGCCGATCGATGTCTGTGCGGGTCGGAACCTCCTTATCAACCCATATGTCGCTCACCGCTGGTGTGCCACAAGGCTCCCACCTAGGCCCTCTATTATTCAACCTTTCTATCAACTCCCTTCCCAGCATTCCCCAATCCAGCGATCTGACTCTGTTTGCGGATGATTCCAACATGGTCTGCGTTTCTCCGCCTACTGTCGTACCCGCCGCGCACACTGCCTCCCTGCAACTAGACCTTGATAGATGTGTGAACTGGTCCCATAAAGCTGAAGCAGTTTTCAATGCTAACAAATGTGTCCATGTTCCCTTTTGCAGACCTAAATCAAACCCACCTGATCCCAGGACCGTCACCATGGCCGGTACGTTACTGACCCAGCCCTCTTCCCACCGCCATCTGGGCATCATCCTCACTCCTTCACTCAATCTGTCCCCCCATATTCAACACATTGCCAGCAAATTTCGAGGTCGGGTTTTTCTTTTAAACCACATGTCCAACTTCCTTCCTTTTCCTGCTGTGAATCTTTTGTATAAATGTTATGTTCGTCCCCTCCTTGAATATGCTGTTCCCGTTTGGATGTTTTCCGTTTCAGCCACCATGTCCACAACCCTTGATAAACTGCAGGCTACTGCTGCTAGAGCATACTTAAATAGTAAACTCAAGCGTCGGCCTGACTGGACGACTTCCAAAGAAGACCTCAATGTTCTGTCCTCTTGGGAATCGTTAGCATGGCGACGGCAGATTCTTGGCCTTGTCTATTTCCACCATGTATTCTCCCAATACCCCTCCTTGTTGTCTCACTTCCAGCTACCCTCTTCCCAAAGCAGTCGTCACCCTTCATCCATAATTCTTCCTAAAGCTGGCACCTTCTTTCGTAAATCAACCCTTTTTTCTTTGAGTGTTGCCTGGAATAAACTTCCTGAAGATATTCGTTCACTCTCTACAACAGCGAAATTTAGTATTGCTGTTCGTCGGTATCATTCGCAATCTATGTTTTCTTTGAAAGGTATTCCTGACTTTTGTGTCTAGGCTAACCACATCTATGATAGTTTCAATAGTTTGTGTATATGTCAGTTATAGTAGTCCGCAATGCTGCTTTTCTAATTCTCATTATGATTAGCATGCAATGTACTACCCGAAGTACTGAATTTACTTCTTCTGCACTCTATATTCTAATGTATCTTCTACCTCTTCTCCCTTACGAACATACTTTCTCATTTTCCATACTTATATAGGAGACTCCCTTCGATAGGCATCTATTTGCCTCTGGAGGATCCGTGAAATAAAAATCAATCAATCAAAAAGGACCAATTCTTGGTCCCCTACTATTAATATTTAGAACGAGGTCTGTCTCGTTGTCCAGGAAACGACCAATCAGCGACATTCCCGCCAAGGGCCTTATCAGAGTTTAAAGCCCGCTCAATCGTTATTTTATTACTCTTGATGACGCGTCGAGGGCCTTGGATTAGTTTAAAGCCCGCTGAATATACTCTAAACTGGTGCGTACAACTCCCTGTATGCATTATAGTACGGTGCAGGTAATGAACTCTGCATAAAATGTACGGTGTACTACTAAAAGCTACGCATTTCAGAAGTGTGTACGGTTTTTGCCTCCCGTATTCTTTCATCTGTACGAATTTCCTTTGTCAACAGCTTGTGGAAACCTATAAAAACCGAAGATCAAAGTCATTAGAGGTATCGACAAGGGGCCCTCAAAGCCCCTAAATCGCTCCACAAGCTATGAATAAGAATGAAGCTCGCAATAAGAGCCCAGCATTTCATTTGCTGCTACAGTATTCTACTTTTAGCAGCCGTTGCACTTTCCAGGAGCCAATGCTAACGTTAAAATTGTTCATGAACACAAACACCTTGGTGTTATATTCGACAGCCATAATTATTGCCTGGTCCCCACAGGTCCAGTCAGTATGCAAGCGAGCTAGCTCCTCCCTTGGCATGTTGCAACCTCACTGCCACCATTTAAATGACCATTGCCGAAAATTGTTCTTTACGTCGTATATTCTACCTATATTTGATTACTGTGACACAGCGTGGTGCGGTCTGTCTCAGGCCCTTGTTCAAACTCTGGAAATACACCAGCGTCTGCTTCTAAAAATCCTGTTTCGCAAAAATCAAACATTCTCCTCCCAACGTCTCTACAGTTTAGCTTCAGTATCTCCCCTCTTAGGCGCCGGTCACACATGCATGGCGCTTTTGCGACACCACCAAAGCTGCACCACAAAAGTTGGGATATCCCCGGATCACCATGGATACTGCGCCTGGCGCCACTGGCGCCACGGCGGCAATCTCAAAAGCGCCACAACCAAAAAATTGGTGGCGAAACACAAAAGCGGTAGTGCAACTTTTGCGGCGTTGTCGTTGTTGGATCTCTTGGATCTTGGAAAAATTAGTTTTTCATCTCTCGTCATGAAGTGGACTGCTGACCAAGAGCAACTGCTCCTCTCCCTCTATTTCGAGGTCAACCATCCGACATGGGACTCGACTCAGGCGTCCACCGATGCTCAAGGAGCTTCCGCAAGATTCAAACGAAGAGAAATTGAACAACATGAATATTGAGGCAATCTCCATAGCTCTCCGCAGTCGCTGGTCACGACGTAGTCGGCGATTCTGGGCGTTTCTGCGATCCATACCAGCGCAGGAAAGGAATTTTGAGGCTACAGTCTTTTTCAGAGAAGTTTTACGACACCTGTGGAGACCCGTGAAGCTGCCTGCGTACCAAAGCCTTTGCATGTGTGACCGCCGGCAGAAAAGAGCCGCAAAGGCGCCCACTGCCAGCGTGTTGGAGGCAGCCGCAAAAGCGGTGTCGCCACCTGCATGTGTGACCGGCGCCTTAGAGCGACACCAGCAACATCTTAGCATCCTTGTACACATGATCTTATTAGACCTGGCTCCAAAACACTTTGCTAAGTATAACTGGTTTGTGTCCACCAGATCAACACGTCATTCCTTCTCATTACCCCGTGCCAATACCTCCCTGTTTCTGAAATCTCCTATCTTCTCTGCGTACACTCTCTGGTCTTCCCTGCCAACTAGCCTTAAAGCATGCACAGACATTAAGGAGTTCAAGCTTCAGCTTCTTCGTCCTAAATAATCTCACCATTTTCGTCATGCCTCCCCTTGCAGTACTCTCTTTGTTTCTCTCCTTATTATTCAGTTCGCCGTGGTTGGCTACCACCCGACTTCTCATTTATATTGGCAGTCTTCTGACGAGCCAGGAGATGTTGAATTAATAATAATAATAGTTAATAATAATAATAATAATAATAATAATAATTTGAAACTCGGATGTTGAGCCATAAATAAATGTAAAAGAGAAAAGGACATATGGATACGAGTTAAGAGATGTGTTGAAGTTAGGTGTCAGGACGTCGAATGTCTCAGTACTCTGTCAGTTTTGTGCCTAGTTATTGCACTTTCTGACTGTATACAGTATCATGTTACAGTGATGGAGAGTTACTCTAAACTCGTATCCATATGTCCTTTTCTCTTTTACAATAATAATAATAATTTTAGAATTGCGATCAACAGAACGAGCTGAACCGACATTTCACAAAGGCTTTTATTATATTCAAAAAACGAGTGGATACGAAGGCAGTGAAGAACATGGAAGAAAGAAAAAATGTGATATGGAGAAAATGATGAACAAAAAATCGTACTTCGAACTAGTTTTCCTGCTTCCTGAGGTGCTTCCTGAGGAGTGTTGTGCGAAAATTAGTTCGAAGTACGATTTTTTGTTCATCATTTTCTCCATATCACATTTTTTCTTTCTTCCATGTTCTTCACTGCCTTTGTAATAGTTTTACCTTGACACTGCTTGCTTGTCTTATGGTAACACCTTGTGTTCCTACTATTCTCACTCCTGCGGTTCTCGCCTTTCTTTTGCTTTATAACCTCAGGTTTGAACATCATTCGGGGAATTCTCCAATCAATCAAGTCTATACTGTTACACTGGTAGCTTGAGGATGGTTGAGATCATCGTTTGCCCTTTGACGTGCCTTGTGCTATGGCCGCTACTGCTCTGCTATACGCCGCTTTCCGTGAGATCCGCCGCGCTCGGGACAACGTGGCTGCTACAGTTGGACGACATCAATTACCTGCTACATCAAGCTCAAGTCCTCCGGATCTAGCCCCGTGTCGATCGCGTTCTCTCTCCCAGACAAGCCCGAGCGTCAAACGCGTTACCAGAGAACCGAATGTTTTCCATGGCAACCCTTCCGAGTTCAAAGAGTGGGTATTTACGGTCGAGTTAGCCTTGAAGTGCTCACCTCAAGGTGACCCGGAGAGCCAAGTTAACTTTGCGGCTAGCTACCTCGCTGGGAATGCGCGTCTTTGGCTAATTTCTTCCATGGAAGCAGGTGAGCAATTTTCGGATTGGCATTCTTTGAAAAGCGCCCTAGCGCGAGTGTATGGCCCGCACTATGACAGGGAAAGAGTGCGGTTGGATATGTTCTCTATCCAACAGCGTGGGTCAATTGAATCGTACGTAACGGAGTTTTCTCGGCTAAGTTTACAGGTGCCGGAACTTGACGAACTCTCCAGAGCCTTGCTATTTGTCAACGCCTGCACGGTAACATGCGGACCTTGGTAGTGAAGGAACACCCCACTACACTGTCAGCCGCCGTTCAGTCAGCGCTAGCAGTCGCCTCAGACAGCCGATTTCAGCGCAGACCACCACTGGCGACCGCGCCGGGATTCGCACCACCATCAGGTAGCGGAAAGCTAACAAAACTAAGCCCCGAGGAACGTGAGACATTACGAGCCCAGGGGAGCTGCTTCGCATGTCGTCGACCAGGCCATATGGCCCAGAATTGCCCGCAGCATCGAGATCACCCAAACGGTGGACGTAAGTAAGGCCGATGCGATTACTGACGCAGCAAGAAAAGGCATCACCTGCGTGTAGTGTGTGCTCCGTCTCTACCCGTAACCGATTCAGTAGCCTCGCTGTGGAGGATGTTGACGATGATGCTGAATGCTCCGAAGCCAATTTCAAGCGAGATGTTACACCAACTATTGAGGCCCAGGTTACCAGCGTCAATGTGGAAACGGAACATGAGCTCCTGCGTGTAGAAGGCAAAATCAACGGTCGTCGCGCGCTTATGTTAATAGATTCGGGCTCGACCCATGATTTCATTGCCGAACAGTTTTCCAGGAGAGTTAACCTGCCAACCGAAATTGGCTCGGAAAACCTGAATGTCACGCTGGCTGATGGAGCATCAAGCTCGTTTCCCATGGAGACGACCCATGAATTGAAGGTTATCGTAGGCGACTTCAGCGATAACCAAACCTTCACGGTGTTCCCCCTTCATCGCTATGACGCTATATTGGGGAAACCTTGGTTAACGCGTAACAATCCAGACATAAACTTCCGGACGAATAAAGTCAGGTTGAAATCGAATGGTTTGCCTTGTGCGTCGCCCAGTCAAAGCGAACCGACCGCTCCTGTGGAGGCGATGTTCATATCTGGTCGTCAGGCTAGGCATGCCCTTAGGAGTGGAGACGAAGGTGTTCTGGCGTGGGTCAGCGTAGAAGACGGCATTGGCAAGGAACCTCCCGACAAATCCACTCAGAACGAGCACCCAGATCTCAAGGCCATGTTCCGCGACTATGACGATCTTTTCCCGGATGATCTGCCAGCTAGACTCCCACCAGAGAGGTCTGTAGACCACGAAATCCGCCTGGAGGAAGGCTCATCACCCCCATCGCGACCTGCCTATCGCCTGCCCAGGCCAGAAATGGAGGAATTGAAGAAACAGCTCACAGAACTCTTGAAAAAGGGTTTCGTAGAACCAAGTAAGTCCCCCTTTGGTGCACCGGTGTTTTTTGTCAAGAAAGCTGATGGTTCGTTACGCATGGTCTGCGATTGGAGGGTGCTAAACAAGATAACTGTTAAGAACAAGGCGTGCTTGCCCAATGTGGATGATTTATTCGATACCGTACAGGGCGCTAGGTACTTCACGAAACTAGACCTCCGATCAGGGTATAATCAGATTCGCATTCAAGCTGAGGACGTGCCCAAAACCGCGATTAACACTCCCTTTGGGAATTACCAATTTAGGGTCATGGGATTTGGTCTCACCAATGCACCGGCAACATTTCAATCCATGATGAATACGATTCTTCAACCATATCTGAGGGAGTTCGTAGTCGTGTTCCTAGATGACATACTCATCTTCAGCAAAACGTGGTCGGAGCATATGCAGCATGTCCGGTCGGTATTGAGCGTGCTCCGGGACAACCAGTTATTTTGCAAACGGTCAAAATGTGAATTTGGCGTGGAGAGTGTGCGGTTCCTGGGACATTGCATCGATGGACTGCACATCGCCCCTGACCCAGACAAGATTGCCGCAGTAAATGTCTGGCCCGCTCCGACTTCCGTCACAGAGGTGAGGCAATTTCTTGGATTTACGAACTATTTTAGGCGATTCATAGATCAATACTCATCGCTCTCTAAGTGTAACAGTATAGACTTGATTGATTGGAGAATTCCCCGAATGATGTTCAAACCAGAGGTTATAAAGCAAAAGAAAGGCGAGAACCGCAGGAGTGAGAATAGTAGGAACACAATGTGTTACCATAAGACAAGCAAGAAGTGTCAAGGTAAAACTATTACACTCTCCCGGCCCCATAGGAAGCCCAAGGTTCTATTAGATAACACAATCCAGTTAGGAGATGCAATTGTGGAAAGGGGAATATTAAATAATCACTCATGCACATGCATAACCACATTGAAGTGTAATCCAACTCAACTTCATCACTCTCACAAGGAGATGACGCAAAACTATATCAGTCTATAACATATTATTAACTATCTCAGTAAGAGATGCATATGGCTCAGCCCAGTTAGATCAAGGCTGCTGTCGTTGTGAGGCTAGATAGTTCTGCAGCGGTTTAATATTCCGACCAGACTCATCACATAGGTTGCCAGCGGGCTCCCACGTAGCTTCGCTGCTGGGGTAACCCTTCCAATGCACCAGGAAGTGTTGCTCACCACTGCGGTGTCGGTGATTCAAAACGGCTTCGACAACATAGCGTGTGTGTCCATCTAGATCTGTGAAGGGCGGAGGCGGGGGTTGGTGTCTTCCAGGAATCGTGTTCTCTTCGTAGCGTTTAAGAGCAGTGACATTAAACACGGGATGGCAGCGAATTTCACGGGGTAGTTCCAAGCGAAAAGCATTCGCTCCAATCTTAGCCTGGATACGATACGGACCAAACCACTTGGGTTGCAACTTCCGAGAGGGCTGGCCACGAGCTTCCGGGGTCAGTAGAAAGTCTCTGTAGACAAGAACGCTATCACCAACCTTCAAATCACTGGGCGTTCTCGTCTTGTCTGCGTATAGAGCTTGCCTTGACTGGGCGTCGAGCATTGCATCTCGAGCTATCCTTAGTGCGGCTTCCTGCTCATGACGCCAATCGACCGAATCACTCCTTTCCCCTCCCGTAAGAATGAATTCGGGTGGGGACTTAGGGTCAAACCCATAGTTCAGATAGAACGGTGTATTAGCTACAGATGACTGTTGTGAACTATTTATTGCAAACTCGCAGAGTGGTAGAAGCGAATCCCAATTGTCCTGTCTCAAGTTCACAAATGCTCTTAGAACATCTCCCACTTGCCGGTTAACTCTCTCTGTCAAACCATCCGTTTGAGGGTGGTTAGCAGTGCTGAATGCCAATTTAGTTCCTAGCTGAGAGAATACTTCTTTGAAAAAAGCTGCAGTGAATCGTGGATCGCGATCGGAAACAATGGTCGAGCTCAGCCCGTGCAGACGAAACACGTTTTGAATATACAGTTGAGCGCTGCCCTTAGCATCAATCTTCGAGTTTGTTGGAACAAGATGTACGCATTTCGTAAGTCGGTCCACAAAGGTGTAAATTGCGTCGAAGCCACGAGAAGTAAGGGGCAATCCAACAATAAAATCCATTGAGATATCCTGCCAAGGACTATTAGGTATTGGAAGTGACTGGAGAAGCCCTGTTCGTGGCTGACCTCCCTTCGTTCGCTGGCAGAGATCACAGGTTTTGACAAATCTCTTGATATCGAGACCCATTCGGGGCCAGTAGAAAAAACGTGCTAGGCGGAAGTACGTTCGATCACGACCCGGGTGGCCAGCCGTTGCACACTCATGGTGTTCTTGAATGAGCTTTAACCGGACACCGCACTGTGGTATGCACAACCGGTTATTGGGGGATGCCTTGAGGTACAAGCGATCAGTGGATTCGTCCCAATAATAGCGATCATGCAAATTATCTCGGAGAGAATGCTTCAATCTATCTATGATGGGAGTTAGCTCTTTGTCTCTCTGGTAGGCATCTGATATTGTATTGGACACGTCATCATTCATTGCTAAAGCATACTCAATAGCATTCAAACTTGGTACTGCATTCTCCACGAGGTTACTCTCATGGAGATCTGGGCGACGCGAAAGGGGATCTGCAGGGTTCTCTCTGCCGGGTCTGTGACGGACTGTGTAGTCATAGCCAGCTAGGAATTCAACCCATCGCGCCTCTCTCTTTGTAATGCTTGGTTTTGTCTTCAGATAAACTACCGCCATGTTGTCGGTAATGACCTCAAAGTGTTCAAAGAGGTAAATGCGCCAGGTCTTTAGCGCAAACACTACGGCCAATGTTTCTCTTTCTGTAGCTGTATAATTCTGTTCAGCAGCAGACAATTTTCGGCTAGCATAAGCCACTGGATGCCAGGCATCTTCCTCTAGTTCTTGGAGAAGCACACATCCCAAGGCGAAATCGCTTGCATCTGTTACCACTCTGAATGGTCGGTTCACATCAGCCAGCCGCAATAGGGGCGCATTCAACAAGGCATGCTTTAGCGATTCAAAGGCATGTTGCCGGGAGCTGTTCCACTCGAATTGTGCATTGAAAGTGGAGTGAAAAACTTGTCAGCGCCTTCTAGGTTCAGCCTGGTCCCATAGCTCAGTGGTTAGAGCATTGCTCATGACAAGCAGGGTCCCAGGTTCGAGTCCTGGTGGGTCTGGCGTTTTTTCTCTTTTCAGGCAGTTCACTTCCCCGACTGATCCTTTGAATTTGAAGTTCTCCCATCCTTTCCAAATTTAATCACTTTCTTTCACCTCTGGTAGTTTCCAGAAACTGACCGTGGTTGGTCCCCTGGGGAAGGGAAAAAGACCCAAGTGCCATCAGTATGTGTGGCACGTGTTGTGAGCTGCCTTTGGAGTGAAAAACTTGTCAGCGCCTTCTAGGTTCAGCCTGGTCCCATAGCTCAGTGGTTAGAGCATTGCTCATGACAAGCAGGGTCCCAGGTTCGAGTCCTGGTAGGTCTGGCGTTTTTTTCTCTTTTCAGGCAGTTCACTTCCCCGACTGATCCTTTGAATTTGAAGTTCTCCCATCCTTTCCAAATTTAATCACTTTCTTTCACCTCTGGTAGTTTCCAGAAACTGACCGTGGTTGGTCCCCTGGGGAAGGGAAAAAGACCCAAGTGCCATCAGTATGTGTGGCACGTGTTGTGAGCTGCCTTTGGAGTGAAAAACTTGTCAGCGCCTTCTAGGTTCAGCCTGGTCCCATAGCTCAGTGGTTAGAGCATTGCTCATGACAAGCAGGGTCCCAGGTTCGAGTCCTGGTGGGTCTGGCGTTTTTTTCTCTTTTCAGGCAGTTCACTTCCCCGACTGATCCTTTGAATTTGAAGTTCTCCCATCCTTTCCAAATTTAATCACTTTCTTTCGCCTCTGGTAGTTTCCAGAAACTGACCGTGGTTGGTCCCCTGGGGGAGGGAAAAAGACCCAAGTGCCATCAGTATGTGTGGCACGTGTTGTGAGCTGCCTTTAGAGTGAAAAACTTGTCAGCGCCTTCTAGGTTCAGCCTGGTCCCATAGCTCAGTGGTTAGAGCATTGCTCATGACAAGCAGGGTCCCAGGTTCGAGTCCTGGTGGGTCTGGCGTTTTTTTCTCTTTTCAGGCAGTTCACTTCCCCGACTGATCCTTTGAATTTGAAGTTCTCCCATCCTTTCCAAATTTAATCACTTTCTTTCACCTCTGGTAGTTTCCAGAAACTGACCGTGGTTGGTCCCCTGGGGAAGGGAAAAAGACCCAAGTGCCATCAGTATGTGTGGCACGTGTTGTGAGCTGCCTTTGGAGTGAAAAACTTGTCAGCGCCTTCTAGGATCAGCCTGGTCCCATAGCTCAGTGGTTAGAGCATTGCTCATGACAAGCAGGGTCCCAGGTTCGAGTCCTGGTGGGTCTGGCGTTTTTTTTCTCTTTTCAGGCAGTTCACTTCCCCGACTGATCCTTTGAATTTGAAGTTCTCCCATCCTTTCCAAATTTAATCACTTTCTTTCGCCTCTGGTAGTTTCCAGAAACTGACCGTGGTTGGTCCCCTGGGGGAGGGAAAAAGACCCAAGTGCCATCAGTATGTGTGGCACGTGTTGTGAGCTGCCTTTAGAGTGAAAAACTTGTCAGCGCCTTCTAGGTTCAGCCTGGTCCCATAGCTCAGTGGTTGGAGCATTGCTCAGGAAAAGCAGGGTCCCAGGTTCGAGTCCTGGTGGGTCTGGTGTTTTTTTCTCTTTTCAGGCAGTTCACTTCCCCGACTGATCCTTTGAATTTGAAGTTCTCCCATCCTTTCCAAATATAATCACTTTCTTTCACCTCTGGTAGTTTCCAGAAACTGACCGTGGTTGGTCCCCGGGGGGAGGGGAAAAGACCCAAGTGCCATCAGTATGTGTGGCACGTGTTGTGAGCTGCCTTTGGAGTGAAAAACTTGTCAGCGCCTGCTAGGTTCAGCCTGGTCCCATAGCTCAGTGGTTAGAGCATTGCTCATGACAAGCAGGGTCCCAGGTTCGAGTCCTGGTAGGTCTGGCGTTTTTTTCTCTTTTCAGGCAGTTCACTTCCCCGACTGATCCTTTGAATTTGAAGTTCTCCCATCCTTTCCAAATTTATTCACTTTCTTTCACCTCTGGTAGTTTCCAGAAACTGACCGTGGTTGGTCCCCTGGGGAAGGGAAAAAGACCCAAGTGCCATCAGTATGTGTGGCACGTGTTGTGAGCTGCCTTTGGAGTGAAAAACTTGTCAGCGCCTTCTAGGTTCAGCCTGGTCCCATAGCTCAGTGGTTAGAGCATTGTTCATGACAAGCAGGGTCCCAGGTTCGAGTCCTGGTGGGTCTGGCGTTTTTTTCTCTTTTCAGGCAGTTCACTTCCCCGACTGATCCTTTGAATTTGAAGTTCTCCCATCCTTTCCAAATTTAATCACTTTCTTTCGCCTCTGGTAGTTTCCAGAAACTGACCGTGGTTGGTCCCCTGGGGGAGGGAAAAAGACCCAAGTGCCATCAGTATGTGTGGTCCGTGTTGTGAGCTGCCTTTAGAGTGAAAAACTTGTCAGCGCCTTCTAGGTTCAGCCTGGTCCCATAGCTCAGTGGTTAGAGCATTGCTCATGACAAGCAGGGTCCCAGGTTCGAGTCCTGGTGGGTCTGGCGTTATTTTCTCTTTTCAGGCAGTTCACTTCCCCGACTGATCCTTTGAATTTGAAGTTCTCCCATCCTTTCCAAATTTAATCACTTTCTCTCGCCTCTGGTAGTTTCCAGAAACTGACCGTGGTTGGTCCCCTGGGGGAGGGAAAAAGACCCAAGTGCCATCAGTATGTGTGGCACGTGTTGTGAGCTGCCTTTGGAGTGAAAAACTGGTCAGCGCCTTCTAGGTTCAGCCTGGTCCCATAGCTCAGTGGTTAGAGCATTGCTCATGACAAGCAGGGTCCCAGGTTCGAGTCCTGGTGGGTCTGGCGTTTTTTTCTCTTTTCAGGCAGTTCACTTCCCCGACTGATCCTTTGAATTTGAAGTTCTCCCATCCTTTCCAAATTTAATCACTTTCTTTCGCCTCTGGTAGTTTCCAGAAACTGACCGTGGTTGGTCCCCTGGGGGAGGGAAAAAGACCCAAGTGCCATCAGTATGTGTGGCACGTGTTGTGAGCTGCCTTTGGAGTGAAAAACTTGTCAGCGCCTTCTAGGTTCAGCCTGGTCCCATAGCTCAGTGGTTAGAGCATTGCTCATGACGAGCAGGGTCCCAGGTTCGAGTCCTGGTGGGTCTGGCGTTTTTTTCTCTTTTCAGGCAGTTCACTTCCCCGACTGATCCTTTGAATTTGAAGTTCTCCCATCCTTTCCAAATTTAATCACTTTCTTTCACCTCTGGTAGTTTCCAGAAACTGACCGTGGTTGGTCCCCTGGGGGAGGGAAAAAGACCCAAGTGCCATCAGTATGTGTGGCACGTGTTGTGAGCTGCCTTTGGAGTGAAAAACTTGTCAGCGCCTTCTAGGTTCAGCCTGGTCCCATAGCTCAGTGGTTAGAGCATTGCTCATGACAAGCAGGGTCCCAGGTTCGAGTCCTGGTGGGTCTGGCGTTTTTTTCTCTTTTCAGGCAGTTCACTTCCCCGACTGATCCTTTGAATTTGAAGTTCTCCCATCCTTTCCAAATTTAATCACGTTCTTTCACCTCTGGTAGTTTCCAGAAACTGACCGTGGTTGGTCCCTGGGGGGAGGGAAAAAGACCCAAGTGCCATCAGTATGTGTGGCACGTGTTGTGAGCTGCCTTTGGAGTGAAAAACTTGTCAGCGCCTTCTAGGTTCAGCCTGGTCCCATAGCTCAGTGGTTAGAGCATTGCTCATGACAAGCAGGGTCCCAGGTTCGAGTCCTGGTGGGTCTGGCGTTTTTTTCTCTTTTCAGGCAGTTCACTTCCCCGACTGATCCTTTGAATTTGAAGTTCTCCCATCCTTTCCAAATTTAATCACTTTCTTTCGCCTCTGGTAGTTTCCAGAAACTGACCGTGGTTGGTCCCCTGGGGGAGGGAAAAAGACCCAAGTGCCATCAGTATGTGTGGCACGTGTTGTGAGCTGTCTTTGGAGTGAAAAACTTGTCAGCGCCTTCTAGGTTCAGCCTGGTCCCATAGCTCAGTGGTTAGAGCATTGCTCATGACAAGCAGGGTCCCAGGTTCGAGTCCTGGTGGGTCTGGCGTTTTTTTCTCTTTTCAGGCAGTTCACTTCCCCGACTGATCCTTTGAATTTGAAGTTCTCCCATCCTTTCCAAATTTAATCACTTTCTTTCGCCTCTGGTAGTTTCCAGAAACTGACCGTGGTTGGTCCCCTGGGGGAGGGAAAAAGACCCAAGTGCCATCAGTATGTGTGGCACGTGTTGTGAGCTGCCTTTGGAGTGAAAAACTTGTCAGCGCCTTCTAGGTTCAGCCTGGTCCTAAAGCTCAGTGGTTAGAGCATTGCTCATGACAAGCAGGGTCCCAGGTTCGAGTCCTGGTTGGGTCTGGCGTTTTTTTCTCTTTTCAGGCAGTTCACTTCCCCGACTGATCCTTTGAATTTGAAGTTCTCCCATCCTTTCCAAATTTTAGTCACTTTCTTTCTCCTCTGGTAGTTTCCAGAAACTGATCGTGGTTGGTCCCCTGCGGGAGGGAAAAAGACCCAAGTGCCATCAGTATGTGTGGCACGTGTTGTGAGCTGCCTTTGGAGTGAAAAACTTGTCAGCGCCTTCTAGGTTCAGCCTGGTCCCATAGCTCAGTGGTTAGAGTATTGCTCATGAAAAGCAGGGTCCCAGGTTCGAGTCCTGGTGGGTCTGGCGTTTTTTTCTCTTTTCAGGCAGTTCACTTCCCCGACTGATCCTTTGAATTTGAAGTTCTCCCATCCTTTCCAAATTTAATCACTTTCTTTCACCTCTGGTAGTTTCCAGAAACTGACCGTGGTTGGTCCCCTGGGGGAGGGAAAAAGACCCAAGTGCCATCAGTATGTGTGGCACGTGTTGTGAGCTGTCTTTGGAGTGAAAAACTTGTCAGCGCCTTCTAGGTTCAGCCTGGTCCCATAGCTCAGTGGTTAGAGCATTGCTCATGACAAGCAGGGTCCCAGGTTCGAGTCCTGGTGGGTCTGGCGTTTTTTTCTCTTTTCAGGCAGTTCACTTCCCCGACTGATCCTTTGAATTTGAAGTTCTCCCATCCTTTCCAAATTTAATCACTTTCTTTCGCCTCTGGTAGTTTCCAGAAACTGACCGTGGTTGTTCCCCTGGGGGAGGGAAAAAGACCCAAGTGCCATCAGTATGTGTGGCACGTGTTGTGAGCTGCCTTTGGAGTGAAAAACTTGTCAGCGCCTTCTAGGTTCAGCCTGGTCCTATAGCTCAGTGGTTAGAGCATTGCTCATGACAAGCAGGGTCCCAGGTTCGAGTCCTGGTTGGGTCTGGCGTTTTTTTCTCTTTTCAGGCAGTTCACTTCCCCGACTGATCCTTTGAATTTGAAGTTCTCCCATCCTTTCCAAATTTTAGTCACTTTCTTTCTCCTCTGGTAGTTTCCAGAAACTGACCGTGGTTGGTCCCCTGCGGGAGGGAAAAAGACCCAAGTGCCATCAGTATGTGTGGCACGTGTTGTGAGCTGCCTTTGGAGTGAAAAACTTGTCAGCGCCTTCTAGGTTCAGCCTGGTCCCATAGCTCAGTGGTTAGAGTATTGCTCATGAAAAGCAGGGTCCCAGGTTCGAGTCCTGGTGGGTCTGGCGTTTTTTTCTCTTTTCAGGCAGTTCACTTCCCCGACTGATCCTTTGAATTTGAAGTTCTCCCATCCTTTCCAAATTTAATCACTTTCTTTCACCTCTGGTAGTTTCCAGAAACTGACCGTGGTTGGTCCCCTGGGGGAGGGAAAAAGACTCAAGTGCCACCAGTATGTGTGGCACGTGTTGTGAGCTGCCTTTGGAGTGAAAAACTTGTCAGCGCCTTCTAGGTTCAGCCTGGTCCCATAGCTCAGTGGTTAGAGTATTGCTCATGAAAAGCAGGGTCCCAGGTTCGAGTCCTGGTGGGTCTGGCGTTTTTTCTCTTTTCAGGCAGTTCACTTCCCCGACTGATCCTTTGAATTTGAAGTTCTCCCATCCTTTCCAAATTTAATCACTTTCTTTCACCTCTGGTAGTTTCCAGAAACTGACCGTGGTTGGTCCCCTGGGGGAGGGAAAAAGACCCAAGTGCCATCAGTATGTGTGGCACGTGTTGTGAGCTGCCTTTGGAGTGAAAAACTTGTCAGCGCCTTCTAGGTTCAGCCTGGTCCCATAGCTCAGTGGTTAGAGCATTGCTCATGACAAGCAGGGTCCCAGGTTCGAGTCCTGGTGGGTCTGGCGTTTTTTTCTCTTTTCAGGCAGTTCACTTCCTCGACCGATCCTTTGAATTTGAAGTTCTCCCATCCTTTCCAAATTTAATCACTTTCTTTCACCTCTGGTAGTTTCCAGAAACTGACCGTGGTTGGTCCCCTGGAGGAGGGAAAAAGACTCAAGTGCCATCAGTATGTGTGGCACGTGTTGTGAGCTGCCTTTGGAGTGAAAAACATGTCAGCGCCTTCTAGGTTCCGCCTGGTCCCATAGCTCAGTGGTTAGAGCATTGCTCATGACAAGCAGGGTCCCAGGTTCGAGTCCTGGTGGGTCTGGCGTTTTTTTCTCTTTTCAGGCAGTTCACTTCTCCGACTGATCCTTTGAATTTGAAGTTCTCCCATCCTTTCCAAATTTAATCACTTTCTTTTGCCTCTGGTAGTTTCCAGAAACTGACCGTGGTTGGTCCCCTGGGGGAGGGAAAAAGACCCAAGTGCCATCAGTATGTGTGGCACGTGTTGTGAGCTGTCTTTGGAGTGAAAAACTTGTCAGCGCCTTCTAGGTTCAGCCTGGTCCCATAGCTCAGTGGTTAGAGCATTGCTCATGACAAGCAGGGTCCCAGGTTCGAGTCCTGGTGGGTCTGGCGTTTTTTTCTCTTTTCAGGCAGTTCACTTCCCCGACTGATCCTTTGAATTTGAAGTTCTCCCATCCTTTCCAAATTTAATCACTTTCTTTCGCCTCTGGTAGTTTCCAGAAACTGACCGTGGTTGGTCCCCTGGGGGAGGGAAAAAGACCCAAGTGCCATCAGTATGTGTGGCACGTGTTGTGAGCTGCCTTTGGAGTGAAAAACTTGTCAGCGCCTTCTAGGTTCAGCCTGGTCCCATAGCTCAGTGGTTAGAGTATTGCTCATGAAAAGCAGGGTCCCAGGTTCGAGTCCTGGTGGGTCTGGCGTTTTTTTCTCTTTTCAGGCAGTTCACTTCCCCGACTGATCCTTTGAATTTGAAGTTCTCCCATCCTTTCCAAATTTAATCACTTTCTTTCACCTCTGGTAGTTTCCAGAAACTGACGGTGGTTGGTCCCCTGGGGGAGGGAAAAAGACTCAAGTGCCACCAGTATGTGTGGCACGTGTTGTGAGCTGCCTTTGGAGTGAAAAACTTGTCAGCGCCTTCTAGGTTCAGCCTGGTCCCATAGCTCAGTGGTTAGAGTATTGCTCATGAAAAGCAGGGTCCCAGGTTCGAGTCCTGGTGGGTCTGGCGTTTTTTCTCTTTTCAGGCAGTTCACTTCCCCGACTGATCCTTTGAATTTGAAGTTCTCCCATCCTTTCCAAATTTAATCACTTTCTTTCACCTCTGGTAGTTTCCAGAAACTGACCGTGGTTGGTCCCCTGGGGGAGGGAAAAAGACCCAAGTGCCATCAGTATGTGTGGCACGTGTTGTGAGCTGCCTTTGGAGTGAAAAACTTGTCAGCGCCTTCTAGGTTCAGCCTGGTCCAATAGCTCAGTGGTTAGAGCATTGCTCATGACAAGCAGGGTCCCAGGTTCGAGTCCTGGTGGGTCTGGCGTTTTTTTCTCTTTTCAGGCAGTTCACTTCCTCGACCGATCCTTTGAATTTGAAGTTCTCCCATCCTTTCCAAATTTAATCACTTTCTTTCACCTCTGGTAGTTTCCAGAAACTGACCGTGGTTGGTCCCCTGGGGGAGGGAAAAAGACTCAAGTGCCATCAGTATGTGTGGCACGTGTTGTGAGCTGCCTTTGGAGTGAAAAACTTGTCAGCACCTTCTAGGTTCAGCCTGGTCCCATAGCTCAGTGGTTAGAGCATTGCTCATGACAAGCAGGGTCCCAGGTTCGAGTCCTGGTGGGTCTGGCGTTTTTTTCTCTTTTCAGACAGTTCACTTCCCCGACTGATCCTTTGAATAATAATAATAATAATAATAATAATAATAATAATATTGACTGGTTTGAGGGAAAGAGACAAACGGGAAAAGTCTGAAGAAAAAATTGACTGTCACCACCAGGACTCGAACCAGGGACCCTCGCTTGTAGCCAGCGATGCTCTAACCACTGAGCTATGGTGTAGTCGTCATCCCAGCAGAGGCCGTTCAACATTTTCTTCAGACTTCGTAACTCACACTTCCTGTGAATCCACACAGGCGGGTGGGACGCAGCCCTCACTGTAACCCACACACTTCACGTACAAACTAGTACGCGGGGAGCCCCAAGTCATAAAATATTGACTGGTTTGAGGGAAAGAGACAAACGGGAAAAGTCTGAAGAAAAAATTGACTGTCACCACCAGGACTCGAACCAGGGACCCTCGCTTGTAGCCAGCGATGCTCTAACCACTGAGCTAATAATAATAATAATAATAATCGGCTCCCCGCGTGCTAGTTTGTACGTGAAGTGTGTGGGTTACAGTGAGGGCTGCGTCCCACCCGCCTGTGTAGATTCACAGGAAGTGTGAGTTACGAAGTCTGAAGAAAATGTTGAACGGCCTCTGCTGGGATGACGACTACACCATAGCTCAGTGGTTAGAGCATCGCTGGCTACAAGCGAGGGTCCCTGGTTCGAGTCCTGGTGGTGACAGTCAATTTTTTCTTCAGACCTTTCCCGTTTGTCTCTTTCCCTCAAACCAGTTAATATTTTATGACTTGGGGCTCCCCGCGTGCTAGTTTGTACGTGAAGTGTGTGGGTTACAGTGAGGGCTGCGTCCCACCCGCCTGTGTAGATTCACAGGAAGTGTGAGTTACGAAGTCTGAAGAAAATGTTGAACGGCCTCTGCTGGGATGACGACTACACCATAGCTCAGTGGTTAGAGCATCGCTGGCTACAAGCGAGGGTCCCTGGTTCGAGTCCTGGTGGTGACAGTCAATTTTTTCTTCAGACCTTTCCCGTTTGTCTCTTTCCCTCAAACCAGTTAATATTTTATGACTTGGGGCTCCCCGCGTGCTAGTTTGTACGTGAAGTGTGTGGGTTACAGTGAGGGCTGCGTCCCACCCGCCTGTGTAGATTCACAGGAAGTGTGAGTTACGAAGTCTGAAGAAAATGTTGAACGGCCTCTGCTGGGATGACGACTACACCATAGCTCAGTGGTTAGAGCATCGCTGGCTACAAGCGAGGGTCCCTGGTTCGAGTCCTGGTGGTGACAGTCAATTTTTTCTTCAGACCTTTCCCGTTTGTCTCTTTCCCTCAAACCAGTTAATATTTTATGACTTGGGGCTCCCCGCGTGCTAGTTTGTACGTGAAGTGTGTGGGTTACAGTGAGGGCTGCGTCCCACCCGCCTGTGTAGATTCACAGGAAGTGTGAGTTACGAAGTCTGAAGAAAATGTTGAACGGCCTCTGCTGGGATGACGACTACACCATAGCTCAGTGGTTAGAGCATCGCTGGCTACAAGCGAGGGTCCCTGGTTCGAGTCCTGGTGGTGACAGTCAATTTTTTCTTCAGACCTTTCCCGTTTGTCTCTTTCCCTCAAACCAGTTAATAATAATAATAATAATAATAATAATAATAATAATAATAATAATAATATGAACATTATCAAGTCCGTTCTTGGCATTCGGCATTAGGCTCCTCATGTTACGGGTAGAGCTAGTCCGTATAAACCTCCAATACCGCATTTGCTTTGACATCCATGAATGTGCAGTATGACGGTCCTCACAACCTGATTTTTCTCTTGCCATTTGAGTATGTCCGGCATTCATCTCTTCCTTTATTTCTATTCCTGTACTGGTAGTCCATTTTTGTGATTACTCTTTTTGTATTCGAATATGTCTTGTCCTCCTCCATCTTTTTGTATTCGAATATGTCCTGGCCTCCTCCATCGTTCTGCTTATTTCTGTCCGTCTCTCAGTTTCTGCGTCGGCTTTCAATATTTTTGCTTTGGTTTTTACAATCCTTTTTGCTTCGGTCTTCATTGCGTTGGCCATTTATCTATTTTTTTTCTCTCATTACCCTTGGTCTCTTTTGGCCCGGTGATGGGGTTCTTACCTCATGTCATGACAACGTGAGTGAAATAAAGCCAACTCCATAATAATTAGCAAGATATTCACATCCTTACTCGCTGCTGCCATGTGGCGCCATTTATCTTCAGAGGATATCTTTGCAGATGAGCAAGTTGGCTGTACTCCAGGGCGTGGTGGATGCCTTGACCAACTAATGATCGACAAGATGGTTCTAGAGGATGCAGCATCCCGTAGTCGGAATCTTTCGACATGCTGGGTGGACTTCCGCAAAGCCTTCGATAGCCTGTCTCACCAGTGGATCCGGAGATGCCTGTTGATCTACCGCTTTGCAGACAATCTTGTCTCATGCATCTCAAGCATGATGGATCATTGGAGAACGCAAATGGTACTGCCTGGTCAAACACCCCGTGCATTCAGTCGCCCAATATCTATCCACCGTGGCATTTTCCAGGGCGATTCCCTTTCTCCACTGCTATTTTGCCTGTCTCTAAATCCGATCAGTGGCGAGTTGACCAGGACGGGTCTTGGCTACCGCTGTGGCCCACCGGCCCAGGTGTGCCCTGTATCGCACCTGTGGTACATGGACGACATGAAGCTCTTCGCCCGAAACGACAATAATCTGCTCTCCATGACCAATGTTGTGGAGTCAATGGGCGACTGCATTGGTATGCGATTCAACCCAGCAAAGTCTAGCTGGCTCACCATGAAACGGGGAAGAGCCCAGAGCGATCAGCAGTCTGCTCTCCAGACACTCCAGGGTCACGCCATTGCTAAGCTGCAGGCGGAGGAGTCCTACAGGTACCTTGGTGTCCCGGAATCAGCACATTTTCACGCCACCGAATTGAAGACCACAGCAAAGGCTGAGTTCGGCCGCCGCCTTCAATTGATATGCTCGTCTCAATTGAACGCCAGGAACTTGGTCAAAGCCATCAACACCTTTGCCATTCCAGTCATCCTCTACTCTCTGTGCATCGTTGAGTGGACAAAGGCAGAGATAGAAGAACTCGACCGACAGACCCGCCAAGCACTGTTTAAAGCACACGCCCGCCACCCCAAGGACTCTGCCGCCAGGGTCCACCTGCCTCGTGACATCATCCGGGGTGGTCGAGGAATTCTATCATTCCGGGATCTCCTGGATAGAACCCGTGTCCGGGTGGCGCGGTACCTACAAGCCCACCCAAACGTGCCACTGTTGGCTGCTGTTAAGCGCCATCACGACAATGATGTGGCACCGTCAAAATCAGTTACACGTCAAGCCTCCAGACTTCTGGGTGAACTTGACCTACCCGACTTGGAGACTGCCACAAAAGTCATTGTCAAGAAGGCCGTTGCTCTCCGGTGCCTGGCCGTTATCCAAGGTAAGCCTCTCCATGGCCAGTTCTGGAGACGAGCTTCTGATGCTGGCTTGGACCTGGGCTTGAGTTTTCGCTGGCTGAAATCGCCAACGATCAGGCCTGCGACAGAGGGACTCTTGCTGGCTGTACAGGATCAGGCCATTGCGACCAGGCACTATCAGGTCACGGTCATTGGACGGGGAGACGTTGTGGACATTTGTCGAGTTTGCGGCACTCGCGGAGAAACAGTTGATCACATTGTGGCCTGTTGCCCAGCCCTAGCCAAAACACTGTATATCGAACGGCATGACACGCTCGTCAAGTTGGTGCATTGGGCACTATGCAAGCGGCATGGTCTGGGTCAGCCGGGAAGCAACCCGCTGAAGCATCATCTTGTGCCTGTCACGGAAAATCCTGACATGAAGCTCCTGTGGGAGTTCAATATCCCAACGGATACGCAAGTGCGCCACAACCGTCCAGACCTGGTGTTGCGGTCCAGCACACAGGTGCTGCTGATGGATGTCAGTGTTCCACTGGACCAGAATGTGCCCACAAAAATCGCCGAAAAAATAACAAAGTACGCTCCCCTTTGCCAAGAGCTGCGGCGCATCTGGCATGTGGATGATGTCCGCGTTGTGCCCCTGGTTGTTGGGGCGCTTGGTGGACTGACTGGTGTGTCCCTCTCACACTTTGTGTTGGCATTGGCAGGCACTCTGCGCATTGAAAGGGCTCAGCAATGTGCTATCCTGGGCACGCTGAACATCATCAAGTCGGTTCTTGGCATTCGGCATTAGGCTCCTCATGTTACGGGTAGAGCTAGTCTGTATAAACCTCCAATACCGCATTTGCTTTGACATCCATGAATGTGCAGTATGACGGTTCTCACAGCCTGATTTTTCTCTTGCCATTTGAGTATGTCCGGCATTCATCTCTTCCTCTATTTCTACAGGTCTATTCCTGTACTGGTAGTCCATTTTTGTAATTACTCTTTTTGTATTCGAATATGTCCTGTCCTCTTCCATCTTTTTGTATTCGAATATGTCCTAGCATCCTCCATCGTACTGCTTATTTCTGTCCGTCTCTCAGTTTCTGCGTCGGCTTTCAATATTTTTGCTTTGGTTTTTACAATCCTTTTTGCTTCGGTCTTCATTGCGTTGGCCATTTATCTATTTTTTTTTTCTCTCATTACCCTTGGTCTCTTTTGGCCCGGTGATGGGGTTCTTACCTCATGTCATGACAACGTGAGTGAAATAAAGCCAACTCCATAATAATCATGAAGTTGGTTGCTCCAACGAGGAGCACACGCTTCTTGCCGAACTTGACACTTGACTGACTCACGACTGCCATCCGGAGCACACGAGGAGCGCGTCGCACCTTCCGGTCGGCAAACCTGTAAGAAAGCACCACTCCCTCACGCGGACGTGCGACTAGTTGTTGGAGGTGACAGCGTTGTGAATAGCTATACTGGCTCTCAACGTCTGTTTAGCACAACTCCATGAGCGACTCTGACTCACGCTGCTACCTGGGGCTTCACGAGGTGTTTGTGGCGCTGGAAACAAAGCGTCTCTGTAAGTTTGTATCCCTGGTGATGGTTTGGCCTGGAGAGCAGTATATAAGTGGTGCTTTTCAGGCACAATCTTCCTCAGCCTACTCAAGCTCAACTGATGAGGGGTGAATTCCCCGAAACACTGTGTATTGAGCAAGGAGTGGTGCTTTCTTACAGGTTTGCCGAGCGGAAGGTGCGACGTGCTCCTCGTGTGCTCCGGATGGCAGCCGTGAGTCAGTCAAGTGTCAAGTTCGGCAAGAAGCGTGTGCTCCTCGTTGGAGCAACCAACTTCATGACTATTACCGCCGAAGTCGCAACTTCTAAGTTAATAATAATAATAATAATGTAAATAGGCGTCGTGGCGACAATAGTTTTAGAATTGCGATCAACAGAACGAGCTGAACCGACATTTCACAAAGTCTTTTATTGTCATCAGTGTATAAGCGTCTTGTATCTCGTCCTGATTGCTGCAAGGTGTATTCTGGTTCTTCTTTTTCTGTTTTGTGCCGTGCTCGTCATGGTTATAAGTTGCAGTTGAGTGTGTTAGAAGCTGTTTGTCAACGTATTCATAAGCCTAATCTGTGTGTCCAGAAGGACAGCATTATTCGTTTGAAATTGTTCCAGTAGCAGCTTGTTCTGTCTGTTTGGCCCTGGTTGGCCATGGTGTCATATCTTGTGTCACAGTATACTAGTAGTCTTTACAAGTTCGTTAAGTGCTTTCGCAGTTTTTCCTGTTATTACCTTAGTGCTAGGATTATCATTTTCATAGGTGTTGTTTCTTCTCACTCCATTTCTCTTTATTAGTATCTTTCTGTATTGTTTTTCATTAGTACAACGTAGCTTCCTGAGGAGTGTTGTGCGAAAACTAGTTCGAAGTACGATTTTTTGTTCATCATTTTCTCCATATCACATTTTTTCTTTCTTCCATGTTCTTCACTGCCTTCGTATCCACTCGTTTTTTGAATACAATAAAAGCCTTTGTGAAATGTCGGTTCAGCTCGTTCTGTTGATCGCAATTCTAAAATAATAATAATAATAATAAGTAGTCCTAAGTGGTGCTGAGTTACCATAACTAAACAGAAGAAAATATTCTTTCATACCACACCAAGTCTCTCTGCACGCAAACAACAAAACTACCCAATATAATGGTACACAAGCATAATGGAAGTGAGATAATGCATGTAACCTCGTTCTTAAATAGTTAGTGCATGGCAGGGAGGGTCTTATGGCTTGTTTGTGCCCTTCAGGGTAGCCCTCGGGCCTACGGCCCTCAGGCTTACCTGTCGGGCACTAACAAGCCATAAGGCCCTCCCTGCCATGCACTAACCTATAATTCAAACTCGGATGTTGAGCCATACATAAATGTAGAAAGGGAAAAGACATTATGGATACGAGTTAAGAGTAACTCTCCATCACTGTAACATGACACTTTATACAGTCAGAAAGTGCAATAACTAGGCACAAAACTGACAGAGTACTGAGACATTCGACGTCCTGACACCTGGCTTCAACACATCTCCATAGCGCTAACCAACAGCCTTCCAACTTGGAAAGTTTAAGGTTATGGATAGACCAAAGAGTACCAAAGTATCAAGCCTGAAAAACAACTTGCGTGCTGGAATTCAGGAAGTTCTTTCCTGGATGTCGTCCTGGAGATTGTCCCCAAATCTATCAAAAACAAAGATCATGCTCTTCCCGCCCCAGCCAGAGTTCACAACCCTCATCCATGCCAACTTTCCAAATCCAATTGACATAGTGTCTTCTCACAAACACCTTGGCATTGTGATTGACTCTGCACTCTCTTGGGTACCCCACATCGAATATATCTGTAAAACATCAAGTAAATCCTTAAGAATTCTCTCACCCCATTGCTCCTACCTCCCACTTTCTTGCAAGCTTGATTTTTATCTAGCCTACCTTCGCCCAATATTTGATTATGCAGATACGTCTTGGGTTGGATTATCCTCCTCCGCTGCTGCAAAGCTTGAAATACACCACAAGAAAATCCTCAAAGTTCTCCTCCGTCAACCCCACATGCTCTCATCATCCGCCCTTTATAAAATCGCTCACACAATCCCGTTATCACATGGACGCAGTGCACACCTGGCTTCTCTTGTCCATTCTATTAAGCTTGAATTGTGCCCACCTCATCTCATGTGTTTTAATTGGTTCTCTTCTCTAAGAACTAGAAACTCGCTCTTACTCCCTAAGTGTAACTCATCCACTCTTTTGCGCTCCCCTCCCTTTATTGCTTATTCTGCTGGGCTCACTCTACCCAGAAAAGTTAAGGATCTGACCTCACTCCGCCTGTTTAGTGGAATCCCTGATTTAGTACGACATAAATAGCTTATTATCCACATGTCCTTTGCGTCTCTGTGTTTTTCACTGTTTTTATTTGACATTATCATTCTTTACGGAGTTGTTGTTGCTGTTCATTTTGCTACTCTTTCTTTTTCCCTCCCCTTACTTTTATTTATCGCCGTGGTTGGCCATCACCCACTCTCTTAACATTGGCCGGTGTTTCCACCGAGTCTTGAGATGTTGTAATAAATATAATAAATATAAATTCAAAAGGAGAAAAACTATAACAAAACAATGTAATGCTACTTGGTCAGTTGTCGCCCAAACACCAGCATACTCCAATGCCACCAAGCGCTACCCTCTCTGTCTGCGTGAGAAGCTGGAGATCTTGCATGCTGACATAAGGGTGAACATCAACAAGCGATCGAAGCTAGTGGCCAAGTGCAGACATGAGAACAAATTCTACCTATCTAACTTCACACCTCCAGTTACATAAACCAGGATTACACCTGATGTCTGGCGTTGATCTTGCAAGTTCATGCATAGAATCACCGCTTGACCTTATTTGCGCTTAAATTCTCTGATTCCACTAGGACCTTACCACACTATATCAAGAACATTCATTGAGTTTTTGTAATCATTGCTGTCTGATGATCGCCACAGGCGTGAAACTCGGAGTCACAGCCAACCCAAGCTCCGTATCCCATTCTATTTCTCTTGTATGAAGCTCTGCACCCCGGTGCATTGAGCACTCTTTCGAGGTCCACACCCAACTTTCCGTGTGTGACCGGCTCCCTATCTAGGTTGAGCACTCGGTGTGATAACCGAACAAGAATGGACCATCCGAAGCTGTTCCACCTAGATTACTCATTGAAGAACATACCTCTACCAAGCGAGCAACAATACAAACTGAAGCTGGTGGAGATGACAGAGAAACTAATCAAGAGAATGCGCTGGAAGGCCTTGTTCTTTCTCAAGGGTGACCAACCTCAACATCAGGATGAAAACAGTAACCACGGATTCAAGACGAGGACATGCCCACCCCAAGTGGATGACATGAAAAAGTTCGAGGAAGACCTGTGGTCCCTGGTCGAGAACGTTAGATTCCGCAGGGTGAGCGGCGAGCTCCAGCGCAAGCTCCAAGATGACCGGACCAGGATCAAATCATCACAGAACATACTCGCCCCTGCAGATAAGACGAGGAACATCTACGAAGTCAGCCCTGACCTGTACACCAAACTACTGAACGACAACGTCACGAAGCACTACAAGCATGCCCCTGACAACGCCCAAAACGACATCAACGAAGAAGCAAAAGGCATCGCAGAGAGCCTCAACATCGCTAACCGAGCCGAGACCATGGCGAAGAAAAACGCGTACATAACCCTAAAAGATCACAAAACCAACTTCTCACAAAGTTTACCATGCAGACTCATCAACCCCTCAAAAAGTGAGATCAGGAAAGTCAGCCAGAATATCCTGGCGAGGATCACCCAAGAGGTACGACACAAACTGAAACTAAACTCCTGGAAGAATACCGCCGCAGTCGTCAACTGGTTCCGAGAAATAGACAGTAAAGCGGCATGCACGTTTGTCTGCTTCGACATAGTGGAATATTACCCAACAATCTCCCAAGACCTGCTGGAAGAATCCATTGCATTCGCAGCACAGCATTCCGACGTCAGCCAACAAGATCGAGATATCATCATGCATGCGCGAAAGTCGTTCCTGTTTAGTAGTGATGCAGCATGGATGAAAAAGGACGGAAGAGGCCTATTTGACGTCGCAATGGGTTGTTTTGACGGAGCAGAGACATGTGAGCTAGTGGGAACTTATGCACTGTCAAAGCTAGCTGATAAGTTCGACAGTGATAACATCGGACTCTACCGCGACGATGGGTTGGCGGTCTTGAGAGATGCGACAGGCAGTGCAGCAGACAGAGGAAGAAAGGAGATATGCCGTATCTTTAAAGATCTTGGGCTGAAAATTACCATCGATGCCGGTGTCACATAGTTCTATTCCCCCCCCCCCCCCCCTAGCGCTTGGCCCCCGGGGGAAAAGTACTATGCACCGGAGTATAGGTATTGGACCCCCGGGGAACTTTACTATGCAGTGTTTGTACCATCGGGAACTTTACTATGCAGCAGAATGCCCCCCCCCCCACACACATCACTGAACCAGGTACATGTACATGTACGTAGAGCACATGACCACATGTACAGTACACGGTTTCGCCAAAAAACTGCTTTATTTCTCGCCCACAAGAGCTTCCCTGGCGATAGTCTTGATCCGAGGCAATGTTTCGGTGAGTAGTAAGTGCGGGGCGGGTTCTGGTGCACTTTTTGACCTTTGACCTTTGGGCCAAATAAGGCACACTGTGTCGGTCGTGCTTGGTCTGGCCCCGGGACTCCCCAGAGTTTGACCTTTGACCCCTGGCATGCCATAAATGTGCCATAAAGGTTCTTTTCCGTGGCGAACGTGCACTTGTGCACGTTCGGTGCATTCGCACCGGGGAGTAGTAAAATACGTACTATTCCCTGATTTGCACATCGAAGATGTGCATTGCATGACATATTGCGCATGCGTGCATACGCACGCGGAGCGTGTGACCTTCAGAGACCCTGCTTGCGGGAAAGACGCAGTACAACACAAGGTGTACTAGTACACGTGTCATTATACTACTCCCTGATTCGCACTTCGTAGATGTGCAGCAAACAAGTTCGTTAACGTGCCATGCACTCGTTTTATTCGCACATCGTAGATGTGCACTGACAAGTTGCCCATACAGAGCATGCCTAATCGGCTTTTCGATCGGTTAAGAGAATGTTCAAATTCGGCCATATTATGATCTCCAAGATCAGAATTCGGCTCAACATAGTACTTGAAGTCACCGTTCCCATTACGTCATGTACATTTACATACACCCTGTTGAAGCACTGAAGCATCGGGTTTCGGTGAATTCAACATGCGAATTTTTGAAAAATCGGCGAAAAGATGGGTAATTTCTTCAAAACCACTGTGTTCGGCGAATTTTTCGCCCGGCCGATTAGGGAAATGCCTACTGTCCATGCAGGTCCATTAGATGCAAAATTCTATTTTGATCAGGATACAGTTAGAATCAACCGGCTCCGCCCGCAGCATCATGCATCAAAACAATTATTGAAGGGGTGTCACAGTGAAGCAGTGTTGCTACGCACCGCAAATCCCCTCTGCACTGCACCGAATCTATACTGGAGAATCCAGAGTGACCAGCAAAGAGTCACAACCCACAGGTATCCAGTCACACTAAGGCATATCCACCATTCCCCACATATTCACTGTAACAAAACACAATACTGTTTACTATATTAAATGCACTTTTATTTAAATGGACTTGGATGAGTCTGTAGAAGAGAACACAATGCACGCACACGCACGCATGCGCGGGCACACACACACACACACACACATCTAGGTTATAGTGCTATACACATATCTAGTGTTTAGGAAGCACAAGAATGTGTCGAAGCACCCACACATACCCCTTCATGCAGTGTACTTCAGTAGCCCAACACATTACGACTGCACAGGACCATCATAAAACACATTACGACTGCTATAGCACAGGACCATCACAAAACACTACACACTGTTACTACACTACACACACAGTTACTACACTACGCCTGTTACAAGTACTTACAAATAATTTTGAAACAAATGGCACATCCCGAAGACGGCAGCTCCAGACCTTCATACATCATCATCTGTAAAACCAAGCATGAGCGCACACAAACACTATTAGTGTCACGAATACGGAAGCAGGGTAAGACAAGAGGATACGAAACAAGTAAGTATCGCTATAACGAGGGGGATAAGTATACATGTAGACAGAGCAGTGCTTACTTACAGGGTCCTAATACGCTCCATGGCGCCCCGGTAGTCGGACTGCAACAGCAGCCCGACCTGCCGGCCCTCCCTGCCGGCCCTCCCAGTAACGGGTTCGATGGGCCGCACCCGCCAGGTGTGCGGCCGCGGCTTGGCCTCCCACCAGCCTTTCTCCACTGTAAAAACGAAAGAAACCGCAGAAAGCACAGTGTCATAGAGCTCTTTTGTTGGGGGAGAGAGCTAGGAGCACTGCACACTTATCATTTGTCACAATATATGATGAGAAAGAGGCGGCGCTTGACGCACCGCCTCAGGTGCTGGCATAGGGGTATTACCCCTGACATTCGAACGCTACAGTGACAAGTGAAAGCCATTTGGACTGTAATGATACTGAAGTGAAGGTGTGAACCGCAAAGCAAGACCGTTACCTTCTTCCTGTCGAATTCGCTCCCCAGCTGCATACCGACATCATCCGCTAAAACCCAATCATACCAAGTAACGCAAAGGTCATCAGTTGACCTTTTGGACTTTTCAACTCTTATCCAAAACCACCAAGAGGAAAAAACCAGGATGAAGAAGACGTCAGTTGTAGAAGCGTTTGTGGAGGAGTTGTTACATTATTCTCAGTAAATAGATATGGCTGATACATTCGGCGTAGACTTGGACGACCGGTCGTGGTCTCTCACCACGGGTCCTTTACTAATAGCAAGATGGACGCCAATAAGAACTGTTGTGGAGTTGGCAGATCAAAACGCGCAGCAAGAAATTTGGCACGTCGATGGTAGACTCCATCGGGAGGACGGACCAGCTCTTGTTGATAGTAGGGGAGTGTCCGCCTGGTGCTATGGAGGTCGCCTTCATCGCGTTAATGAACCTGCTTGGATAGGACGGGGTAGCATCGAGTACTACCTCAACGGTGTCCGTCATAGAGCCGGCGGTCCTGCAGTCAGTTATTGTGACGCCACATGCTGTATTCTACGGTGGTATCACCACGGAAGGCTCCAGAGGGAGAATGCGCCAGCGGTGATACGCAGGGAAGGTAACAATCGTGTACGGGAGTGGTACCGATACAACCTTCGGCATATGGAAGATGGACCTGCTTTCATCTCTCAGGAGGAGGAGGGTATCTATCAGTGGTACCTCAACGGGGTGTATTACGGTAGCCACCATCAAGACCAGGCAATACACCCCATGGAGCTGCAGTACATCAATATAGTGCCTACTAAGGTAGACTCGTCAGCAATAAGTCATGAGCCCATTTGTGTGATTTGTCAGGATACCCTGGACCGTCCTCTATCCAAGTTGGAGTGCGGTCATGAATTTCACTTCCACTGTATGAAGGAGTGGATCAGTTCTGCCCCCAGCCCAACTTGCCCAACCTGCCGCTACTCCATGACTGCTGAGGACTTGGTTGAGTTCTTGTAGCAATACATGACACAGTTGCATATAGGCGACTACGAATGACCAGTCATGTGTTACAGATGGACACGGACACGCCACCCTAAGTAGCCATGAGCGGCTATTTGGACAAGGACAACAAAGCACCTCGTGGGCGGCCAAGGTTGACACTAGCCACAAGTCTGGTCGCTCAGTTGAATAAGCTGGGTGTGCCCATGAAGACCATGGAAGACCTTTCCAGGTGCCGGCAACATGCGGAGGACAAGACAGACTGGAAGAAACTGTGCAGCTCGACACTCGAGGACAAATCAGTATCAGCAGCTACTACACCTTGCTGATGATGCTCACAAGACAGAAGTGGGAAAAAACACTGAATTTCTTTATTTAGTGCTCAACTACGCAAAATGTGTTTTATTATTATTATACATGTTCAACTGTACACAGACTGGCTGACTGCCATTCTCTACCACACATTACCGGACACTGTTGTGGTTGTCGTCGTTATCGTCGTCGTCATTGTTGATGTTGTTGTCGGTTGTTGTCGTCGTTATCGTCGTCGTTGTTGATGTTGTTATTGGTTGCTGCTGTCGGTTGTTGCCGGTTGTTGTTGGTTGTTGTTGGTTGTTGTTGGTTGTTGTTGGTTGTTGTTGATGTTGCTGGCAGTTGTTGTCGTCGTTATCGTCGTCGTTGTTGATGTTGTTATTAGTTGTTGCTGTCGGTTGTTGGTTGTTATTGGTTGTTGCTGTCGGTTGTTGGTTGTTATTGTTGATTGTTGTCGGTTGTTGTTGGCTGTTGGATGTTGTTGTCGGTTGTTGTCGGTTGTTGTTGGTTATTGTTGGTTGTTGTTGGTTGTTGTTGGGCGTTGTTGGTTGTTATCGGTTGTTGTCAGGTGTTGTTGGTTGTTGTTGGTTGTTGTTGTCGGTTGTTGTCGGTTGTTGTCGGTTGTTGTCGGTTGTTGGGTGTTGTTGTCGGTTGTTGGGTGTTGTTGTCGGTTGTTGGGTGTTGTTGTTGGTTGGTGTTGGTTGGTGTTGGTTGTTGTTGGTTGTTGTCGGTTGTTGTCCGTTGTTGTTGGTTGTTGTTGGTTGTTGTTGGCTGTTGTTGGTTGTTGTTGTTGTTTGTTGTTGTTTGTTGTTGTCGGTTGTTGGTTGTTGTTGTGTGTTGTTGTTGGTTGTAGTTGGTTGTTGTCAGTTGTTGTTGGTTGTTGGATGTTGTTGTCGGTTGTTGTCGGTTGTTGTTGGTTGTTGTTGTTGTTGTTGGCTGTTTTTGGTTGTTGTTGGTTGTTGTTGTTTGTTGTTGTCGGTTGTTGGTTGTTGTTGTTGTTTGTTGTTGTTGTTGGTTGTAGTTGGTTGTTGTCAGTTGTTGTTGGTTGTTGGATGTGGTTGTCGGTTGTTGTCGGTTGTTGTCGGTTGTTGTCGGTTGTTGTTGGTTGTTGTTGGCTGTTGTTGGCTGTTGTTGGTTGTTTTTGGTTGTTGTTGGTTGTTGTCGGTTGTTGTCGGTTGTTGTGTTTTAATCGTTATTTTGTTCATTATCCAGGAGGATGTTGCTATGATCCAGTACCATTTTTCGCATATATGAGACAAGTTTGTGTAACGTTAGTGTGACGTGGGGTATGCTGATTGGATGTAAGGTGGTGAGAGTATGCTGATTGGCCGATAACAATTAGTGGAAGGGATAAAGTAATGCGCTGCTTGTGCAGCGTAACCAAACACATGGTCTGTGGGAAACACCCTAGTAAAATAAATAAGATAATAATAACATGAATTGCCCATGGCACTTGAGAGACTCGAGCCCCGCCACCTTGTACAAATCGGACTTGGTAGCTTCATACTGGAACTTAATCTTCTTCTTTTTGAGGTATGACCGTACAAAACGCGCTTGGATTTTTTCATTTTATTTTTATTTTTTTATTTTTTTCATTGCAACTTTTTTAGCAGATAGCAACCTTTTTAGCAGACTCGTGAAACAACGGTGAATCTGGAATGAATAAATGGTCCATGTCAAAGGCATGACGAGTCACGAAGTCTTCACATTCATGATGGAACGTTGTCATGATTGACGCATTCCTTGATGGTGCGCACATGAAATCACCCTGGCTCATCTTTTCCAACTCCATTCTTTTCACATCCTGCAACCCATACCCTACTAGTATCAGTGGGGATCCTAGAATCAGAAGAGGCAAGGCAGCACTCTTCCGTGGATGTATTACTCGACACAACACCACCCATACTTGTTTTCTAGAAGTTTTGACTATAATGATATATTGCAGCAGGAAGTAGTATACAGTCAAATAGGATAGGATAAGAATGAATGATCAACTGTCTGATAAAGAGAGCAGTTCATTAAAGACTTATTGGAAGGTCTCTACCAGCTGATCGTCATGTTGGACGGCGACACTGCATAATGATATGAAGCTCTCAGTTAGCTGTTTCAGTTCCGTGGTAGAAAGTGTCATGTGTGCGTCCAGAGAACGATGAAAACATCTGGGGTCCACGTTGATGCAGACGATTGGAGCAACAGCAAGACGTACCTTCAACGCTTGCTCGTCAATGTCGAGGGAGACTGCCCCGGGGTAGATGAAAACATCTTGTTCCACATCCAGTTCGAACCAGCTGGTCGGGACTAGCTTGCTTTCACCGTTGATGTACATCCGACATTGACCGTAGGACGAACGTGATGGGTAGAAGTTGGTCTTGATCTTCTCCACACGTCCTCTTCGGAGAGTGTCACGGAGCGATGGACAAGTCTTGATCAAGTTCGTAATGATGAACTCAGTGGACTCATTCAGTTCGATGTAAACCTGTCCTTGAGCATCTTTGCGAGCTGTTGCCGTACTAGCACAGGCTGGTAGAGCTCCTGAAGGGAAGAGTACATCTTATAACCAGGCTTGTAGAAGGATCTACCTGATGACTTGTAGGACAGTTGCATGTCCTCCTGAAACCCATCTACCACAATCTCTTTGTGGAGCTTGGTAGGAGCAGGTGACACATAGCGACGCTTAGCCTGTACTGCCTTCGAAGAGAGCACAACTTGAGGAGGGTCAGCAGGAAGAGCGGAATTCTTCCTCACCCGCCGCTCGTATATGTTATCCATCTTCCAGAAAGCGAAGGGAGAACAACTCATCAGCACTGTATTCGATAAACGAACGACTCGACTACAGGACAACCACCCGTATTTATACAAGGCAGAGACGGAGGCGGGTTGAAGTGATAAAATATGTGTCAGCTAGGTCAACCAATCACCATCAAGCCCGCCAAAAACATTTGACCACTCAGCATTGAGCCCACCAAAAACATTTGACCAACCAGCATCAAACCCGCCAAAAGCATTTTGTCCAATCAGCGGCATGCCCACCAAAATCATATCTCATCTTAAAGATTCCTTACATGATACCGCCACTCTAGTGAACTGATACAGTATGGAAATACGATCAGAGTCAAACGTGTGCAAGTTCTGAATCACGTGATCAAGTGAATAGGTTTCCCAACAATAGGCATCAATCAATGATGCCATAAGAGATGTATCAGATGGAGATAAAATCAGCAAATTCGTACGCAACGTGGACAGTTGAGAAGAAGACACCATCCTGGTCGACTCCATGGGATGCAGTACATATAGGAGTGGAAAATGCTGAGGAAGAGGTTTCATGATTCGACTGAACCTCAACCATGATACATTGCTACGAGGTAAGTAGGAACGCAGTTTACGTAGTACATCGACATTCGTATCGTATACTATGCAGGATAATGCTATAGCATAGTTTATACTCTTGTACAAACAGGATTTTTTCATCGCAAGTATCTGCTCCCGAAGAGTGTGTACGCAAAGCTGATCGGATAAGAGTTCAGTTTTCGAAAGAAAATGCAAAAGATGACGATCCACACCGCTTAACCGCTCATGTACCGCGTAAGGCTTCTTCATCAAACTACATCTCCTATGCACATCATCTTCAGGGAAGTAAATCACCGCCATGACAAGTCCGCACGAAGAACACACGTATCTTCCTTCATGTAAAACATGATCAAGATGTTGACACTGTTTTTCCTCCCCGTATTGCTCTTTTTCTTCTTCTTCTTCATCCTTCTCATGAAGTCTCCTTTCACGTACATAAGAAGGTAAGATCTTCAATTCAGAATCCATTTTCATTCCTCACCAACATCCTCATTATGACACTATATCCAGCATGATATCTACTTTATATAACCAATCCTATCCAGGGCAATTATCAGGTACAACCATTGGGGTAGAGGACCTCATACCCTCTCCAACACGTCGGGGAGGGTATGAGGTCCTCTACCCCAATGGTTGTACCTGATAATGGCCTGGATAGGATTGGTTATATAAAGTAGATATCATGCTGGATATAGTGTCATAATGAGGATGTTGGTGAGGAGTGAAGATGGATTCTGAATTGAAGATCTTACCTTCTTATGTACGTGAAAGGAGACTTCATGAGAAGGATGAAGAAGAAGAAGAAAAAGAGCAATACGGGGAGGAAAAACAGTGTCAACATCTTGATCATGTTTTACATGAAGGAAGATACGTGTGTTCTTCGTGCGGACTTGTCATGGCGGTGATTTACTTCCCTGAAGATGATGTGCATAGGAGATGTAGTTTGATGAAGAAGCCTTACGCGGTACATGAGCGGTTAAGCGGTGTGGATCGTCATCTTTTGCATTTTCTTTCGAAAACTGAACTCTTATCCGATCAGCTTTGCGTACACACTCTTCGGGAGCAGATACTTGCGATGAAAAAATCCTGTTTGTACAAGAGTATAAACTATGCTATAGCATTATCCTGCATAGTATACGATACGAATGTGGATGTACTACGTAAACTGCGTTCCTACTTACCTCGTAGCAATGTATCATGGTTGAGGTTCAGTCGAATCATGAAACCTCTTCCTCAGCATTTTCCACTCCTATATGTACTGCATCCCATGGAGTCGACCAGGATGGTGTCTTCTTCTCAACTGTCCACGTTGCGTACGAATTTGCTGATTTTATCTCCATCTGATACATCTCTTATGGCATCATTGATTGATGCCTATTGTTGGGAAACCTATTCACTTGATCACGTGATTCAGAACTTGCACACGTTTGACTCTGATCGTATTTCCATACTGTATCAGTTCACTAAAGTGGCGGTATCATGTAAGGAATCTTTAAGATGAGATATGATTTTGGTGGGCATGCCGCTGATTGGACAAAATGCTTTTGGCGGGTTTGATGCTGGTTGGTCAAATGTTTTTGGTGGGCTCAATGCTGAGTGGTCAAATGTTTTTGGCGGGCTTGATGGTGATTGGTTGACCTAGCTGACACATATTTTATCACTTCAACCCGCCTCCGTCTCTGCCTTGTATAAATACGGGTGGTTGTCCTGTAGTCGAGTCGTTCGTTTATCGAATACAGTGCTGATGATCCAGCGACGATGGTGGCGAGGAGGATGTGTAACTTGCTTGAATTTTCGACTGAGTTGCTTACTGACATGTAAATAATCATGTATATAGTGCTTTGTGATCGTGGCTTGCTTCAAATATTCGTATTTCTTTCCTGAGACAAGTGTGAAGATAAGCGCCAATTTTAACTGGGCGGACCAAGTACTTCCTGCTGCAATATATCATTATAGTCAAAACTTGCACACGTTTGACTCTGATCGTATTTCCATACTGTATCAGTTCACTAAAGTGGCGGTATCATGTAAGGAATCTTTAAGATGAGATATGATTTTGGTGGGCATGCCGCTGATTGGACAAAATGCTTTTGGCGGGTTTGATGCTGGTTGGTCAAATGTTTTTGGTGGGCTCAATGCTGAGTGGTCAAATGTTTTTGGCGGGCTTGATGGTGATTGGTTGACCTAGCTGACACATATTTTATCACTTCAACCCGCCTCCGTCTCTGCCTTGTATAAATACGGGTGGTTGTCCTGTAGTCGAGTCGTTCGTTTATCGAATACAGTGCTGATGAGTTGTTCTCCCTTCGCTTTCTGGAAGATGGATAACATATACGAGCGGCGGGTGAGGAAGAATTCCGCTCTTCCTGCTGACCCTCCTCAAGTTGTGCTCTCTTCGAAGGCAGTACAGGCTAAGCGTCGCTATGTGTCACCTGCTCCTACCAAGCTCCACAAAGAGATTGTGGTAGATGGGTTTCAGGAGGACATGCAACTGTCCTACAAGTCATCAGGTAGATCCTTCTACAAGCCTGGTTATAAGATGTACTCTTCCCTTCAGGAGCTCTACCAGCCTGTGCTAGTACGGCAACAGCTCGCAAAGATGCTCAAGGACAGGTTTACATCGAACTGAATGAGTCCACTGAGTTCATCATTACGAACTTGATCAAGACTTGTCCATCGCTCCGTGACACTCTCCGAAGAGGACGTGTGGAGAAGATCAAGACCAACTTCTACCCATCACGTTCGTCCTACGGTCAATGTCGGATGTACATCAACGGTGAAAGCAAGCTAGTCCCGACCAGCTGGTTCGAACTGGATGTGGAACAAGATGTTTTCATCTACCCCGGGGCAGTCTCCCTCGACATTGACGAGCAAGCGTTGAAGGTACGTCTTGCTGTTGCTCCAATCGTCTGCATCAACGTGGACCCCAGATGTTTTCATCGTTCTCTGGACGCACACATGACACTTTCCACCACGGAACTGAAACAGCTAACTGAGAGCTTCATATCATTATGCAGTGTCGCCGTCCAACATGACGATCAGCTGGTAGAGACCTTCCAATAAGTCTTTAATGAACTGCTCTCTTTATCAGACAGTTGATCATTCATTCTTATCCTATCCTATTTGACTGTATACTACTTGGTCCGCCCAGTTAAAATTGGCGCTTATCTTCTCACTTGGTTTTTTGGTGTTCTGCCTGTGCCACACGGCATGGAACCACCGATTCACCATCCGAACATGACCATTGACCCTTGCATCCGACGCCATGGCAGCACAAACCATCACAGAAGTTGCGATCGGTTCGTTTGAGTCTTTTTGACGGAGCTGCCGCCGACGAACACTTCCGTCAGCGTAAGAAAACACTGTAACCTCCGCTCGAGTCCATAAAATAGGTCAGGATGTGCGCATTTCAGAGCGATGGAGAATACAGTTTCTGTCTACTTCCAGCTGTCTGATGGCAATGATTGTTTACCCCGGGGAGGTAAAGAAAAGCTGAAAAAGCGCTTCGCGAGCTTGAATTTCAGTGCGTGCACAGTACAGCGCCTAGTGAAGGGCTATCACCAGCAAATTGCTGACGAAGAAACTGCAGCTCATGTCGATGTCTCCAGTAAGTGAGACCAATCCGGTGGACACACTTTGAAGCTCACAGAGGACAGGGCAAAGCCAAAGGAGCTAATCAAAGGAAACGTCAAGTCCTGAGAGAAACACTCGTGCAAAGGACTTTCAGGAAACTAGCCGAAAAGCCTGGTGCACGGCGTTGTAGGTGCAGTACGCACAGGTGCAACATCAAGCGGAAGCTATCAAGCTGCGCTGCTTGTACAAGCACCAGCGGCTCGCGTGTGTACGGGTGCTGATCAGCAAGTACGACCAGCGCAAGAGGCGATTTTAAAAAAGGACACTGATATGGCGTTGACTTTTTGTCTCAAACAAAGTCGCATTATTGCGACGAACAGGGATAACACTTACAGTCAACATGCGGGCAGTCTCACTCAGCTTCTGATGGGAAGGTGACAGGCACGCAATGCCTTTGAGCGTGATTCGAGACGAGGAGAAGTGGAACAAGCTATGAAACGACCCGTGCAGCAGCTGTCCGGATCGTACGTTTTGAGCTCTTCCTCCAGCGACGATGGTGGCGAGGAGGATGTGTAACTTGCTTGAATTTTCGACTGAGTTGCTTACTGACATGTAAATAATCATGTATATAGTGCTTTGTGATCGTGGCTTGCTTCAAATATTCGTATTTCTTTCCTGAGACAAGTGTGAAGATAAGCGCCAATTTTAACTGGGCGGACCAAGTACTTCCTGCTGCAATATATCATTATAGTCAAAACTTCTAGAAAACAAGTATGGGTGGTGTTGTGTCGAGTAATACATCCACGGAAGAGTGCTGCCTTGCCTCTTCTGATTCTAGGATCCCCACTGATACTAGTAGGGTATGGGTTGCAGGATGTGAAAAGAATGGAGTTGGAAAAGATGAGCCAGGGTGATTTCATGTGCGCACCATCAAGGAATGCGTCAATCATGACAACGTTCCATCATGAATGTGAAGACTTCGTGACTCGTCATGCCTTTGACATGGACCATTTATTCGTTCCAGATTCACCGTTGTTTCACGAGTCTGCTAAAAAGGTTGCTATCTGCTAAAAAAGTTGCAATGAAAAAAATAAAAAAATAAAAATAAAATGAAAAAATCCAAGCGCGTTTTGTACGGTCATACCTCAAAAAGAAGAAGATTAAGTTCCAGTATGAAGCTACCAAGTCCGATCTGTACAAGGTGGCGGGGCTCGAGTCTCTCAAGTGCCGGTGGCAATTCATGTTATTATTATCTTATTTATTTTACTAGGGTGTTTCCCACAGACCATGTGTTTGGTTACGCTGCACAAGCAGCGCATTACTTTATCCCTTCCACTAATTGTTATCGGCCAATCAGCATACTCTCACCACCTTACATCCAATCAGCATACCCCACGTCACACTAACGTTACACAAACTTGTCTCATATATGCGAAAAATGGTACTGGATCATAGCAACATCCTCCTGGATAATGAACAAAATAACGATTAAAACACAACAACCGACAACAACCGACTACAACCAACAACAACCAAAAACAACCAACAACAGCCAACAACAGCCAACAACAACCAACAACAACCGACAACAACCGACAACAACCGACAACAACCGACAACCACATCCAACAACCAACAACAACTGACAACAACCAACTACAACCAACAACAACAACAAACAACAACAACAACCAACAACCGACAACAACAAACAACAACAACCAACAACAACCAAAAACAGCCAACAACAACAACAACAACCAACAACAACCGACAACAACCGACAACAACCGACAACAACATCCAACAACCAACAACAACTGACAACAACCAACTACAACCAACAACAACACACAACAACAACCAACAACCGACAACAACAAACAACAACAAACAACAACAACAACCAACAACAGCCAACAACAACCAACAACAACCAACAACAACGGACAACAACCGACAACAACCAACAACAACCAACACCAACCAACACCAACCAACAACAACACCCAACAACCGACAACAACACCCAACAACCGACAACAACACCCAACAACCGACAACAACCGACAACAACCGACAACAACCGACAACAACCGACAACAACAACCAACAACAACCAACAACACCTGACAACAACCGATAACAACCAACAACGCCCAACAACAACCAACAACAACCAACAATAACCAACAACAACCGACAACAACCGACAACAACATCCAACAGCCAACAACAACCGACAACAATCAACAATAACAACCAACAACCGACAGCAACAACCAATAACAACCAACAACCGACAGCAACAACTAATAACAACATCAACAACGACGACGATAACGACGACAACAACTGCCAGCAACATCAACAACAACCAACAACAACCAACAACAACCAACAACAACCAACAACAACCGGCAACAACCGACAGCAGCAACCAATAACAACATCAACAACGACGACGATAACGACGACAACAACCGACAACAACATCAACAATGACGACGACGATAACGACGACAACCACAACAGTGTCCGGTAATGTGTGGTAGAGAATGGCAGTCAGCCAGTCTGTGTACAGTTGAACATGTATAATAATAATAAAACACATTTTGCGTAGTTGAGCACTAAATAAAGAAATTCAGTGTTTTTTCCCACTTCTGTCTTGTGAGCATCATCAGCAAGGTGTAGTAGCTGCTGATACTGATTTGTCCTCGAGTGTCGAGCTGCACAGTTTCTTCCAGTCTGTCTTGTCCTCCGCATGTTGCCGGCACCTGGAAAGGTCTTCCATGGTCTTCATGGGCACACCCAGCTTATTCAACTGAGCGACCAGACTTGTGGCTAGTGTCAACCTTGGCCGCCCACGAGGTGCTTTGTTGTCCTTGTCCAAATAGCCGCTCATGGCTACTTAGGGTGGCGTGTCCGTGTCCATCTGTAACACATGACTGGTCATTCGTAGTCGCCTATATGCAACTGTGTCATGTATTGCTACAAGAACTCAACCAAGTCCTCAGCAGTCATGGAGTAGCGGCAGGTTGGGCAAGTTGGGCTGGGGGCAGAACTGATCCACTCCTTCATACAGTGGAAGTGAAATTCATGACCGCACTCCAACTTGGATAGAGGACGGTCCAGGGTATCCTGACAAATCACACAAATGGGCTCATGACTTATTGCTGACGAGTCTACCTTAGTAGGCACTATATTGATGTACTGCAGCTCCATGGGGTGTATTGCCTGGTCTTGATGGTGGCTACCGTAATACACCCCGTTGAGGTACCACTGATAGATACCCTCCTCCTCCTGAGAGATGAAAGCAGGTCCATCTTCCATATGCCGAAGGTTGTATCGGTACCACTCCCGTACACGATTGTTACCTTCCCTGCGTATCACCGCTGGCGCATTCTCCCTCTGGAGCCTTCCGTGGTGATACCACCGTAGAATACAGCATGTGGCGTCACAATAACTGACTGCAGGACCGCCGGCTCTATGACGGACACCGTTGAGGTAGTACTCGATGCTACCCCGTCCTATCCAAGCAGGTTCATTAACGCGATGAAGGCGACCTCCATAGCACCAGGCGGACACTCCCCTACTATCAACAAGAGCTGGTCCGTCCTCCCGATGGAGTCTACCATCGACGTGCCAAATTTCTTGCTGCGCGTTTTGATCTGCCAACTCCACAACAGTTCTTATTGGCGTCCATCTTGCTATTAGTAAAGGACCCGTGGTGAGAGACCACGACCGGTCGTCCAAGTCTACGCCGAATGTATCAGCCATATCTATTTACTGAGAATAATGTAACAACTCCTCCACAAACGCTTCTACAACTGACGTCTTCTTCATCCTGGTTTTTTCCTCTTGGTGGTTTTGGATAAGAGTTGAAAAGTCCAAAAGGTCAACTGATGACCTTTGCGTTACTTGGTATGATTGGGTTTTAGCGGATGATGTCGGTATGCAGCTGGGGAGCGAATTCGACAGGAAGAAGGTAACGGTCTTGCTTTGCGGTTCACACCTTCACTTCAGTATCATTACAGTCCAAATGGCTTTCACTTGTCACTGTAGCGTTCGAATGTCAGGGGTAATACCCCTATGCCAGCACCTGAGGCGGTGCGTCAAGCGCCGCCTCTTTCTCATCATATATTGTGACAAATGATAAGTGTGCAGTGCTCCTAGCTCTCTCCCCCAACAAAAGAGCTCTATGACACTGTGCTTTCTGCGGTTTCTTTCGTTTTTACAGTGGAGAAAGGCTGGTGGGAGGCCAAGCCGCGGCCGCACACCTGGCGGGTGCGGCCCATCGAACCCGTTACTGGGAGGGCCGGCAGGGAGGGCCGGCAGGTCGGGCTGCTGTTGCAGTCCGACTACCGGGGCGCCATGGAGCGTATTAGGACCCTGTAAGTAAGCACTGCTCTGTCTACATGTATACTTATCCCCCTCGTTATAGCGATACTTACTTGTTTCGTATCCTCTTGTCTTACCCTGCTTCCGTATTCGTGACACTAATAGTGTTTGTGTGCGCTCATGCTTGGTTTTACAGATGATGATGTATGAAGGTCTGGAGCTGCCGTCTTCGGGATGTGCCATTTGTTTCAAAATTATTTGTAAGTACTTGTAACAGGCGTAGTGTAGTAACTGTGTGTGTAGTGTAGTAACAGTGTGTAGTGTTTTGTGATGGTCCTGTGCTATAGCAGTCGTAATGTGTTTTATGATGGTCCTGTGCAGTCGTAATGTGTTGGGCTACTGAAGTACACTGCATGAAGGGGTATGTGTGGGTGCTTCGACACATTCTTGTGCTTCCTAAACACTAGATATGTGTATAGCACTATAACCTAGATGTGTGTGTGTGTGTGTGTGTGTGTGCCCGCGCATGCGTGCGTGTGCGTGCATTGTGTTCTCTTCTACAGACTCATCCAAGTCCATTTAAATAAAAGTGCATTTAATATAGTAAACAGTATTGTGTTTTGTTACAGTGAATATGTGGGGAATGGTGGATATGCCTTAGTGTGACTGGATACCTGTGGGTTGTGACTCTTTGCTGGTCACTCTGGATTCTCCAGTATAGATTCGGTGCAGTGCAGAGGGGATTTGCGGTGCGTAGCAACACTGCTTCACTGTGACACCCCTTCAATAATTGTTTTGATGCATGATGCTGCGGGCGGAGCCGGTTGATTCTAACTGTATCCTGATCAAAATAGAATTTTGCATCTAATGGACCTGCATGGACAGTAGGCATTTCCCTAATCGGCCGGGCGAAAAATTCGCCGAACACAGTGGTTGAAGAAATTACCCATCTTTTCGCCGATTTTTCAAAAATTCGCATGTTGAATTCACCGAAACCCGATGCTTCAGTGCTTCAACAGGGTGTATGTAAATGTACATGACGTAATGGGAACGGTGACTTCAAGTACTATGTTGAGCCGAATTCTGATCTTGGAGATCATAATATGGCCGAATTTGAACATTCTCTTAACCGATCGAAAAGCCGATTAGGCATGCTCTGTATGGGCAACTTGTCAGTGCACATCTACGATGTGCGAATAAAACGAGTGCATGGCACGTTAACGAACTTGTTTGCTGCACATCTACGAAGTGCGAATCAGGGAGTAGTATAATGACACGTGTACTAGTACACCTTGTGTTGTACTGCGTCTTTCCCGCAAGCAGGGTCTCTGAAGGTCACACGCTCCGCGTGCGTATGCACGCATGCGCAATATGTCATGCAATGCACATCTTCGATGTGCAAATCAGGGAATAGTACGTATTTTACTACTCCCCGGTGCGAATGCACCGAACGTGCACAAGTGCACGTTCGCCACGGAAAAGAACCTTTAT